>NC_140957.1:78957862-79232862 GCF_014529385.1 Adiantum capillus-veneris
CGCCAACTCCATAGCCCTTGGTGCCCTTTTTGTATATCCTAAATCAACCAATAGGGAATTGGCATGGGGATGAATCCTTGCTTCTTGTGATGGTCTTCAAAGCACATTAATGTGAAAGCTATGATTCTTTAAGGTAAAAAAGGCACTACAAGTAGTAAAAACTATGAATTTTCCAACCTTGTCACTCATCCTTTACCATTTTTTGTAGAGGCTAGAAGCAAATGCTCTCTTGAGAATGAATTTTGAATGGATGGTGAAATCCTCACAATGAAATAGCAAGTACCAAGTCCAGTTTGATAAACTGTACACATAGCCTTGCACTTTGCATGGTGTCAATGCTTGAATTCCCTTCTAGAGCCCTTCCAGCATGAGTTTTTGAGCTTTGTATCCGAATCACAGCCATGGATTTTGAAGTATCTTGCTTTGAATCTGGCTCATAGCCATAGATTCTAATACACCTTGAACCCCTCTTATGTACCTTGTAAGCCCCTTTGGGTGGCTCATGCAGGTCTAATATTGTAGGCCATTCATTAACCTGTTGTGTGATTTTTCAAATACACCTTTGAATTGATCATGCTTAAGTCTACAAAACCCCTCAAGCCTATATTCTTATAGAATATATCAAGCTTTGGAAATATTTGCAAACATCTTGTACCTTGTTGGGTCGTTGCTCTACAAAAGAAACTTGAGATAGAGTAAAAGAACTAACCTTAATAACCCTCAACCTTGTAGCTCACTTGTGGGTGCTACTACCTTTGTTGGGCTTTGCTTTGATGGCATTTTTCATGCACAAGCTTGTGTATAGACTCCCTTGCTGAAATCTGCACTCAATAATGCCTATAAAAATTGAGAAATTAGAAAGGGAACTCAGAATTGGCAAAACAAGAAAATCTTGTTCACATCTTGTTTAGGTCATCTTTGTATAGTCTTGCCAGTTTTAGGTAGTTCTTGAAGCATGTATGGTCTCCTCTTGCTTGATTTGTTTAGTATCGATTGGTAAAAATAATCCACAAGCTTCACGATCATTTCCATGTCAGAAACCTTTGAGAGTTTGCAGCCTCTGAAATCATGCGGCCTCTGGCATGCCGTTACATGCATCTTGCATGGCTTTACACAACCTCACTCCTCGAATTCAAGAGACCTTTGCACGGCCTGACTCCTCAAATTTGAGAACTTATGCATGATATCTTACCTGGCATAGAAGCCTTACTTCCATGCTTGCCTATCAAAATGCACTGCTTAACTTGCATAGCTTGTATATTTCTCTAGTAATTTGAGTGAAATTAACAAACAAAAATTTGGAGATTAGGAGAATTTAGCTGATCGATTGATCACTATCTTCGCATGGATTTCTTAGCTTTACAACTACTGCATGATTCTTTTGCCTCACTTGATGCTACAATCGAGCACATGAGTTCAATGAATTGTTGAAATCCAACCGGTTGTAAGCCTTCCATTAAGCAATTTCCTAGCTTGACCTTGCTTGTGAAGGCTTTGATAGTTCGTTGAAAACTTATTGTACATTATGGAGCTGTGCCCCCCCCCCCGCCCACCCCAATTGTGCTTGATTTGTAATTTTTCTGGCTTTGCAAGGTTTTCCAACTTTGCATGCTTTCCTTCTTTGAGTGGGACAGGGCCCATTGAGGGCTTTGGACACTTACTTCACCCCTAAAGGATGCCCAAGTTTGAATCCAAGCTTTCTTCCATGTCTTGGGCTGCCTACTAATAGCATTAAGAGAGATAGGGTCATGGCATTAAGAGAGCACTCGAGAGGCCACGCTCCCGTGTCCAAAATTTCTTAAAAGTTCAAGGAATCTCCTTCAAGCTCCATTGCAAGCCTAACTAAGAACATCGAACATGACCTTCTCTTGGGTGTATAAGGCCATCTTCCCATGGCCATCTAGACTTGCCTCCCTCTTGCATGGAGGGCCCCTTTCTGAAGGGGTCATCGAATCTACCCTCCTTGGATCCATGCATGTCTTTTTGTCTTCTTGCATGGAGCTCTTATGCCCTCCTCAACCAAACCCTTTTGTAATTTCTTGCCCAAGCTACTTTCCCACCTTCAGATCTAATACTAGTGTGAGACCAAAGGAAACTAGGGTATGCCATTCTCCACCCAACCTCTCTCCTCTTATAGAGTCCTAGCCTATCTTTAAGAGACCCTTAAACCTTGAATGCCTATCCTTCACCATAGACCCTAGTGGCTTGTCATTTTTAAAGAGCCATCAATTATCAATTCCTACCCATCACTCTCAATAGCCCTCCTTGCCATCTGTGTCCCTTCAACTCTTCCCTCTATCACAACACATCTCTGACCCAACCATCAAACCCACTCACTCCTCTCCACTACTTCCTTGCATTGCCTTGTCTATTACATATCACTCCTCTCTCTTTCGTTCCTCTACACATGCTCCTATCCTCACTACTTTCACCATCGGCCTCGTCATTGACTCGTGCACTCATCATTGATCCATTCTCCATTACAACCTCTTCTTCCTATTCAAAATAGGAAAACCATCTCCTTTCTTACAATAGTCCAAGGCAATTCTACAACATGAATCAACGGATTTGAATTCCATGGCACTACAATGCTCGGGAGTACTAATCAAAGACATGGTGTGGTATATGATGCTATGTGTATGGAGCTCTTACAAAGCCATCAGTGACCCTTGGACAAGGATATTCTGATAGTATGACAACAAGGTCATATAGGTGACTAAAAAATTACTAGGTGTTTGATCTTAGGGTTGAGGTATTAGCTCTTAGGCAAAAGCTTAGTGCGTGTCCCTATGTAGATACACATAGCAATTGATACTATTACTTTTCGATCATTATTTTTAGCCACTCCACTTACCATTGTCTCCCTACACATGTGGTTTGGATCCCACGACTATGGAGACTACCCATGGGCCTATGAATCCTACTCTCTTTGCTTCTATGCCCTAGAGCATAGTGTCTTTGTTAGTTGCTACCACTTGTGGCAACACCAGTACATAGATGACAAATAGCCAGGGTGGTACACCACAGATTGTAGTGTCAAAAGAACTTCACATTTAGCATCAATTTTAACATATGAATTGGGGTTCAATTTATTACGTATACTCTTGCGACCCGCTTTGGTACTTATTCCCATTGCATTATTGCTAGCCCTTTTACCCACACATCACCAACAATTATGTTCCATATCCTTAGTAGTTGGTGGTCTATGCTTCTCACGTGGGCCACTTTTTCAATTATCAAGTTCCAACATCACACACTCCACATTTAGCATTAATTTTAACATAGGAACTGGGATTCAATTTATTATGTATACTCTTGCGACCGCTTTGGTACTTATTCCCATTGCATTCCTGCCAGCCCTTTTACCCACACATCACAAAAAATTATGACGTTGAGGTCCTTTCATTGTATACATTAGGCTTTGTTTTTTGGGAGTAGTGCAATTTTTGGGTTAAGTTTTATCTCATACTAAAAGGTTCACTCATCGGGATAGTGACTGGTCTTGTGACAACCAACTTGTAGTTGGGCTATAGTGTCCCATTCACTAGACATGCAATTATTAGTTTTAGTTGGCCTTGGTTCACACTTGGGTGGTCGCTTGGCTGATGGAGAAAGGTCATCAATGGTTTAGTGGACCAAAGGCACTTCACGAGAGAGAGAGGAGTGATAGCAGAGTAAAAATCATGGCCAACCTATCACTTTCCACCACATTCTAAATATGTCTAGTTCTCTCTTAGAGATATGTTTTAGTAGTCGAAGCAATCTAGGTTGCTTCCCTCTATTAAACTTCGTCTTTTGGCATACCACACATTTTGAAACATACTCTTGTATGTTTGCTTTCATGGAAGGTGAATAGAAATATGTTTCTATCCCTTTTAGGGTAGATTGAATCCCTCTAGGGGGCATAAGGAGGAGCATGAGGTTCATACATACTTTCTCACATAGTGAGTTCATAACGCATAGTCTATTGCCATAGAGAAGATAACCATCTTGTAGGTTAAATGGTTCTTCCTTCTTCCCTAGTGCAAGGGCTGAAAGCACATCTCTAAAATTGGTATCAATAGCGTACTCATATATCATGAAAGATAGATCATTGTGAGTTGCTATGGAAACCGCATTCACTCTCGATCATCTTGAGACTGCATGTGGCTACTTGATTATGCTTTCCAGCGATGTGAGCAATATGAAAATGAAATTGCGAAAGGAGATTTGCCGACCTCATTTTTTTGTCGGAGAGGTTGGTCTGCGTTATGAAGTACTTAAGGCTTTGGTGATCCGTCCGCAGAATGAAAGTTGTCCCCAATAAATAGTGCTTCCATGAGTCTAGAGCATGTAGAACTGCTAAGAGTTCCTTATCATATATGCCTAGAGATTTCTCAACATGGTCGAGCCTTCGACTTTCATAGGCTATGGCGTGCCCTTCTTGGAGAAAACCAGCTCCAAGGCAATCACCACAAGTGTCGCATTGGACTTCAAATGGCTTTGAGAGATTCGACAGTGTAAGCACACATTGAGAGATAAGCTTCTCTTTAAGCTTTTCAAAAGCATTGTTCTCCTTGGTGGACCATATATACCTAACATTTTTCTTTGTTAGGTCATGTAATGGTCTTGCGATTTGTGAAAACTTTTCTATGAAGAGTCTATAGTATGCACACATACCTATAAAGCTTCTTAGTTCATGTAGATTCCTTGGATTAGGCCATCCTTTTATTACCTCTAGTTTTGATGGATCCATTTGGATGCCATCTTGAGAGATAATGTGACCTAAATACTGAATCTCTTGTAAGAAAAATTCACTTTTCTTATGATTAATATAAAGTTTATTCTCTCGTAAAACTTGAAATATTACCTGGAGGTGTTGCTTGTGTTCGTCTAATGAATTAGAGTAGATGATTATATAATCAAAGAACACTCCAGTAAAGGTTTTGTGAGGCCTGAACTCGGCCTGAATAGCTTCTCGATTAAGCGGTTAAATGTGGCTGGTGCATTGGTCAATCTAAAAGGCATGACAATGTACTCGTAAAGACCAAACATACTGCAAAATGCGGTCTTTACAATGTCTTGATCAACCATTATGAGGGCCTCTTTATTTGGCAGTTTAAGGGAATGCTTAAAGCTTAAGCCAAGTTTGACCAAGCTTAAAAGAGAGGGCAAAAGGGCCTATGTTGAGATTTTTAAAAAATCCATTTCCATATTTTGAATGTGAAAATAGTTTATTTAGTAACGCAAAAGAGAGGGGGGGTGTAAATGAATTTTCAAATGTCCTTTTCCCACCCCTCTTCTCTCTCTAACATATAAAACAGTCTCTCTCACTTAGAACTCATTAAAGGAGACACATTTTAGCCCCCCGCCAGAAAAGCAGATTTTTCATATTCTCTCACTGCATTCTCTCTCTAAAATGTGAGCCAACTCTCTCTCTTTCTTTCCCCCCTTTTCTCTCATGTCACTTCCTCTTCTAATCATAAAGGAACATTCTTGGCTGCCTCTTTCTGAAAAAGTGAACATCCTCCAAGGTTGCAGATCTGTCCTCTCTCCCACTCTCTCTTCCTTTATTCTCTCTCTCTCTCTCTCTCTCTCATGCTTCTCCCACTCCAGCTCCAGCTAAGTGCAATGGAAAACTCCTTTAGCTCTGTGTGCTGCAGCATTTCTCTCTCTACAGTCATGATCAACAATTCGAATTCAAAGGAGATTGAGCTGTACTCCCTCTCTTTCTTCCCTCCACAACATAATCTTTTTCTCCTAACTCTGAGTACTCTCCACTTCTTTCCTTCATAGCCACCTTCACCTGCTTGTAGGTAGCAGTCACCATTACACATTCTCACTAATTTGCTTGATTAACTAACACAAATGTCATTCAATCCCCTACCACTGCAAGACATTACTAAAAAATCAAAATGATATCAATTAAACGCTGATTTAGAGCAGGAATATGCAATTTTGCGACTTGGCACATCTAATCCCAATGCTGGAGACCAGCTACAGAACCATGGATGCAAGGCAATCAACTTATGGGTTGAAGGCCATATTTACCCTGGCGATCCGATGACCAATGCATCACCGCCTTTTTGTAATGTCACTGAGCTATTGTATTTTATTGGAGATGGGAGAGACGGACTGTTTGGCTACTGCTGGAGATTAAATTCAGCGTTTTTCAATGAAAGGGAAGCAAGAAAACATCTCTGTGCTACCTATTCATCATTGCAAGAGAAGTATGTGTGAAAGACATTCAACAAGTTAGAGAGGAAGCCACTGAGAAGAGGAAGCAGCTAAATGACCAGATGTCAAAGCTTATTAAAAAGGTAGAGCATCAAAAAATGGAGCAAGAGTGTTGTCTAGACAATATGTTTAAGCTACAATACACTGCATGTAATATGCTCACACACATTCCATTGGGCTATCACATTCTCAAGTGCAAGAGACATGCGATGTCTCTGCTATCTTCAAGCGGTGAAGCTCAAAAGAAACATATCCGTCAAACTCGATAGGAATACAAATGAAAGCTTCTAATTTCATACATTGTTTTTGTAGGTTGTTGTAATATTATTTCAATATGTAGGAACTTGGCTCGGACAATGATGGGAATTGAGTCCAATGATGAAACCATCGGACATACTCTGCTGCAGCATATCATCAAATCAAAGGAGTTGGTGGAGCTATTGGATGATCCATCCAATGCTGTCATTGCTAAAGTTTTATGCCAGAAGTGTTTCAGTGAGCTAAAGAACATTGTTTCACCTTAGGAGATGATGGAGGTGTGTGACAACACATGAATAGGTTTCAAGGCCTACGAAACTTTGTATAGATTTGTCACACTAGGTCACAGAGAAAAAGGTTTGTTTAGGTTGCTGCCAACATCTTACAATGTTTGTGTCGCAAAAAGGTGCACCAATAATGATGTTGCAAGCTTGTTGGGTGGATTTCAATATGTGGAGGATGTCCTGCCATTAGAAGAGAACAAATCTTTTTGTTACAACGAGCTCAATAATGTCTATGTTGACTTGTTGAAGCTCCAAGAGTCAATGATCAGATTTTGGGTTGACACAGGAAAAGTGTGATGGCAAAGTTATATTTGTGATGAAGCTTGATGAGTGCCAGATTTTCAAAGGTCAACCGCTCAAAAGGGTAAGTGTTACGCTTATGAAGAGAGCCTTGGTGGGCGTTGATGTTGAGCTAGATGCCAACGAAAAAGGAAACACCTGTTTAGGTATACAATTCGAAAAGAATATTTGGTGGATGGTAGCTTTTCATCTCCCATATGAGACACATGAGTGTCTCAAATGGTATTTTAATCACACCCCAATCGTTGACGTTATTCGGCAACAAGAAGAAGGACAATGATTGCAGGTTTCAGGTCTGGGTACGTTCCAAGTGGAGTGGCATTTGGCAGGAGACTTGAAAACCCTCGTGTATGTTAGGATGCAAGCAAGGTGCAATGACCCTCTTTCCATGCATTTATTGCTGCCACAGTAAAGTCTCATTAGGAACTGAGGGCAAGGGTAAGGGTAAGGGTGGCAAAGCTACAGTCAACTCTACGAAAGATAAGGGTAAGGGTAAGGGTAAGGATGGCAAAGTTGCAGTTAATTCTGTGAAAGGTGTGACCACTACACAAACAGTGGGTAAAGCACTTCAACAATGGTTTCAAGGTATCCTCATTTGTAGCCAGAGTGTACCCCCTAATCGAGACATGGACGACCCAAATTGGGATCCTGTTCTACCGATTCCTTTGATAAATGTACATGTGTGCACTCTTCATGCCCGTCTACGTATTCTTGACAAGTTTCTGATGCTCCATATTAATTATGCATGGAATATGGAGCTTGCATAAAGAAGGAAAGAGTGTATCAGAGAACTTGAATCTATTCTATCAAGCATTGGCCTGCATGGCGGTGCAATAGAGCTATCAAAGGATAGGAAGGCATCTGGAAGTACACAGGAGCGTCCTAATAAGATATGTATGGGTGGTAGTAAAGCTAGGCATATGCTTTCAGACTATTCTAACTCCCAAAGTCCCAATGAGTTTCAATTGTGGAAAAAGGTGTGTGACATTACCACCTACAGAGGTAACGAAGCAGCCCTAGGAATTAAGCGTACTCGTGTGTGGCAGTCTGTAGATGATATTTTTTCTTTGCTTGAAAAGGCAAATCTAACTTCTGCTGAGATATCCACTTTAAAGTTTGTAATCAATAGTTTCATAGCGCAAATGGTGGATGCTTGGGGGGAGACACACATAACACATTACATGGTGGGTTGAATACTTTGTTTTTGCTGTTAAAAAACATAAGTGTTCGAACTAAAGGTTTATATTTTTGCAGTATATTCTTTTTGCTCATAGCTTATTTTGTTGCGACACATTTGGCGCATTGGGAATTTGGAGTAGCCAAGGAATGGAGCACACACACTATCAAGCAAAAGCAGTGTATTTTAAAAATACCAGGCATGGAGGTGGGAGGAAAAAGAGCAATGCCCTGCACGAAAAGTTCAATTGGTTCTACAGAGTTTTAGCGGGAAGAGAAAGGAAGAAAACTAGAGTGAAAAGAAGCTTGAAATACAGAATAGAGAAAGTGGTTAGCATGAGGCGATCGCATATCATGCTTCTAGTGCAAAAAATCGATTTTGACGGTGGTTGGCGACAAGGCGACGAAATGGCAGACGTTGGGTGGAAAACCAATAAATTTATGACACTAACCATTCCCATGTTAAGCATACATTGCAGTGCCATGTGATTTATTGACACCCCAATCAGTGGTTTCATGTAATAAATTTCGACGATTTTGGAGTTATTTTAGATTTTTAATGGTATTATTGATTTTTTTTTTTTTTTTTAAATTAGTATTTTATAGGTCAAAACTCACAACTTGAAGTTCATTTCTTGTTTGCACACTCTAGAAGATCCACTCGAGCGTAAACGCACACACACTCGCATCTTGCACCACATGGACGATTCACACGAGCAGGCTAGCACTACGCACAACAATACCACCACAACCAGTCACACCGTAGAAAATCCGCAGCCGGAACCCCATGCAGAATCTACGGCTTCAAATCCACATCCCCAACCACAAGTGGATAACCCAGTGCCCCAGACCGCTCCAAACACCCAAGAGCCTCCCCAACCATCATGCTTAGATGATCTAAGCAACATGCAACACATATTTGAAGGTCTCGGCGATATAACCCATGCCACTCGCACACCTCTTCCAGATCCCCCACTGATTTCACCTCTTCAGAGAGCAACGCAAGAAACTAGAGAGACAAAAGAGGAATATTGAGGTCCGCTTGCAAATCCACCACAATTGCCTCCTGCCACAACCACTGGTGCTCAGGCCACCCCACATACTACACAGCAAAAGTTTCCACCACGAATCAATGAAAGAGTAATCAAGGTAATACTAGGTGACCTGATATCTAAAGCAAAAGAGGCCAAGAGGAGAAAAAGACAAAGGGAGAGGGAAAAGAAAGAGGCAGTTGAGAAGGAAGGCCTTAGAGTACAATAAGAGCAAAGAAGACAGAGAGAGCAAGAGAAAAGGTAGAGATCTGAGGTAGAG
The DNA here is from genome assembly GCF_014529385.1 of Adiantum capillus-veneris. Lineage (NCBI taxonomy): Eukaryota > Viridiplantae > Streptophyta > Polypodiopsida > Polypodiales > Pteridaceae > Adiantum > Adiantum capillus-veneris. The sequence goes on from NC_140957.1 coordinate 78,967,408, forward strand.
AGAGCTCAGTTGGCCAACTTACAAGCACGAGGAGAGGCAGAGAAGAAGGCGACACAAGATAAAGCTCAAGCCACCCAACAAGCAAAGGTTGGGATCTCAAAGCCTTCAAAAATCCCTCAGAGAGCCAAGCAATGTGCAGAAAGAAAAAGGGACAAGGTGACACTAAAAGAGCAGCAAACCCAAGAGGAGAGGAGGGAAAAATACCAAGATGATCCTCCTCAATGGGCTAGGCAGGTGGTTCCTCCATCACCACCAACAAGACAAAAAAAGCGGAGATGGAGTCCAGGCACAATTGCTTTGCGTGAGACCAGGAAATATCAAAAGAGCACTGAGCCAATCATACCCAAAGCCGCCTTCTCTTAGGTGGTGGGAGAGATGCTCGATGAATATAGTGACTCTGTTATAAGAATACAATGTGTAGCTTTACTGGCCCTACAGGATGCGACCGAAGAAATTTTGGTGCAGCTTTTTCAAGATGGCGTCTCCTATATGGCGCATGTAAAGCATGTAACTTTAAAAAGTACGGATTTAGCCTTAGCAATAAATTTTTTAGAAATGAAGGATGCCTTCATACAATGTAGTTTATCCCATGTACTCTCTCTTCATGAGCTTTGTAATCTTTTTCTATAATATCAAATGGCAAATTTCTACCATATTGTGCAATTGTTCAATTTTAATTTGTACATTGTTTTTTATAAGTATTTGAATTGTTGGATATGTTAAATTTAAGTTCACCACCATGGCTCCATTTTCGCCCATCGAGGCACACACGTGCACAGAACCTCGAACATGCAGCCACCGGGCGGACGGGGGGAGTGTCTCGGAGATAATTTTGCGAAATGGGAGGACCGGAGGGGGGGGGGGGGGGGGGGGGGGGGGGGGCGTATGGGGCCAAGAAAGGCATGTGACGCATTGGTGGCGCTGGGCGTGGTTAGATGGGGCAAAAAAAGCCCCTATGCACCACGGTGCACAGGGAGCAATTTTGTCAGTCCGTACGTCCCCCCCGTTGTCCCGTTTCACAAAATTATCTCCGAGACGCTCCCCCTGGCACCACCCGGTGGCTGCATGTTTGAGGTTCTCTGCACATGTGTGCCTCCATGGGAGAAAATGAAAATTATTAAACAATATGAATAAAAAAACAAGTACTGAATGGTGACAAAAATCATTGACAAAAACATTTATTCTTTATTGATTCGGATATTACATCATGGCCGATTGGTTTTTCTACGAATTACATCTTTGGGTATTGGGCGAATGGCTGACTTGACACCAAGGGATTTTAAAATTTCCTCTGGGTATATCAACCCTTGACCTAGGCTCAAGGCGCAGTGGGAGAGGACCGAGCCTGGTTGTTTGCCTGTAAAGGCATACAATGCTGCCTCTCGGTCCACCAATATACAAGTGTGATCATTTACTGTGAGAGAATCTTCAGCGAGTATGCCACTTAATGCTTTACACTTTAGCAGCTCTGCATAACTATTATTGGAGATCTCTGTGTGAGCAACTCTAAGAATCAATGGCCCCAGATGGCTCAAGGAGGGCCAAAGAGAGCTATCCCTACCCGTGGAGACATTGTGCGAACCTCCAGTACGCATTGCGAACTTATCAGCATGATAAGCCGTTTGCAAAGCATTTTAATTGATATTAAAACTTGTAGTAAGGAATACTAGAAATTCTACCTGGTTAAGATCTATTTACCGCAGTTTCTTCATCCCTCTCTTCAAGATTTTTCTTTGTAAGATCGATGCTAGATCGATCATCTCTATCAATTGCAATTAGTAGTTTGTGTGGATGAAATGCGCTCTCCGGTACGCTTTCATAGAAAGAGGCACTTGATTTTATTTCCACTAGTGTACTTGCTATTGTTTACACCAACTGTTGCTCGTTTTCACTGGGGAGGAAAGAGAGGCTTGCTGGGAGATCTTGGTCTTCAAAATCAATTTGAGAATTGACTTTCTCTTCCTTCCCACTGGGATCCTTCATGCCCGCATAGATAGCAAGCACTACAAGCGACCCATCTTCTCTGAGTCCTAACGTTTTGGCAATGTCGTCAAGGAACAAAAACTGACAATCATCCACCAACACTCGATGCAAAGTGAGAATTTGGAGGTTCGGGACCTCTTCCAGCACCTCATCTCCCTCTATCATTCAATCTTAGTAGCGGTGGGATCTTGCAAGAGTGCGAGTGCCATAGATGCTTCGGCCTTCTCATCTATCTTTTTGATAACTTCATTTGATTCCTCCACCAATGGTCACATGAGGTCTTTGGTTGACCTTTTCCTTCGATTTTCCCTTGTCCATGCCCTCAAGCACTAGTAATGCCAGAACCATGTTCCATGAAATAAATTGGGTGTCTATGCACCCCATGCCCAAATCCATGAGATCATCCTCATCTTCTATCTTGAAGTCCCTTTCCGTGAGGCCTTTAATAAAACTCAACGAGCAAAACCGGAAGTTTTTGTCAGCCGCATAGAGATGCTTCAAGAAATCCACTGGTAACCATGCCGTATCGGATCCCTCAAAGATTATGGGATATTCCTTCATGTGCTGTACCATGTAGTCAAGAAAGCTTCTGAATGCCTCTGCCTGAAGGTTGGTAGTGGCCTGCATGTCAATTGTCCCCTCGAACACACTGAGTAGTTCATGTGCTCGATCTCCAAATTCCACCATTTCTAATTGTGTGAGAAGCGCATCAGTAGACGTTGCCATGGGTTCGTTCGCGAAGAAGATGCGAAGAGAGCTTAGAGCTAGAGTTTTGTGAATGTGAGAAATGAAGTTTAAAAACTAGAAAGTCACTTATATACCCAAATTCACTTTCTAAAAAGCACTTAAATTAATGTCAAAATAACTTAAAACTTTAATTTTAAGCAAAATCACGCCACAAAGCATTGAAAGACACCAACATTGAAAACATTTGTGCTCCACAACAAATTAATTGCACGTTTTAATCACAAAGTTGAACAAGCTGAGAATAAACAAGTATGTGCAGAAACAAGATTCAAAACACCGTATGTATTAATGTGGACAAAATCCATGTCAGTTACAAGCTTTTACAAAAATACATCACGAAAACGAAACATTCTCACATAGAAAGCTCTTCTCTTTCCTGGAGCGAACAATCTTTCCATTGACTCTTACAAAGAGATATTGCCTGGGCAAGGTATATCTGAGATTAAAATACTCGTGAAGGTGACTAAGATGCCAATCATTGTTCATTGTAATGTGGTGCACTACATCGTTATGGAGATGTATTTGCAGGCCAACTGATTCTCTAGCAGCAATCTCAAAGTCTAGTGCCTCCCATTCTCCCATTGTCAGCTTCCACCTTCTATAGGAAAAGACCATCGACAAGCTTTGCTTCGAAATATGGTATCTGAACACCACCTTGTCAGCAACTACAGAGCACTTGATTTTATCTCCCTGGTGGTTGACCACCTTAGTTTCCCATCCAGCTGCAAGAAACCCGTTAATCGTCCTTCCCCCTTTGCAAGTCCACATTATTGGTGTCCTGTGAACACTTTGAAGTGGAAATATAACCCAAACACATGAGGAGACATAAACCATGTTACCGTGGCTTTATGGGAATCATAGGTGCACTTCATTGCTGCTTGCACATCCACCTCGATTCTCCTTTTGGTTGCTGCGATCAAGGCACTGTCTGGCTTAGGCCATTCGAAACTCTCCAAGGTTGGCGAGTGAACCAAAGATAGATTACCATATCCATTTCGCCTAGGTGTGACATAAGTATGATTATAAAAAAAAATGTCACGCCAGGCAAGCTCAGAGGACTGACAACCAACATAGAGCAACTTGCCAAGCTTAGTGTGGATGGCCTCAAAAGTTCCTGTGAAGGACTCTATTGGCTCCCACTCTACAAAATCGGACAGAAAAACATCTGTAAACATGAACAAAAGCAATCGAAATCTTAGAGTCATCAAAAGCAACACAAGGTGGAAATACTAAATAGATAACCAAAAAACTTGCAAGAGGAGTAAAAATTACAATTTCTAGGAAACCTCGATGGAGACACTGCTGTCTCTAGCTTCAGTTGTGAAGCAACATACACATGCTGCACCTCGCAAGCCTCTTGCCGTCTTGTGTTTGCTTGAACTCCATGATTCTTCCCTTCCAATGGCATGCTTGAGAATCCATGTGTCTCCTTGAGACCTTGTGTGCACCTCTTGAACTAAGCTGCAATGTCACCTACATCATTTTTTTAAACTCCATCGTCACCCAATATCCATTGTCGTCTTGTACATTGCTGCATGAAATGGAGTCAATGACACTCCTAGGTTGTTGAGTACCTGATGATGCCATGGAAAATACTGGCACAACCTGCACACAAACACTTATGATTAGACATTGCACATCCATGTTCTCAGTTGTATAAAGAGCAAGAATCTTGATGGTACACAAAGGTGAAGGATGCCACTTACTGCTATACTGTTCCACCTGCTTATTGGCTTAATGTGGAAGATAATGTTGCAAAGCTTGAGAGGGAAGCAGATCCTCTCTAGAGAGATTAATGGAGAAGGAGCAAGAAACCTATTGAGGAAATAAAGAGGGATGATGTAGCAGAAGGATATGCTATAGACTTCAGCTTTAGCTAGAGGTGTTTAGTGAAGCCCATGGAGTAATGGAGAACTTCAGCTTGAGGAGAATGCAACCCTCAAGAATGCTGTATGCTTGAGGAGGGAAATGAAGTTCAAACTTCTGTTGCAGAGCTTTTGGGAGGGAAAACTAAAAGGAAGGAAAGAGAAACAAGGTGAAGTGAAGAGAAGTGAGAGATGGTACAGTAGAGAGAGAGAGGGAATGATCAACATATTTTTGAAGGGACCCCCTTTTAGGAGAGAGGGGGGGAGAAATTGGCAACCAGTAGAGAGATAAAGGATTGACTTTTACTCAACTATTTAGAGAAAAGTTCATTTTTTTGAATTTATAAGAGATTTTCTCTTTGTATTTTATAAAAGAGTACAGTTTGACCACTTACCTTTAAGCCCTACCATACCCACCATTTTAGTCCACATGGCATCCACCTATTTGCCCCTTCCATAATCTCCTTTTTATTCCCATGGCAAATAAAGAGGCCCCCTTAGACCCCATTCCCTTCCTAATGGGTTTCCAAGTTTTTGGTGTAGCCAAATCTTTTTATTTTTACTCGTTATGATTGATTTAGATGTCTATTTTGAATTTTAAGCATATGAGAGGATATAGCTCACCTAGATGGAGTTATTGAGAATATCTAACATTGAAACCAACATGCTAAGATTCGGCTTACTATTACAATCTATTTCTTTATCAAAGCATCATTTGAAGTGTTTGATACATAGAGAGGTATCATTAGGTCTTCCCTACCTACCTAGCCACTTTGATTCCATTTGAAGCACTTTAGCTCAATGAAAGCACATATAGGTATTACAGACGTGAAACTAGATTTGGTTATTGACTATTAGCATAGATTAACACTTGATATCAGTAAGATGTGACTTGGTTTTGTAGCCTCTGTGCACTATTTAGGCTAGCTACATCCCATAAATTGACAATCGTGTATCTGGTCCTTACTTCACTACATTGGATATAGTGTGGTTGTAGAAACCCCCCCTTAACATTTGGTGTCATTGTCAAGGACAAGATGACCTACACTAGTAAAAATCATGTAGTTTTGTTGTTCATAGCCTCTAGATCATTCTAGAGTAATCAACCTTTTTATTATTTTAGCACATAGTTAGAGATTGGTTTTTGATAACCGTGTTGAGGTATTTTGGAACTGTTGGATACTTGCTAAGAACCTCATTATTGTATTTAGCTAAGACTTTGATGGTGTTGGATGCTTGATACTTGCAAGTAAGTCACATAGATCCTCATTGACCTAGAGTTAAATCATTGATGTTTTTGGTATATATCGGAGCTTGTATCGTTTTCATTTTTCATAGGTAGGGTAAGTGTTGGAGCTATATATAGCTTGCCCTTGCTGGACTAAGTCTCACATATAGATACATATCTTGTGATCAATATGATTCAATTTTTGGGAGTGAAAATGGTATCTTCTCTACATCTCCTCTATCTCTACATCTCAACATGGTATTAGAGCTAACACAAATTCACTATGACAAACCGCTCGATGAAAGTGAAAGAAAGTATATAGACATAGTCATTGTCATGCTTATGGTTTCTATAATTTTGATGTCTATGTTTGATATACTATACATATTGTGTATGTTTTGTGTATTATATCATTATTTTAAAGCTTGGAATAACTCTACTTAGTGATTGTTATGATTAGATTGTAGACATGTTGTTCGTTGTTGTGCATGAATGATGGTTTTTGAACACCCCTATATTTCAATCAATTTTTGAGGGTCCTTTTGCTCGAAATTTGGCAAAATGGATGAGATTAGTGGTAAGGTGCTACATTAATCTCGTGGGCCAAAAATTATAGAGCCACTCACGCTCTTTGTGGGGGTTGCAAAATACAGAGTTTTGAGCTAAAAGTTATGTTGTTTTTTGTGCAAACTTCTCTGACATGAGTTTTGTCAACTTTGAGTCGTTTCTCCAAAACTAGCCAAGTCTTTGTCTGTTTTTGGCCATAAAAAGCAAGGTGATATATATATTTTTTCCAACAGTGTTTTGTCTATCTTTGAATTGCATTATTTTTAATGTCTACTCTTCGCATCTTTTGGACTATATGTTCCGTTCGAACTGAGAATTCTATATTCAAAGTATCAATATTTGCATTTGTGGTACTCTTTTTGTGAACGACTTGATTATGCTACCATCGCATCATCTTTATATGGTGTGAAAATTGTGCGATCTCATATTGTGAGTATTCTCTCACTCAAAGATATCAAATTGTATAATCATCAATAATTTTCTTTCTGAACAAAGCTATGTTCCTCACTTTGAGAACAAGAATTTCTTGGATGGAAAGTAAATATATTATTCATTTTTGAGGGGGGTGAGCTTTTTGATATTGTTCTTGGTAATTATGAATCCCTATCTGAACCTTTTAGGATCGAAGAAGGCATCTTTGAGAAAGGGCAAGCTGACTACTATGATTGGGTTTGACATGATAAAGCCACTTGTTAGTATATGACTTTTTTCTATTCAAGAATATTTTATGCTTAATGTGTGTGATTTTGAAAAGTCACAAGTTTTATGGAGATATTTGATAAAGAGGAAATTGATTACATAAGTATTTTTATCATCATAGTCAAATCATTGAATTACACTACAACATTGGAACCCTATGACAACACATATTGAATCCTTCAAGAATATCATTGATCAATTGGCTAATGAAGGTGATTCTATTTCACAAAAACAATTGGTTACACAATTTTTTTGATATGCCAGAGGACCTCTTTTATGATAATATTGTTGGAATTTTATCTAACAAGGATGAGATTAATTTTCATCAATCTTGTATATCCTTTATTGAGTATTCTCAATGACATACACGTAACACCACAAGAATGACGCCATGCAAATCAAGAAACGACTATGATCTCACATGAGGACACAACATTAGAACAGGATTTTCTTGCTTAAAGGTGTCCCTTTTCTCACTTCAATCGCAAGAGTCATCGAGGTGGTAACTTCTCTCGTCTCAAATTTACTACTAAAGATTGCTCTTATTGTGATAGAAATGGTCACACACTTGAAATGATTGCTGAGAAAAGTAGTATGACAAAGAACATGATATTACAATTAAATAGCCATGTTTGTCTAGAGATTCTTGTCCTTGTGAATACTGTAGAAAATTGATTATCCAACTCATCAATTTTTTACAGGGCATTTTGATTCGGATCATAATAGAGCATATGCTACTCAACATGACAACATTGTTCTAGAAACAAATTGTATTCTTTTTGTAGTCTCTACAAAAAGGATACTTAGGAGGGTCCAATTTTTTGTATGCCTCTTAGGTTCATGAATATAAGCAATACACCTACAAATACAAAAAATTGATAAAGAAGGAGTTTCACTTGTTCAAATAGTAATTAATATTTTACCAATAGAAGGAATTGTAGGAATATGATTTTGCACAAATACTACCACCAACAATGCTTCAAGACAATCTAGAGTGAATGAGCATACATCGCATGGCATTAAGGATAGTCCAATTTTTGCATTTTGCAACTCCATTTTGCTGATGAGAATAGGGCTCTAGATGCTCATGATGAATGCATTGATCAATACAATATTCATCAAATGTATTGGAAACATGTTTCTCACCATTGACAATGCAAATTTTCTTGATGCAATGACCAATATGAAGTTCTGTAGCCTTTTGATACTTCTTGAAATTGATAAAGCCTCTAATTTATGCCGCAAAAGGGAAAAAATGTGAATCTTGAGAAATATTCAATGAAAGCCATGAAATATCAATAATGAGATTTGAACAAAGAAAAGGATTCACAGATGTCTGTATGGACAAGGTCAAGCAAAGCCTTGGAATGAGTTGTTGTAGAAACTGAAAAAGGCTTTTGAAAATGTTTACCAAGTGTGCAAAACTCACATATGCCTTGTACAAGATCATGCGATAAAGATCAACTGCTATAGTATGACCATCTTTCTTCATGTGATACTCTGTATGGTCAAAACCAACAAAGAGGCCAAAATCAACAAGCCTTATAGCCGAAAGAAGATTCCTTCGAAAATCCAAAACATTTAAAACACCCCGCAAAATTTTATTTGAAGAAAGAGTACCAAAATGTAAATCACCAATGCCTTTAACTTGACAAGTTGTGTCATCAATGAGGTAAAGTAATTTCTAAACAGGCTTTGATGATAATTATGTAGCCATTGAGATTGACTAATCATATTTCATATAGCACCGGAATCAATAATAAAGAATGATCCATCACAAATATAAGCTTAAATGTTATTTTTATTGGGTATTCTAATATTTTAAGGAATGCAATTTTTTTGATCCATCTTCAACAAAGGTAATAGCGAGTTGTGATAACATATTCAATGAGAAACTCATGGGTTGTGCAAGGTCTATAGAGGATGCTAAAGGAATGGTGTATAGATGATGTTGATGATACCATGTTATTACTCACTGCCTTTTCTTATTTGTGTGGTGCTGACATTTCTTTAGATGATAATAGTGATTCTTCAAATGCCAGAATGCAACAAACACATATTATGGACGAAGATGATGTAGGTGTTGAAATTTATGTTGATCCTCCAATTGATATCAAGCATGGTACTTGCCATGTTTATGATGATGATATTATTGATAATACTCTCACTACATGATTTACAATGATGCAATGTTGTCTCCACAAAAGGATCAATGGAAAGAGGCCATGGAAGCTAGATATGAGTCTCTTATCTCAAAGGTACTTGGTTCTTACTGAACTACCACACCTAGACGTACTTCTATAAAATGAGAATGGGCTTACAAGACCAGAACCAAAGCAAATCATGGATCTTTGACAAATTCAAAGCTTGCTTAGATGCCAAATGTTTTTCACAAATGCTAGGAGTTGATTATCATGAAACATTTTCACATGTTGTTCTTATTACTAGTAATCAAGTTTTATTGGTATTTGCTATTGAGTTTTACTCAAAGGTTCATCAAATGGATATTAATTTTTTTTTATAAATGGAGACCTCAAGAAATAAATATATAAGGAGTAACTGAAGGTTTTATAGTCAAAGGTAGGGACGATCTAGTATGTCTACTTCATAGAGCACTTTATGGTCTGAAACAAGCATCACAAGCGTGGTATGGAAAGATTGATCTTCTTCTCACATCTTAAGCTTTTATCACTTGTTCCTTAGAAACCAATTTATATCTCAAAAAGGGAAATGATCGTTTTGTTATTTTTGCTCTATATGTGGATGTTGTTTCCAACAATCTCAACTTTCTTCAACAAGTAAAGAAGGTTTGTCTTCTGCATTTGACATGGTGGATTTGGGAGACATACACTCATGTATGGAATCCAAATCAACGATACTGTGAGAAGGGTGTTATGATACTCTGCCAAACAAATTTTATTCAAGAAAGTATTTAAAAAATTTGGTGTAGCCTCTGTACATTCTGCTACTACTCCTCGTCCAAAAACTCTCAATTTGTGCAATATGATGGAGGATTGGCATCACATAAACCTTAGGTTAATCTTGCTGGATATCTCCAATGAAATTCTCTTTGTTGAAAATTTTCTTGGAAAACATCTCTCTTCTCCATCTCTTAAGAATTGGTATGTAGCAAAGCATGGTTTGAAGTACTTGAAAGGCACCATAGAATCTTGATTGGTTTATGGGCACCATCAAACTCCAATTCTATGAGTCCACTTAACCTTTTGGGATATAAAGATGCCAATTTTTGGTGAGCACTCACTTATCTATGTGTAAATTGTTTCTTTATCAATGGCTCTCTTGTTTCTTGAACCAGCAAGAAGCAACGATGTGTAGCAGTTTCTACCAGAGAGGATGAATATGTAGCTCCATCTTTAGCATCTCGAGAGTTAGTATGGCTATGATAAATGCTTGAAAATATTGGTCATCCTCCATTGTCAAGTACATCACTTTGATGTGATAATTAAAGTGCCATTAGTCTTGTTAAAGACTACATCCAACACAACAAGTCAAAACATATTGCAATGCATTATTATTATGTGCGCTGCAAAGCAAAGAAAGGCATAATCATGATTGAACATTTTCCTAGGGATTAAATGATTGCAAATATCTTCACCAACAAAGGACTTAATGAATCATGATTCACTCTCCTACTCTTGGGGTTGCCTAGCCTCAGTTTTTGGAGACTAATCTACTCTCATATCGAAGTATCAATGCATATGAAATCTTGTAATCTTGTAGGCACTATACACTTCACGCATGCACATTCACACTTTGATTTTCTTGGTCCTTTTGTATATATATATATTCACTTTATACATGCACTACAACTGTTATTTGTTATCATTGTACATATTTGTATATATAGGGTCTTGAAATTTCTTCTTGTACTCCCAAAGGGTTTTTTCATCAGATCCGTTTGTAGGTCATACTCTCAATTTTCATTTAGAAACCTCATCTAGCAGTGAGGTGTTGGGGGTGTCCTTCGGAGGATGCAATGTGGATCCCATGGTTTGACTCTCAGAGGTTGCTAATTCAAGAGATCATGATGGCCCAAACGGTACAGATCCCATAGGGGCCTTTGCCTTTAGCTCTCGACATTATTTTGCCTTGCATAAGCTTTCAATTTCCTTTCCCCTAGCTACAAGGATATACAATTTGACCTCTTGCACTTTTGCAAGATTCCTACCATGAGGTAATATAAATTTAGAGGGGAATAGCTCTGAAGGTCCAGGGAGTGCAGTGGATGGAATATTCACATGGGAACTCTTAGGGAGCATGGGGTCTACATGAGACGTGAAAGGTGAATTTACTTCCCCACCCCGTTCATTTACTTTGCTAGCCGCATGTTCAGAGGGAGTGGCTCTACTAAAGATCTCTTTTAAGCGGCTAAACACGCTAGACCTAGGTCGTGGGGCAAGGCAATCATGTCTTGACTCAAACTCTCAAGGTTTTGTGTAGGATATCCCTCCATGATGTTGCAGTTCGAGGAAGAGTCACTAGCCGCGATATGTGGGTCTTGAATCGTGCTACCTTGGGTCCTACCCAAAGGCCCAGAGCCTAATGTAGATGGATAGTGAGTGCCCGTATAATTTGAAGCATTCTCAAGATTTGTAGACTCTAGGACTCAACCAAAGCATAAATACATATGATTTCAATGTCTTACAAGCGTTGGTCAGTGCTCAAAACACTTTCCTTCCAAAAAAAATTGTGTTTTGCTGTTTTGGTTTGTTAGTTATTTTCTTCTTCTTTGTCTCTTTTTTTTGGTCGCTCGCTATGCAGAATGGGACATACAATAGCTCAAAGCGAGCATATTTCTTATGAGGTCTGCATGCACTTTACAACACAGTTTTTGGCCAATTGAGGTTACCATGGCCCTCAAAACAAGCAATTTCTACCTAGGCAAGTGGGTGAAAATAAAAGTTGAGCGGAGGATTGTGGAGGGAAGAGGTGGAGACTTTATCCCACATGCCCCATTCCACTCTTAGAGGAGTAGGGTATATATGTGAAACATGTACTAGTACTGTAATGAGACCAGGACCAAGACCGTGCTTGGGCTCGGGCTCGAGCTCGGGCTCGTAGATAGGGACTATTGGGCCTTTTTCTTTTTCTTGCCTACATAGGAACTAGTTGGAGTAGTTTTTTTTTTTCGATTCAAAAAGTCAACCAATTGTGTGGAGTTTCTATTTTTTATTTTTTAACTTAAATGATATTTTTCTTTTTTCTTTTTTAGCAATTGCAAAAATTACAAAAATTATAGATTTTTTAAAAACACTTAGCAACAAAGAAAACAAAATTAGCAACAAATAGAACAAGAGTAGAAGCAATCGTACAAGAGATTAATGCAACAAAACATCTAATCATAGGTGCTGTCGGTGTGTCACTCGCCTCTACATAGCCGTTGATGAAGGAAATATGTGTTCTAGCAGTGAAGAGGGAGCCCCTTGTCGTTGATCAACCACCTTGCCACCGACATATCATCGCTTAAACTCACTCTCTCTCTCTCTCTCTCTCTCTCTCTCTCTCTCACGCACAACCAAGAGACAATGCAAGAGAGGAGGAGAGCAAGAGAAATCACCATACATTTGAGAATGACCAAAAACTAGGTTAAAAACCATTAAAATGGGCCGTCCCATACACATAATAGGGGTGACCACACTCAGCCAAAAAACAAACATGTTGTCTCTCTCTCTCTCTCTCTCTCTCTCTCTCTCTCTCTCTCTTTATCCTTCTAGAGGTTATGAGACTCTTTATCCATGACGTTATCCTGGGGTTTGCTTTCACCCTTTGCAATCATTGACTACAAAAATATATCTCACCTATTTGGAATATATCTTGCTCTCATAGAGCTTCCAACCACAACATTTGTGGATTAGGAGGGGAAGGACTCTCTCTCTCTCTCTCTCTCTCTCTCTCTCTCTCTCTCTCTCTCTCTCTCTCTCTCTCTCTCTCTCTCTCTCTTTCAGTCTACATCCTGCAAGAGTCTATCAGACTTTCTATCTTGAATTATCATCCTGTTTCTCTCAAGTTGCTTTCAACCTTGATAAAATATCTCTTTCTCTCTCTCTCTTGCTCTTTCTCCCTCTCTCTGTATCTGGTTATCCCTCTAGAAATAATCGGACTTTGTAGCTAATATTGCCATAATGTATCACTTGGATATACTTTGACCCTTGGCAATCATGGAGTTTCTTGGTTTTCCAACTATACATAATACATTGTGCTCTCCTTGGGGATAGAAACTGCTATCTACTGGTTACCCCATTAAATGGGTCTTATGAATGAACTACCTCTTAGTTAAAATAACCTTGTAATATATTTTTTTCATTATGAGTTTTTGATTTAACCTTTGATAGTGGATCAGGTCGACGTGTATACTTGATTTCTCTAACGATCTGAACGTGGGTGAGTTTTATTGTCTTTCTCTCCCATTTTTGACGCGCTCTATTTGGGAAGGATGGTAGCCTGGATGCCGCGCGATGCTTGAGGAGGTCAATGGTGAGTTAAAGCCTCTCTGCCGCCGCATGATCTTCTCCCAAATATAGGTCTACTAAGCTGATCTGAAGCGGTTGTGTAGCCTTATAAGGTAATCCACAGGCTCACTTAGTTTTCATTCTGCAAGAAAGTGTGTGTGTGTCCTCTCACTATGTGCATAACCCTTCACTAAATACATTCTTCAAGCAACACCTGAGGGCTTCGAAGCATGGCCTCCAACAGGAAATCCTGGGTGGATTCTACTGAGGTTAGAAAAAGCTTTTTTGATGCAAAAATATTATAATGGTTATTTTGTGCTCTCCCAAATGGAGGATGTATGGTTTGAATTTCACATCTTTAACTATGGGCATTGGTTAAATGCCCATAGTTAAATGAACACATAAACTTTCAAACATATTGAAGGGAATTTATTAAGCGCTTATGGTTGGGAATTGAGGCAGGTTGTTGTATTGCTGCTCACTGTTTTTCTTTTGAAGGTTAGAGTTGCATAATCTCGTAGGGTTGGGATTGGTTAAATGAACACATAAACTTTCAAACATATTGAAGGGAATTTATTAAGCGCTTATGGTTGGGAATTGAGGCAGGTTGTTGTATTGCTGCTCACTGTTTTTCTTTTGAATGTTAGAGTTGCATAATCTCGTAGGGTTGGGATTGAATTTGCCGGCTATTGGCTAATGTTTGGCTAATGTTTGACCTCGTACTGCTGCTCTTGGAAATTTGTTTGGATTGAGTTGTTATTGCATGAAGTTGTTTTAATGGGGTTAGATGGGCCAACTAAGCTGGCACGGATTACGGTTTGCACAACCTATGAGCTACTGTTGTATACAGGCCAATTGTAAGGGATTTTTTTTCGGATCTCGGGTCGTATTATGATGTACTATCTGCTAACATGGATAATTGAATAATGGGAACAATTTTGGGGATGGTTCTGGGTGGTTTTGGACAACCAGTGACGTAGGTATTGATGACATAAGGGTTGGTATGACCGGCTAAAGCTTCTCTTACTGCTCCTATTTAGGTGGATCTAGTTAAGGCTTGGCTTAGATTGACTTTGGGAAATGACGGTGTAAAATCTTGCCAATGCTCTTCTGGTATGAGTCTTCTCAGCAATTTGAAATTTGATTTGCTAGTTGGTCTTTATGGGCAGCTAGCTTGCATGGTATAACCATTTTTTTGCCTTTATCTTTATGGGTTTGTCTCCCCCTCTTTGCTGAGATGAGTAGAACTTGATACTAATAGAATGCTATGGCTGGGAATTGAAACTGTAAGTAGGTTGCATAAAGCATCATATGGTCGAAGCTTGTTTTGCTGGTTAATCTATGGATCTCTCACTAATGATTCTAATGGTTCCGTTCTCTACGGATTAGTACTGGTCATAAAGTATCTATTGAAGATAAGCATTAAGAATTGTCGAGAAATGTTCTTATATTGCTGCTTCTGGCTTTCTTCTCAGAATTTGAGGCATATGATTGGGCTGGTTACGGTTGGACATGCCGATCGATTCATTACCGGTTACTGGTATTGGGATGCACGGCCTTATAGTGGGGAATGATAACTCCTTTTCTGATTTCTGATGATGTTAGGAGAAAAGACTAGCTTATTTGTATATTCTTTTACTGGCTTGGAAATTGCCTAATTATATCCTATTGCATGCAATGATGGGCTCCAATTCCAGTTCAAAATTTAACACACCTAGCTAATTAAAAGGAATTTTGCATATACATTGGATAGGTTTGCTGTCTATATCGGTTGACTAGCCGATCTTGTCGCATTATCCCACCTGGTTTTTACAGGTACTTGAGAAGGTATGGTCTTTCACTGATTGGTTTTGGGAAAAAGAATGTGGTGACATGAATGTACATAGATAAAACTGGATTTGCCGATTAAATTCATTGACAAATGCAGATTTTATCTCTCATTAATGGTATTCTGATATTGTTCCTCTTGGAATGATACTGGTCTTCGACTTGGATAGATAATCTTACTAGTACGGGACTTCTACAGTAATGGTACTAGTTCTCTCTTTTTCCGTGTACAGATATGGTAAGAGAATTGTAGGGATCGTGTGGCTCATGCGAGTAGGTTTTTATTTCAAAACTGCATCTCAGTTGAGAATACCCATCACTTACCCTAATCATAGTTGGCTTTTGGTCTGTTTGTCGGGCAGTAGATACGAAATACTGGTTTCTTTTCTGTATAGGATTGTACAAATTGCTGCTTAGGATACTAATAACAAACACTTTGTTTGGTTTTGACTATGTTTGGCTGCACTTAGGGTTGATATGCAGTAATCGGTCTTGATTTTATGGACCTAGTATCCAGCTAATTTGTTGGAATTGACACAACAATAGGCTGTCGTTGTTTTTTTTTTTCTGCTCTATGGTGTGCAGGAACATTATAGACCATATATACATTAGGATTCACCTCTTCTCTATGTAAATATACCGTTGGAGTACTTCTGGTTGGTATATACAGCCTGTATATATCAAAGACTTCTTGATTTGGGGTATATGGGCTCGTAATTGGTTTTAGACTTTTGTTAAGCTGTTGGGCTTTGCTTTGGTGCATCTAACTTGATAGTATGCTAATGGTTGGTGTGTTGCAGATTTTTTGGTTTTATTGACTCACACTATTGAATGAGCCGACCTGTCTAACTTTATTAGGAAACTTTGTGGCCTTGCTTCTTGTTTTGCCACCATTAAATCTTTTGATCCTGCTAAGGCTCTAAAAGGCCTCTTTTGTAGGGATGATGCTGCTATTGAAGTAGTAAAAAGCTTTCAGCAAGGATTCAGCTCGTCTAGTGAAACTTCTTTACTAGACATGGTTCCAAAAATCTCGAAGTGTTTTCCCTTCTTACCTCCGAGGCAGATTTCTATCGATTGAATAGAGCTTGACCATCAGCTTTGGGAGCTTCAAAACAAAGCTTTTGTGGCACCCATCTCGATCAAGACTTGGGTTTTTCTTGTAGCCCTACTTGCCTCCACTAGTGAAGACTGTCGATTGGAGACCCTCAAGGGAGTTTAGTTCTTGGATAAAGGTGATGTCATCAAAGCACCCTTTAGTATGCATTTGTTAGATTCGAGAAAATTCCCTATCTTATCTGGCATTTATGTCAGAACCAAGGGAACAATGAACTTTTCTAAACAAAGCAGTGAATTCTATTCTGAATCAATTTGGAACATCTACCGCCCCTACATCAAATGTGCTTGCAAAGCTTTGGATGCAAAAGCTGATTGTGAGAGTAACATCCTTTGGTTTGATCATGCAATTTGGTTCCTCCTCAACCATCTGGAGGACCTCTTCCCATCACACACAGAGGAGCATTTTCTCCCTATTATTTGTTCTTGGCTTGGGGATCAGGCTAAGGAAGTTGTGCAAGCCCAGATCGCTTACCGTCACTTCAGGAACTTCATGTACGAGGCTCTGAAAGAGCTAAAGTTAGACGCACCTAGTGATCTGCTCTCTAATTTAAGTGCTTCTAAAGGCATCAAACATATCCTATCCCTTCTCAAACCTTCACTAGATGTAGAGGAGTCCCCTAACCTCAAAAGGACTTTGTTAATGAGTTCTGCTTCACACTCGATCACATCTTTTTTATCCCCTTCTTCTACACTAGGGTCCTCTGAAGGACGTAATAAAGCTAGAAGCTATGTCAAAGGCAGGGGGAAGAATCTCCCTATCAAGAAAAATTTTAACTCTTAATTGTATTGCCCTTTCAGATCAATCGGACTGCTTCTAGAAAGCTGTTTTTATGCAAGGAAGAGAATCAAAAGAAGCAAATTGTTCATTGCCATTTTGCGAATCGTATTTTGGACTTGTTTACTCCAAAAATTTTGATACAATATGCTCTTTTACATGTGTTTAACAACACCGACAAGGTGGATGAACTAACCTTTGGTTGGACCTTTGATCCTCCCTTGAAAAACTTTATATATTCCACTGAATTTCTCACTTCAGGCAAACAACCATCTTGTATGTGCTCTATCTTTGGAATCTTTTGTTCTGACTTCTAGGATTTTGGACAACACGTATGCACTAAGGATCTATCTCTTATTAGTTCTAGGGAAATCAAGGACCTATTGTGTAAGTCTGAATCATATCCACTAAATCCACACTTGGCATTTGCCGCATTACTTACTTGCTTGACTAACATAGTCCAGATACTGAATTTGGACAGTCTACAACATACTAGACTTGCTGATTCTCTATCCGCTCGCTTTCAAACGTGTATTGAGTCAATCCCACCTGCATGGATTAGTCAGGAAACAACATGGCTTTCCGCCTCACTATCCTCTCTAATACATAAACTCAAAAAGGATTGGTTTGTGGTAGGACTTGACAAAGCCCCTCATATACCCACTATTGTCTGTAAACACTTAGCCAGGATTATGGCTAAGTAAAGGCTTTAATTAAAGGACCGGAATTTTTGCTTTCTAAAATGGTACCTGGAGAAGCCATTCGTTATCTAGATTCCTCCCTGAGGTACTTTAAGTTAGATACTCAAAGTTCAAAACTACCTATACTTTTTCCCACTTACAAAAGTCACAAGCATAAGTTCATATGGATTTCAGATGCCTCCAACTGTATCATGTTACATGTCACTAATGTGATCATTGCTTGCCTTTACCAACTTTAATAACATTTGTGAAGAAAAGTTTCTAACGGTGAAGACCTTCACTGGACTTATGATTAATAACTTATGGCTTGTGAAGAACTCTTCTGAGGTATTCATTAATCTGAGGCATAACATTGTTTCAATGTTTTCAGCTGATATCACACAATGTTATGAAAAATATCCCTCCTCACCAGATGGTAGGCCTTTCCTTGGGTAAGGGTGGGTCTCTCTCTCTCTCTCTCTCTGTCTTTGTCTCTCTCTCTCTTTATCCCTCTAGAGGATATGAGACTCTTTATCCATAGTGTTATCCTAGGCTTTGCTTTCACCCTTTGCAATCATTGACTACAAAAAAATATCTAACCTATTTGGAATATATTTTGCTCTCATAGAGCTTCCAACCACACCATTTGTGGATTAGGAGGGGAAGGCCTCTCTCTCTCTCTCTCTCTCTCTCTCTCTCTCTCTCTCTTTCAGTCTACATCCTGCAAGAGTCTATCAGACTTTCTATCCTGAATGATCATCCTGTTTCTCTCAAGTTGCTTTCAACCTTGATAAAATATCTCTTTCTCTCTTCTTGCTCTTTCTCCCTCTCTCTGTATCTGGTTATCCCTCTAGAAATAACCGAACTTTGTAGCTAGTATTGCCATAGTGTATCACTTGGATATACTTTGACCCTTGGCAATCATGGAGTTTCTTGGTTTTCCAACTATACATAATACATTGTGCTCTCCTTGGGGATAGAAACTGCTATCTACTGATTACCCCATTAAATGGGTCTTATGCATGAACTACCTCTTAGTTAAAATAACCTTGTAATAGATTTTTTTCATTATGAGTTTTTGATTTGAACTTTGATAGTGGATCTAGTCGACGTGTATACTTGATTTCTCTGACGATCTGAATGTGGGTGAGTTTTACTATCTTTCTCTCCCATTTTTGACGCGCTCTATTCGGGGAGGATGGTAGCCTGGATGCCGCGCAATGCTTGAGGAAGTCGGTGGCGAGTTAAAGCCTCTCTGCCGCCATGTGATCTTCTCCCGAATATAGGTCTACTGAGCTGATCTAAAGCGGTTGCGTAGCCTTATAAGGTGAGCCACAGGCTCGCTTAGTTTTCATTCTGCACGAAAGTGTGTGTGTGTCCTCTCATTATGTGCATAACCCTTCACTAAATATATTCTTCAAGCAACACATGAGGGCTCCGAAGCATGGCCCCTAGCAGGAAATATGTGGTGGATTCTACTAAGGTTAGAAAAAGCCCTTTTGATTCAAAAATATTATAATGGTTTTTTTGTGCTCTCCCAAATGGAGGATGTATGGTTTGAATTTAACATCTTTAACTATGGGCATTGGTTAAATGAACACATAAAATTTCAAATAGATTGAAGGGAATTTATTAAGCGCTTATGGTTGGGAATTGAGGCAGGTTGTTGTATTGCTGCTCACTGTTTTTCTTATGAAGGTTTGAGTTGCATAAACTCGTAGGGTTGGGATTGAATTTTTCGGTTATTGGCTAATGTTTTGAGCTCGTACTGCTGCTCTTGGAAATTCTGTTAAGATTGAGTTGTTATTGCATGAAGTTATTTTAATGGGGTTAGATGGGCCAACTAAGCTGGCACCGATTACGGTTTGCACAACCTATTAGCTACTGCTTTATACATGCCGATTGTAAGGGATTTTGTTTCGGATCTCGGGTCGTATTATGATGTACTATCTACTAGCATGGATAATTTGAATACTGGGAACTATTTTGGGGATGGTTCTGGGTGGTTTCGGATATCCAGTGCGGTAGGTATTGATGACATAAGGGTTTGTATGACTGGCTAAAGCTGCTCTTACTGCTCCTATTTGGGTGGATCTAGTTAAGGCTTGGCTTAGCTTGACTTTGGGAAATGACGGTGTAAAATCTTGCCAATGCTCTTTTGGTATGAGTCTTCTCAGCAATCTGAGGATTGATTTGCTAGCTAGTCTTTATGGGCAACTAGCTTGCATGGTATAAACATTTTTTTGCCTTTATCTTTATGGGTTTGTCTCCCCCTCTTTGCTGAGATTAGTAGAACTTGGTACTAATAGAATGCTATGGCTGGGAATTGAAACTGTAAGTAGGTTGCATAAAGCATCATATGGTTGAAGCTTGTTTTGCTGGTTAATCTATGGATCTCTCACTAATGATTCTACTGGTTCTGCTCTCTACGGATTAGTACTGGTCATAAAGTATCTATTGAACACAAGCATTAAGAATTGTTGAGAAATGTTCTCTTATTGCTGCTTCTGGCTTTCTTTTGAGAATTTGAGGCATATGATTGGGCTAGTTACAGTTGGACATGCCGGCCAATTCATTACCGGCTACTGGTATTGGGATGCACGGCCTTATGGAGGGGAATGATAACTCCTTTTCTGGTTTTTGATGATGTTAGGAGAAAAGACCAGCTTATTTGCATATTCTTTTAGTGGCTCGAAAATTGCCTAATTATATCCTATTGCATGCAATGAGGGGCTCGAATTACGGTTCAAAATTTAACACACCTAGCTAATTAAAAGGAATTTTGCATATACATTGGATAAGTTTGCTGTCTATACCGGCTGACTTGCCGATCTTGTCGCATTATCCCACCTGGTTTTTACAGGTACTTGAGAAGGTATGGTCTTTCACTGATTGGTTTTGGGAAAAAGAATGTGGTGACATGAATGTACATAGGTAAAACTGGATTTGCCGATTAAATTCATTGACAAATGCAGATTTTATCTCTCATTAATGGTATTCTGATATTGTTCCTATTGGAATGATACTAGTCTTCGACTTGGATAGATAATCTTGTTGGTATGGGACTTCTACAATACTGGTCCTGGTTCTCTCTTTTTCCGTGTGTAGAATATCGTAAGAAAACTGTAAGGATAGTGTGGCTTATGAGAGTAGGTTTTTATTTCAAAACTGCATCTCAGTTGAGAATACCCATCACTTACCCTAATCATAGTTGGCTTTTGGTCTGTTTGTCGGGCAGTAGATACGGGATACTAATTGCTTTTTTGTATAAGATTGTACAAATTGCTGCTTAGGATACTAATAATGAACACTTTGTTTTGGTTTTGACTACATTTGGCTGCACTTAGGGCTGATATGCAGTAATCAGCCTTAATTTTATGGACCTAGTATCCAGCTAATTTGGTGGACTTGACACAATAATAGGCTGTCGTTGTTTCTTTTTTTTCTGCTCTATGGTGTACATGAACGTTATAGACCATATATACATTAGGATTCACCTCTTCTCTATGTAAATATACCGTTGGAGGACTTCTGGTTGGTATATATGACCTGTATATATCAAAGAATTCTTGATTTGGGCTATATGGGCTCGTAATCAACCACAGTTTGGTTTTAGACTATAGTTAAGCTGTTGGGCTTTACTGTGGTGCATCTAACTTGGGAGTATGCTAATGGTTGGTGTGTTGCAGATTTGTTGGTTTTATTGACTCACACTACTGATGGAAAAATGCATCTATTGTCTTGGTCTTTTGAGAGAGTCTCTGAAGCCTACTCTTTATTGGGGGATTACGGTTTACTGTTTTTTGGCCTGTAGTAATGTATCATCTGGTTCGGGCCCTGTCGATCTCGGGATACAATTGTCAGATTCTAAAACTTGACTGATAAAATTCTAAAAATTGATAAATTGTTGAACAATTGCTGATCTGAGGAAGATTTTCACTTCAAAAAAAGCATTAAACTTACCTTTTTTGAAAAGCTTTAACCTTATTTAGATAATGATAAGGAAAAATTGGAAAAACCTTTTTCATACTTTATTTTACACTTCAAATTAATAGAGGGATGTACAATTCAAAAGTGTTGACTTAACACTTTGATAATGTTTTTTTTTTGCATTAAGGAAACTTTTACACATCACTTCTATCTAAACAACATGGTTTTCTTCTTAGGCTAGTACCAGGGTGACATGGATGACAACAAGGTCACCCCAGTTACCTGTTATGCGGTTTGCAAACTAACGAATAGTTTGTTTTCTTACTTTGGATGCAGGTAAGGGTGTCCTTTCCTTGGCTGCTATTCGAGAGGATGAAATGTTGTACACTTATACTGTAACATTAATCAGGACCTTCTTTCCCTAATATGGCCTGATACTGAGATGTATTTTTTTTTGGATATTCAGTCGAAAGGAATACATGATTTTGTACTATGGATTGTAGACATTGGTCTTTGTTGTTTGTCTCATGTGTTATGTATATTGTAAATAGATTAAACTCTCTCTCTCTCTCTCTCTCTCTCTCTCTCTCTCCTCCTAAATCTAGTGTGCACCTATCATCAACAACAATCACACATAACTACACATGTGGGACCGACAAGCTTGGGCCATAACTCAATACAAATAATAATAAGAATGACGCTCAAGGTTAAAATTCAAGAAGCGTGTTTGTTTCAAGGATGACCGAAGTTTTTCTTTGCCGTTAGAGAGTTCCAACAATTTGTCATCCTTTACTTCCAAAGAGGATGAGAAAAGGCAAAAGAAGTGGAGAAAAGGAAGAAAATTAGATTTTTAAAAATGTCTAGAAGGCACAAGGAGCCATCTAGTAATTCAAAGGAGGAGACCTCATTCTCCACTGAAAGTTTAGATAGTGAGAAAAAGAACAAGGAGACCAAGGCATTCAAGGATGGGAGTCAAGTAGTCAAGTTTGACACTTTTTCAAGCTATTAAGACACCCATCGAGCCCTTGAATTCATATAGTAGTTTGACATTGCCTTCTTGGGAGGTTGGTTTTTGAAATTCTCCAAGGTAAAAAGGGTGGCATCTTAATTGAAAGGAAATACACAGACATGGTGGTCTACTATGTTGTTACGTAGAGAAGCACCTAAGAAGTGGGGAAAATTCAAGAAAATTTTCACTTATACCTGGATAACAAAAGAATGTGAAGTAGATATCACCATGGCTTGGCATCATTTGAGAATGACGAAGAAAGACACTTTGGATGACTACTGCAAGAGGTTTTGGGATACCTATTTGCCAGTGCCCTTGTTTCCGAGGGTCACTTTGAAGGACGAGATTGAGCGGTTTTCCAAAATAGATTTGACGGTATTGTCTACAACAAAATTCTGACTCCATTCAGAGACCTATGGGACATGAGAAGCAAGGTTTTGGTATACATGCCGTCTCATTGAATTATTCAATGGACAAGCTAGTGTCCACCTCAATGGGGCAAGAGTCTTCCAGGGAAAAGCAAGAACCAAGGGAACCTCATGAAAGTTCATCAAAGAATTTTGAAGAAGTAAGGGAATTAGCTGATAGTGCATCCGAGGGTTCCGACAAAGCAAGGGAATCTACTAATGGTTCATCAAAGAATTTTGACAATTTAGATTGAGGTGCTAGTGGATAGGGGAGACCGAGGGGGATAGTAACATGTCACAAGGCACAAGAAAAGAACACAAAGGTAAGCTAGGTCCATAGGATAATTTGGTCAAGGGTACTTTTTGGCTCTTGATGCAAAGTGAATGGTGGAGTCTCGAGAACAACAAATCCCCTTCAGTTTGAGATGTACCTTGAAGATTTTGGATTTTTTTTTTCTTCGAGAAAAAGATCCTTCTATTAGTTAATGAAACTTCCCATAGGGCTACAACCACCTCTGCAAGAGAGGGCTACAACAATCATGAAGGGGAGACTCTCCCAATGAAAAAAAAACATATGTACAATGAGGCTAAATCAAGAGATGGGAGGAGGGAAAATCCACACAGGTGGATGGTAGTGCCATCTGAGCATGCCTTGGACCATGCTGAAGAAAGGACCAGGGTGCCAAAGTCGAAGGAAAGCCTCTCTATGCTCCCTCATGCGGTCAGAGCTGCCTTGGAGTCTCTTGAACTGTCCTCTAAGAGTATGGACCAGCTCTAGCCAAATATTTTGAACAATCTCTGCTGGTGGTATAGGGCAAGCCTTGAAGACGTGGAAGCAGCGGGCCCGCTAGATGAACTAGAGTGTTAGGCCGCATATGAGCTTCCAACACACCTCTCTCTCATTGCACCGCTCCTGTAAAAAAAGCTCAAGAGTTGCTGGGTCATGATCTATGACACACATCCTCCCACAAATGCCCACTAGTCGGATCCTCTGAAAATAGCACTCTGCCACCTGTGGGGCCTCTACTGAAACTTGGTGTAAGCATCCCTCACCCTTAGCTCAAAAAAAGGGAGGGAATAGTCTTTGAGCAAGCCCAAACTGCGATGAGAACCTCTAGTTGTGTGAAGGCCCCCATCCATCTGGGCACTTCTGACTCAAGAGGCGTGAGCCACCTAGCTGGTACTACCTCTGTGATGTCCTAAACATGCTGTGCACCCCTCTCATGCCCTGAAATTGGATGCTCTGAAGCTCCTCTCACATGCTTGAGAACTATAGCCAATCACCTAAAGTGCATGTTGGACCCTCTGCCATGGGACCCTAGGAAACATGAGGCCTACTACCAACCAAGTTGCCTCTCTAAGTGCTGACCATGGGGTTCCAAACAAGGGGCTATCTCAGGTGCTCCTCCATGCTAGTAGGCTGGTGTTGCTCCAAGCCTCTCTGTTGCAGCTGCTCCCAGGATTGAAGAAGGCTCACAGCAAAACGATCCTCTAGTCTCCTGCTCAGGCCAACTCTGCGCATCTGTATGAAAATCCATCTGGTGGAAGGTCTCCAAGGGCCTCCAACTTGGGGCACGCTAGCTCTAAGCCGTTGAAGCAAAACTCCTTCCAGGGCTCCTGTCCTGGAAGCAGTCCTCTGAAAACAAACTTCCCAAGAAGGGCTCTGCTCTGTTGTGCTGGGTCTATGATCCCCAACCGCTTACCACCCCCTGAGAAGAAGGTAGAGTGATGACCTACCAGGCCACTTTGGTCCGGGCTATCTGAGTGTTGTACCCTGACCAAAGGAAGTTTTCCTTATCAGCCTCTCTAACTGGCTGATGTAAGAACTTAAAAAGATCTAACAAGAGGTGATGTACCACATAATACCCAACAACGCCTGGTTGGCCACTACAACTCTGCCTGCCAGAGGAAGTCGTGCGGAGCTGCAATGTAACAACTTCCTTCGGGGGAGCAATCTGCTGCTCGGGAGACAAGTCCAAGCCAACTTGACAGCCCAAGTATCAAACTACAGTCCCGGAGGAATCCATTTGAAACCCTCACCTGGCATCCAATCAGGCATAGGAGCACTACCAATGAAGAAAGCCACTATCTTTCTCTAGTCGATCAGTGTGCCTGATGCACAACAAAAGGTCTCAAGAGCCTGCTCACACCTGTGAAGGTTGGCCTCCTGGACATCCAAGTACAAGGCTGAGTTGTCTGCAAACTTAGCATTCAGTAGCTCATCTCCTTGAATAGGGAGCACTAAGCCACGTAGACCCCCTTGCTATGAAACCAAAAACCTACTCATCGCCTCAGTGTAGAACATAAAAATGAAGGGGGCAAGAGGGCAGTTCTGTCTGACCAAACGTGTGAGCATGAAACGGTCAACTCTACCTCTTGACAAAAGTACATGACTGTGTGCTCGTCTGTACAGAGCTGACACACCTCTGATCCAAGAAACTGAGAAGCCCATCCTACGTAGCGTGCCCTCCAAAAAGTCCCAGTCAACTCTATCCTAGGCCTTCTCAAAATCAAGAAGAAGTATCACAAGATCCTCACCACGGAGCCGCACAAGGGTAGAAGCCTCCCAAAAAGTAAAGATGTACGCTCCTTGACAAAGCCTGTATGTGTCCCATGTATAATGCTCTCTAGAAGTGCATGAATCCTCAAACTCTGAGCCTTGGCAAGAATTTTGTAGGATGAGTTAAGGATGGTGATGGGCCACCACTGTTGAATCTCATCCAAGGAGCCACCCTCCTTGGGAATGAGGTAGATCAGGCCCTCACTCATGCTATCAAGCATGTCTCCTGTGTGCAGGATGTACTGAAAGGCACTGCAGATATCTAAGCCAAGAAAGTCCCAATACTCCAAGAAGAAGCTAGGATTCAAATCATCCTCACCTAGACAGCTACTACGGGGAAGTGCTCAAAGGGCCGCGTTTAGCTCCTCTAGTTGAAGAGGTAGCTCAAGCCTCTGGCGCATCTCCTCACTCACAAGACAAGGCATCTATGCCCACACCTGCTCTCTGCATACATCGTGATGCTTTGACTGAGGCTCTATAGATAGTAGATTCACAGTAAAAGTCAGTAGCAACTGCATGCATGTCCTCTGGCTCTGAAGCAACTGACCCATCGGGCCTCCTCGACTGACTTACCTTGGCATGCATGCAGTTAATGTGCCTGTCACTCTATCACCCACCTGGGTCTGCTGAGATGCCTGTCAATGGAAATCAAACTCATGGTGCCTCTCCTTTGTGTTGACAAGGTTCCTGGTGAGCTTGATGCATTTTCTCCTCCAACCAAGGACTATCTGGATGTTGCTCCTACATCCTCTGCAAGGAAGTAATGCCCCATCGGAGACACTACTCCTCCTCTCTTGTTGCAACTAGCAGGTGAGCCAAAGACTCGTAGAGAAATAGCCGACTAAGATGACCAAGTCCAAAGGCCACTCTTTCAGCAGGAGAGTCCTGCAAGTCTAAGCCCTCTGTCCAAAGAGTCACCACTCACTCTCTAAATGCAGAGTCCAACAAGACCCTCTCTGGGATGCGTATCATCGTACTCCCCCTCCTCTGTCTCTTTGTCACTGTGAGGATCACTCGTGCATGGTCCGAAAAAGAGGTCCCAGGCAGGATGCAAGCTGACCCACCCAAGTCACAGAAGTGGTCACTAGTGTAGAAGTGATCAATCCAAGATAGATTCACTCCTCCCACTCTACGGTCTGAATGAGAGAAGACCAGGCTGTCAAGTGGCCTCACAAAGCTACAATGCTGCCACACATCTGAAACCTGCAGAGTCATACATAACCTCTCCCAAGCTGCCAACTCAACTCCATGCATAGTAGTATGGCTACCTCCAATCCTTTCAAAGGGATCCTCCAACATGTTGAAGTCACCCCCAATGCACCATTGCTCTACCCGCAATAGAACCTCAACTATCTGAGACCAAAACTCTGCACGTGCATTCGCCACATTGGGCGCGTAGATGTTTAGGAAGCCCATGAGGCAACCCTGAACCTGCATAGTGATCCATTGAGCCATGCCTTGTGCAATAACCCCTTTGCCCACAATGGTCTGATGCATAGAGTCCACAATAGTCCTACATACCCCACCCTGGATGCCTCTAGGTCCAAAAGCAGCTGACCAAAATGTCTCACATCATCCACGCAAAATTAGACCACACCATCAAGTGTGGCTCTGACAAAGATGATGCTCCTATAGCATAAGAATGTCAATCTCACCACCCACAAGGTTCCTCTGAAGCTCCTGATACAGCCGACCCCTCTCATGCTGGAACAGGGGCCCTCCTAATCCCTGCACATTCCATGAGATGATCCTCATGGAGTTAGTGAGAGAAAACATATGTTGCCACAACAGCCAACCTGGCTATCTTTGAGGCCGGTTTGGATGGGGAGTAATCCGCATCCGAATGACCTTTAGACAAGCGCGAAAGAAGTGACTGTCCTGCCCAGGCCCAAGCCAAGTGGGTAGCCCAAAGGGCTACATCCTCTATCCAAGAATCCTCATGC
Source organism: Adiantum capillus-veneris (assembly GCF_014529385.1). Taxonomy (NCBI): domain Eukaryota; kingdom Viridiplantae; phylum Streptophyta; class Polypodiopsida; order Polypodiales; family Pteridaceae; genus Adiantum; species Adiantum capillus-veneris. The sequence continues at coordinate 78,995,214 of NC_140957.1, forward strand.
ACAAATACATAACAAGGAGGGCACTAAGTGTCAGCAAACAAGTGCACCACAATGTGCTTGCAACCCGCTACATCCAGAGGCATCATGCTGGACTTGGCCAGAGGTCAAAGTGTCTGCACCAGATCTGTCACCCCTAAGTCCCCTGTGTGGTGTGAGAACTTAGTAACCTGAGTGTGGAGCCAGGCAAGGACTGTGTGCTGTGTCCACTTTGTGATATCCCTACCACACAGCGGAAAGGAGAAACCCACTGCTGTGTCCAGAGCCTCAATGCCTCTAGTTGTAAGAAAGAGGGCGTGGACTTAAAAGCTAGCCTCCTCTAGGTAAGGAGAAGAGTCACCTAGAAATCAGGTGAAGCTGTAGTCGAAGAACTCCTAGCATCTGCGTATGTCGAAGCTAGTCAAACCTCGAGGGACTGCTGCAAAGGGAGAGGCCTGCACCAAAAGGGGAGGCCTCACGTGGGGTTGTCCCTCTTGAGCCAGACGGATCGTAGTGAAAGAACTACCAAGGGAACACATCATGGAAGAAATGTGTCCAGAACCCTGCGTCTGAGGAGGAGTGGAGGAGGGGTCAAGAGATGAGGCTGTGGGCCCCATTGGGGAGAGAGGAGGGGCGGGAGGCGAGGGTGAAGGTGGGGGAGGCAGAGAGGTAACATTTGAGGAAGGAGGAGGTGGTGGTGGAGGAGAAAAAGTGGGAGGGGTCTCCTCAGGTGGGGTCCTACTGAAGGGGGTCAAAACGGTTCCCAGTTGGAACCCAATGCTGCTGAGCTGCAGAAGGTCGGCTGGGCCACCAGGGGGAGCAGAGGGGCGAGACCACCCCTGTTAACAATGGCCAGGCACCTGTTGCCAACCATCAGCTGTGTGATCACTGGTCTCTGTCGAGGCTCCAGCCTGTGTATCCTATGTATCTGGTTTCTTGGCTTGCTCAACCTTGGGAGACTGCACATGCACTGTGGGTCAAGGTCTCCTCCAAGGATAGGACTTTGCCAAATGGTCCATTTGCCTGCAAATGAAACACCGATTTGGGTGACCCAAATACTCCACACTCTGTCTTATCCATCCCCCACTTACCCGAGGTAGCAATAAAAACTTTGGGAGGGAGTGTGTTTCACAAACAAGAACCCACACAATAGATAAACCTATGGCCTTGGCTACAACTGAAGGTGGAGTGCGAGGAGACTCCAAAACTATCCCGAATAAGGAACCAATCCTGGGGAGAAGAGGGAGGTACTCTCTTCTCAGTCCTGGGAAAAAGACCAAAATCGAAAAGTCTGCCGTCTCATCAAGCACATCTGTAATAGGGTCAAAACCATCATGCCATCATCGGAAGCAAGCTCGAGCTGCTCGAATGCCAACTGGACTCATTGAAACCACCTTGGTCATCATATCTGCAGACTTGAACTCTACCTGGTTGTACCATCTCCTATGGATCTAGATATCAGTAATCTTGCCCACATTGGAGAGAAGACGAGCCTGACGTAAATCGTGAACCTCGCCCCGACTAGGCCAAGTGCCAATGATCTTGTAGATAACCAAAGTGGCTTCAAGAGCTCCACTTTGGCCATCAATATCGCTTGCTCTTCTACCAAAAGAGCAAGTCAAAGGGTCGGCTCCGTGGTGGAGGACGAGGGGGCTTCAGTGGAGTCCCTCTGAAGTGGAGCAGAAGCCGCCATTCTATGTCTGGTGCTGAGAGGGTGGTCGAGGGCGTCACTGAATGCGAGGTGAATTGAGTGAGCCAGGAGGTTGACTCTAACATTTAATGCACTAATAACTTGTGTGTAGCAGAAATTGATTACATAGTGAGCATTTCATTAAGAACAAGTTCCTAATGAGCATAGAGAGAGTACTTAATTGAGAAAGCAACATAGCAATTTACACCTAGCTAGTTTGGCATTGAAAATCCTTGAAAAGAGAGAGAAATAGAACAATTGACAATAGTTGAGGACCGGATTTACATGGAGCCGGTCCCTCCTCCACAAAGGCTTTGTATTATAGCTTCTCCCATCAAAGGAGACTTTTGTACAATACAATTCTTGTGTTCCTTGACAAAACTCGTTGGTGCAATCAAGATGGAAGCTTCATGCACCAAATTATGCTTGAAAACTCACACCTAGTGTCCCTAGCCTCAGTCCCAAGACCTCACACACCTTCAAAAATGGTGAGAGCTAGCAGGGAACGAGGATATATTGAGAGGAAGAAGAGGTATCTTACGAGAAAGAAGTATTCTCCTCACATAATCACTCTAATAGCATAGATTAGCTTAGTAATTAGCATGGTAGAGGAGACGAGCATGCTGTTGAAGCTTGGCTCTTGGTTGGATTTTCATTCCATAGCCAAGAGTTGTTGGTGTAGGCCTCTACTTCTCAATGCTTGGAGAAGGAGATAAAGTTCTTCTTGCACACATGAGTTGTGTGTGCGTGTGCGCGCGTGTAGCATTATGTTAAGAGTAACATGCAGCCCCTTCTCTCATCTTGGTCGACCCCTCTTGCTAAATGCTCATGCTGACCTCCCATTGGCTCATGTAAAGCTTAGCCAATCACAAATTAGAAGCATAGTTGATAGCCTTTTGACAAGTATCCCCCTTTCCCCTTTTGTGAGAGCTTTAGGTATTTAATTAATTCATCTAAACTCTCATTGGACCTTTTTGCCAATAGGAATCGGGCAAGCCATTGGGTTGCTGGATGCTCATTGGACCCCTTGGTAGACTTTCTAATAGTCTTCTAGGGAGCTTAATTTCTATTGGTTCTTTTATCAAGCATTTTTAAATTGATTAGACTAAATCTACTCTAGCCTAATTTTCATTGGTCCACCTCTATGGCCATCCAATAGGATTTGAGGAGAGGTTGGGGGTAACTAGCCTAGGAGCTTGACATGTGTCCAGTATTCCCTTTGTGTAAAGGGGGAGCCTTGGAGTGTGTGTGTTTCTCTCTCATCCCCTACAATATGGGCTCGCTCCCTCCTTTCTTAGGGATGTGGGAAGACATTTTAGTCTTCCCATGACCATCCAATTTTGCCTTGCTTTGGCCATTGGATAAAAGATTTAATTTTTGGAACCTTAGCCTATGGAAGTCTTAACAGAGCTGAACTTTTGGTCTGTTAAGCCTCATTGAAGCACATTGCTCTTTTGCAGGGTGTCCCCTTTGGATCCCCATTTTCCCTCCTTTGGATCCCTGACAGAGACCGGTTTGGCAGTCTTACCGATATTCTAGCTTTTATTCCCCTGGTACTTCCCCATATTAAATGATCAGTTTAACATGAGAAAAATCATTTGGGAGTATTAGATATTAGTTTTTATGACATTACCTCTCTCTTGAAATCATAGTCGTCCTCGACTATGAGGTAGAGAATCCGTTTGCTAGCGGGTAGAGGACTCCTATTTTACCCTATGACATTGTCCCAGAATGGATGAATCCACAAAAATGATCCTAATCATGCATACTTATTAAAATTTGTGCACAATAAAGAAAAAGAGAGTCTTATAGGACATAAATTTTGTTCATCTATACATATTTACATTTGCTTACTCTAGGGAATCATTGTAAGCATTGACAAGGTTTAGGTTACCCTTTAATTGTATGCCTTGCATCCATCTAGCATCTTCAAAAGGATAATTTTTAAAATTGATAAGATATCTTCGAATAGTCTTACCGTGTCGTAATGCCTTGTCGTCATGTCGGAGAATGGACTCGGGCTGCAACACCTCTTCTTGGTCCTCGATCTTCGGTGGGTCTTCAATAATTGCTTCCTGAGGTGGCTCTCCTCACCTGAAAAGCATTGTGTATGAGCCAATGGTTGGGCAACTTGAGTTGATAGGCCATCTCATTGATTGGTCTAAGAATCTCGAAGGGACCATAGTACCTTTTTCCTAACTTAGCATAGTACTTTTGGTGTCCCATAGGATTCTTGTCCGTTGTGTGCCTTAATCGAGCCTTGGGAAACTTAAGCAAGACCCAATCATTTTGTTTAAAGGCTAGGGCTCTTATGTGCTTATCAGCAACAACCTTTTGCCTTTGCTAAGAGATGGATATAGGATCCTTAATCTTTTGGAAAGATTTGTAACATTTAATGGCCTAATAACTTGTGTGTAGCGGAAATGAGCATGAACATAGTGGGCATTTCATTAGAATAGATTCCTAATGAGAATTACAAGAGTGCTTGGGTGGAGAGAGCAACAAAAAGCATAACACCTAGTTAGATAGCATCGACAATACTTTCAAAAGAGAGAGAAATTAAGCTAATGACAACAGTTGAGGACCGGATTTGCATGGAGCTGGTCCCCCCTCCAAAAGGCTTTGTATTATGGTTTCTCCCATCAAGAGAGACATTGTACAATACAATTCTTTATGTTCCTTCAAGACTAGCTAGTGCAATGAAGATGAAAGCTTCATGCACTAAGCAAAACACTTAACAAACACAACTTTAATTATCCCCGTTCTCAGACCCAAGACCTCACACACCTTCGAAGATGGTGAGAGCTAGCAGGGTATGAGAGTAGATTGAGAGGAAGAAGGAGTATCTTACGAGAAAGATGTACATCTCCTCACATAATCACTCATATTAGCATAGATTTAGCTTAGTAATTAGCTTGGTAGAGGAGATGAGCATGCATTGAAGCTTGGCTCTTGGTTGGATTTGCATCCACATGCCAAGAGAGTGTTGATGTAGGCTTCTATCTCACAAGCTTGGAGTAGGTGATGAGTTCTCCATTAAAGCTTGGGAAGAGATAGTCTTCTCTTTCTTTACACATGAGATTGTTTGAGTGTGTGTGTGATAATCCCTTGCAGAAATCAGCCCCCTCTCTCTCTTGGGCGAGCCCCCTTGCTATTTGCTCTTGCTCCAGCCTCATTGGCCCTCCCCAAGTCAAGCCAATCACAATTAAGCAGCATAAGTGATAGCCTTTTGACATGTGTCCCCCTTTCCCCTTTTGTGAGAGCTTTAGGTAATTAAATAATTAAAATAAACTCTCATTGGACCCCTTTGCCTCCTGGCCAATAGGAATCAGGCAAGCCATTGGGCTCCTGAATGCTCATTGGACCCCTTGGGAGACTGCCCAATAGTCTTCTAGAAGACTTAATTCTCATTGGTTTCTTTTATTAAATGTTTTTAAATTAATTAAACTAGATTTACTCTAGCTTAATTCTCATTGGTCCACTTCAAGGGTCATCCAATAGAAACTGGGCACACCTTGTGGGCATCTGGCCTAGGGAGCTGACATGTGTCCCTCATTCCCTTTGTGTAAGGGAGCCTGTGTATGTGTGTGTGTGTGACTTTCTCTCTCATCCCCTAGAAAAAGGGTTCGCCCCCTCCCATGTAGGGATATGCATTGACTTTGGAGAGCACACAAAGCATCCAATTCCCCCTAAGATTTAACCCTTTGGACACAACCTTTAAATTTTGGAACCTTAGCATTTTGGAAGTCTTAATGGGCTGAACCTTAGGGTATTTTTAGCCCATTGTTGCACATGGCTCTTTTGCAGATGGCCCCCCCTTTGGATCCCTATTTTCCCTCCTTTGGATCCCTACTGTGGCCGGTCTGCAAGCTTAACCAATATTCTAGCCTTTTCTCCCCTGGCACTTCCCCACATTAAATGATCAGTTTAATATGAGAAAATCATTTAGGAGAATTAGATATTGATTATTATGACAGATTCTTGTAGGTCTCGGCTATATTCATCTGCAACGAAGATATTCCCATGTACCTTGAGTAGCAAGGGACTTTTTTATCTTCGCTCTACCACCTCAAAAGGTGCTTTTCCCATGGAAGTATGTACCTTGTTATTGTAAGCATACTCCACTAAGGGTAAGTACTTCTCCTATTGGGACTTTTGGTCTACTTCTGTGACATAAGCTTTTAGTAGATCAAGAATGGTTAGGTTAGCTATTTCACTTTGGCCATCTGTTTGGGGATGATAGGCCAAAGAGAAGTTTAGCCTTGTACCTAAATTCTGAAAGAGACCCTTCCAAAAATTACTGGTCATTCTAGGATCTCTATCCGACACTATGGACATTGGCAAGCCGTGGTACTTGAAGATTTGTGATATAAAGATGGTTTCCATTTGATGGGCTTTGATAGTCTTTTTGACAGGTATGAAATGTGCTTGTTCACTAAACCTGTCTACTATCATCCATATTCTTGTATTCCCATGGATACACTTGAGCAATCCAAAGAAAAAATCCACGGATATGCTCTCCCACAGCGAATTAGGGATTGGTAAAGGTCGAAGCAATCCAGGTTGCTTCCCTCTATCAAAATTTGTCTTTTGGCATACCACACATTTTGAAACATACTCTTGTATGTTTGCTTTCATGGAAGGCGAATAAAAATATGTTTCTATCCCTTTTAGGGTAGACTAAATCCCTCTATGCCCCCGCATAAGGAGGAGCATGAGATTCATACATACTTTCTCACATAGTAAGTTAGTAACGCATAGTCTATTGCCATAGAGAAGATAAACATCTTGTAGGGTAAATGGTTCTTCCTTCTTCCCTAGTGCAAGAGCTGAAATCACATCTCTAAAATTGGTATCAATAGCGTACTCATATATCATAAAAGATAGATCATTGTGAGTTGCTATGGAAACCGCAGTCACTCTCGATCGTCTTGAGACTGCATGTGGCTACTTGATTATGCTTTCCAGCAATGTGAGCAATATGAAAATGAAATTGCGAAGGAGATTTGACGACCTCATTTGTTTGTCGGAGAGCTTGGTCTGCATTATGAAGTACTTAAGGCTTTGGTGATCCGTTAGTAGAATGAAAGTTGTCCCCAATAAATAGTACTTCCATGAGTGTAGAGCATGTAGAACTGCTAAGAGTTCCTTATCATATATGCCTAGAGATTTCTCAACAAGGTCGAGCCTTCGACTTTCATAGGCTATGGCGTGCCCTTCTTGGAGCAAACCAGCTCCAAGGCAATCACCACAAGTGTCGCATTGGACTTCAAATGGTTTTGAGAGATCCGACAGTGTAAGCACACGTTGAGAGATAAGATTCTCTTTAAGATTTTCAAAAGCATTGTTCTCCTTGGTGGACCATATATACCTAACATTTTTCTTTGTTAGGTCATGTAATGGTCCTGCGATTTGTGAGAACTTTTCTATGAAGAGTCTATAGTATGCACACATACCTATAAAGCTTCTTAGTTCATGTAGATTCCTTGTGTTCATCTTATGAATTAGAGTAGATGATTATATCATCAAATAACACTCCAGTAAAAGTTCGGTGAGGATTAAACTCGTCTTGAATAGCTTCTCAATCAAGCGGTTAAATGTGGCTGGTGCATTGGTCAATCGAAAAGGCATGACAATGTACTTGTAAAGACCAAATATAGTGCAAAATGTGGTCTTTACAATGTCTTGATCAACCATTAGGAAGTGAATGGGGTATAGGATGGCCTCTTTATTTGGCAGTTTAAGGGAATGCTTAAAGCCAAGTTTGATCAGGCCTAAAAGAGAGGGCAAGTGCCTATGCTGAGATTTAAAAAAAAGCCATTTCCATATTTTGAATTTCAAAATAGTTTATTTAGTAACCCAAAAGAGAGGGGGGTAAATGAATTTTCAAGTGTCCTTTTTCCACCCCTCTTCTCTCTCTAACATATAAAACACTCTCTCTCACTTAGAACTAATTAAAGGAGGCACGTTTTAGCCCCCCGCCAAAAAAGCAAAATTTTCACATTCTCTCATTGCATTCTCTCTCTAAAATGTGAGCCAACTCTCTCTCTTTCTTTTCCCCGTTTTCTCCCATGTCACTTCCTCTTCCAATCATTAAGGAACATTCTTGGCTGCCTCTTTCTGAAAAAGTGCAGATCCTCCAAGGTTGTAGATCTGTCCTCTCTCCCAATCTCTCTTCCTTATTCTCTCTCTCTCTCTCTCTCCCCCCCCCCCCCCCCTCATGATTCTCCCACTCCAGCTCTAGCTGAGTGCAATGGAAAACTCCATCACCTCCGTGTGCTGCAGCATTTCTCTCTCTACAATCGATCAACAATTTGAATTCAAAGGAGATTGAGCTGCACTCCCCTCTCTTTCTTCACTCCACAACATAATCTTTTTCTCCTAACTTTGAGTACTCTCCACTTCTTTCCTCCATAGCCACCTTCACCTGCTTGTAGCAGTCACCATTACACATTCTCACTAATTTGCTTGATTAACTAACACAAATGTCATTCAATCCCCTACCACTGCAAGACATTACTAACAAATCAAAACGATATCAATTAAATGTTGATTTAGAGCAGGAGTATGCAATTGTGCGACTTGGCACATCTAATCCCAATGCTCTAGACCAGCTACGGAACCATGGATGCAAGGCAATCAACTTATGGGTTGATGGCCATATTTACCCTGGTGATCCAATGACCAATGCATTACCACATTTTCGTAATGTCACTGAGCTACTACATTTTATTGGACATGGGAGAGATGGACTGTTTGGCTACTGTTGGAGATTACATTAAGCTTTTCTCAATGAAAGGGAAGCAAGAATACATCTCTGTGCTACCTATTCATCGTTGCAAGAGAAGTACGTGTGAGAGACATTCAACAAGCTAGAGAGGAAGCCAATGAGAAGACGAAGCAGCTAAATGACGAGATGTCAAAGCTTATTAAAAAAGTAGAGCATCAAAAAATGGAGCAAGAGTGTCGTCTAGACAATTATGTTTAGCTACAACACACTGCACGTAATATGCTCACACACATTCCATTGGGCTATCACATTCTCAAGTGCAAGAGACATGCGATGTCTCTGCTATCTTCAAGCGGTGAAGCTCAAAAGAAACGTATCCGTCAAACTCGGTAGGAATACAAATGAAAGCTTCTAATTTCATACATTTTTTGTAGGTTGCTGTAATATTATTTCAATATGTAGGAACTTGGCTCGGACGATGATGGGAATCGAGTCCAATGCTGAAACGATCGGACATACTCTGTTGTAGCATATCATCAAACCAAAGGAGTTGATGGAGCTATTGAATGTACCATCCAAAGGCTAGCATTGCTAAAGTTTTGTGCCAAAAGTATTTCAATGAGCTAAAGAACATTGTTTCACCTCAGGAGATGATGGAGGTATGTGATAGCACAGGAATAAGTTTCCAGGCCTATAAAGCTTTGTATAGACTGGTCACACTAGGTCAGAGAGAAAAAGGTTTGTTTAGGTTTATTCCAACACCTTACCCCAGGGGATTCACTAGTAGTACTAGGAAGACGTCACCAGCGTGCACCAAAACTGTCATTTTACCCCCTATATACGGTACCTTCCTTTGTAAAATCTACCTTTTTTCCCTCATAAACCCCCCTATTGTACACTCATGTGACACCATACGATAATCCTTAGTGAAGACCCCGGGCACGTTACAGTGTTAGCATCGCAAAAATGTGCGCAAATAATGACGTTGCAAGCTTGTTGGGTGGATTTCAATATGTGGAGGATGTCTTGCCATTAGAAGGGAACAAATCTTTTCATTACAACAAGCTCAATAATGTCTATGTTGACTTGTTGCAGCTCTAAGAGTCAATGATCCAATTTTATGGGTTGACACAGGAAGAGTGTGATGAAAAAGTTATATTTTTGTGATGAAGCTTGATGAGTACCAGATTGTCAAAGGTCAACCGCTTGAAAGGATAAGCGTTACGCTTATGAAGAGAGCCTTGGTGGGCGTTGATGTTGAGCTAAATGCCAGTGAGAAGAAAAGCACCTGTTTAAGTGTTCAATCCGAGAAGAATATTTGGTGACTGGCAGCTTTTCATCTCCCACATGAGACACATGAGTCTCTCAAACGGTATTTTAATCACAACCCAATTGTTGACGTCATTCGGCAACAAGAAGAAGGACAATGATTGCAGGTTTTAGGTCTGGGTACGTTCCAAGTGGAGTGGCATTTGGCAGGAGACTTGAAAACTCTCAAGTGTATATTAGGATACAAGAAAGGTGCAATGACGCTCTTTCCATGCATTTATTGCTGCCACAATAAAGTCTCATTAGGAACTGAGGGCAAGGGTAAGGATAAGGGTGGAAAAGCAACAATCAACTTTGTGAAAGGTAAGGGTAAGGGTAAGGGTGGCAAAGCTGCAGTCAATTCTGCAAAAGGTGTGACCACTACACAAACAGTGGGTAAAGCACTCCAACAATGGTTTCAAGGTAACCTCAGTTGTAACCAAAGTGTACCCCCTAATCGAGACATGGACGATCCAAATTGGGATCCTATTCTACCGATTCTTCGCATAAATGTGCATGTGTGAACTCTTCATGCCCACCGTCTACGAATTCTTGACAAGTTTCTGATGCTCCATATTAATTATGCTAGGAATGTGGAGCCTGCAGAAAAAAGGGAAGAGTGTATCAGAGAACTTGCTTCTATTCTATCGAGCGTTGGCCTGCATGGCAGTGTAGTAGAGCTATCAAAGGATAGGAAGGCATCTGGAAGTACACAGGATCATCCTAATAAAATATGTATGGGTGGTAGTACATCTAGGCATATGCTTTCAGAATATTCTAACTCCCAAAGTCCCAATGAGTTTCAATTGTGGAAAAAGGTGTGTGACATTACCACCTACAGAGGCAACAAAACAGCCCTAGGAATTAAGCGTGCTCGCGTGTGGCAGTCTGTAGATGATATTTTTTGTTTTCTTGAAAAGGCAAATCTAACTTCTATTGAGATATCCACTTTAAAGTTTGTAATCAATAGTTTCACAACGGAAATGGTGGATGCCTGGGGGGAGACACACATAGCACATTACATGGTAGGTTGAACACTTTGTCTTTGCAGTAAGAAAAAATTAGTGTTTGAACTAAAGGTTTATATTTTTACAACATTTTTGTTTTCCTCATAGCTCACTTTTTCTTGACACATTCGGCTCATTGGGCATTTGGAGGGCAATGCACGAAATGTTCAATTGGTGCTACAGAGTTTTAGCAAGAAGAGAAAGGAAGAATACTAGAGTGCAAAGAAGCTTGAAATGCAAAATAGAGAAAGTGGTTAGCGTACAATCATATCATGCTTCTAGTGCAAAAGATCGATTTTGACGGTGGTTGGCAAAAAGGCAAGGAAATGGCAGATGTTGGGTGGAAAACCAATAAATTTCTGACACTAAACATTCCCTTATTAAGCATACATTGTAATGCCACGTGATTTTTTGACACCCCAATTAGTGGTTTCATGTAACAAATTTCGACGATTTTGTATTTTTAGTGGTATTATTGAGTTTTTAAGTTTTTAAAAAGAAATTAGTACTTTATAAGTGAAAACTCACAACTTGAAGTTAATTTCTTGTTTGCATATTTTAGAAGATCCACTCGAGCACAAACACACACGCACTCATATCTTGCACCACATGGACGATTCACACGAGCAGGCTGGCACTACGAATAACAATACCACCACAACCACTCACACCGCAGCCGAAACCCCATGCAGAATCTATGGTTTCAAATGCACATCCCCAACCACAAGTGGATAACCTAGTGCCCCAGCCCGCTACAAACACCCAAGAGCCTCCCCAACCATCAAAATCTAGATCATCTAAGCAAAATTCGACATATATTTGAAGGTCTCGACGATATAACCCATGCCACTCACACACCTCTTCCAGATCCCCCACTAATTTCACCTCTTCACAGAGTAATGCAAGAAACTAGAGAAACAGAAGAGGAATATCAAGGTCCGCTTGAAAATCCACCGCAATCGCCTCCTGCCACAACCACTAGTGCTCAGGCCACCCCACATACTACGTCGCGAAAGTTTCCACTACGAATCAAAAAAAGAGGAATCAAGGTAATCCCAGGCGACCCGATATCTAAAGCAAAAGAGGCGAAGAGGAGAACAAGACAAAGGGAAAGGGAAAAGAAAGAGGCAGCTGAGAAGGAAGCCCTTAGAGTACAAGAAGAGCAGAGAAGACAGAGAGAGAAAGACGAAAGGCAGAGAGCTAAGGTAGAGAGAGCTCATTTGGCCAACTTACAAGCACGAGCAGAGGTAGAGAAGAAGGCGGCACAAGATAGAGCTCAAGCCACCCGACAAGCAAAGGTTGGGAACTCAAAGCCTTCAAAAATCCCTTAGAGAGCCAAGCAATGTGCAAAAAGAAAAAGGGACAAGCTGACACTAGAAGAGAAGCAAACCCAAGAGGAGAGGAGGAAAAAGTACAAAGATGATTCTCCTCAATGGGCTAGGCAGGCGGTTCCTCCACCATCACCAACAACACAAAAAAAATGGAGATGGAGGCTAGGCACAGTGGCTCTGCGTGAGATTAAGAAATATCAAAAGAGCACTGAGCCAATCATACCCAAAGAGGCCTTCTCTTGGGTAGTGAGAGAGATGATTGATGAATATAGTGACTCCGTTACAAGAATACAACGCGCAACTTTACTGGCCCTACAAGATGCTGTCAAAGACATTTTGGTGCAGCTTGTTCAAGATGGCGTCTCTAGTTTGGCGCATGCAAAGCGTGTAACTTTAAAAAATACGGATTTAGCCTTAGCAATAAATTTAAGAAATGAAGGATGCCTTCATAAAATGTAGTTTATCCCATGTACTCTCTCTTCATGAGATTTGTACTCTTTTTCTATAAAATCAAAATGATGAATTTCTACCATTCCGTGCAATTGTTCAATTTTAATTTGTAAGTATTTGAATTTTTGGATATGTTAAATTTAAGTTCACCACCATGGCTCCACTTTCGCCCGCCGAGGTACACACGTGCACAGAACTCGAACATGTAGCCATCAGGCGGCCGGAGGGAGCGTCTCCGTGATAATTTTGCAAAACGGGCGATAAGGGGGGGCGTACGGGGTCAAGAAGGGCATGTGACGCAGCGGCGGCACTGGGCGGGGTCGGACGGGGCAAAAAAATCCCCTTTGCACCATGGCACGTGCAGGGAGCAATTCTGTCAGTGTTAATGATTTTTCTCACCATTCAGTACTTGTTTTTTATTCATATTCTTCAATAATTTCCATTTTCACCCGTCGAGGCAGACATGTGCACAGAACCTCAAACATGTAGCAACTGAGTGACCGGGGGAGCGTCTCGATGATAATTCTGCCAAATGTGGCGATGGGAGGGGTGTACGGGGTCAAGAAGGGCATGTGACGCATCAGCGGCACCAACGGGGTCGGATGGGGCAAAAACATTTATTCTTTATCGATTCGTATATTACATCATGGTTAATTGGTTTTTCTACAAATTACATCTTTGGGTATTGGGCGAATGGCTGACTTGACGTCAAGGGATTTTACAATTTCTTTTGGGTTTGTCAACCCTTGACCTAGGCTCAAGGCGCAGTGGGAGAGGACCGAGCCTGGGTGTTTGCCTGTAAAGGCATACAATGGCAGTCATTGTTCCATATAATGTGGTGCACTACATCATCGTGGAGATGTATTTGCAGGTCAAATGATTCTCTAGAAGAAACCTCAGAGTCTAGTGCCTCCCATTCTCTCATCGTCCAGCTTCCATCTTCTATAGGGAAAGACCATCAACAACATTTGCTTCACAATATGGTATCTGAACACCACCTTGTCAGAAACTACATAGCACTTGATTCTATCTCCCTGGTGGTTGACCACCTTAGTTTCCCATCCAGCTGCAAGAAATCGGTTGATCGCATTCCCCCCTTTGCAAGTACACATTGTTGGTGTCCTGTGAACACTCTGAAGTCAAATTATAAACACAAATACATGAAGGGACATAAACCATGTTTCTGTGGCTTTATGGGAACCATAGGTGCACTTGATTGCTGCTTGCACATCCACCTCGATTCTCCTTTTGGTTGCTACAATCAAGGCACTATCTAGCTTAGTCATTCCAAACTCTCCAAGGTTGGCGAGTGAACTAGAAATAGATTACCATATCCATTTTGCCTAGGTGTGACATAAGTATAATCATACAAAAAATTTCATGTGACGCAAGCTCAGAGGACTAACAACCAGCATAGAGCAACTTTCCAAGCTCAGTGTGGATGACCTCAAAAGTTCCTGTGAAGGACTCTATTGGCTCCCACTGTACAAAATCGGATGGAAAAACATCTGTAAACATGAACAAAAAGCAATAGAAATCTTACAGTCATCAAAAGCAACACACAAGGTAGAAATACTAAATAGATAACCGAAAAACTTGCAAGAGGAGTAGAAATTAAAATTTGCAAAAAACCTTGATGGAGCCACTAATGTCTCTAGCTTTAGTTGTGAAGCAACATAACATGCTGCACCTTCGCAAGCCTCTTGCCGTCTTGTGTTTTCTTGAACTCCATGATTCTTCCCTTCCAATGGTGTGCTTGAGAAGCCATGTGTCTCCTTGAGACCTTGTGTGCACCTCTTGAGCTGGGTTGCATTGTCACCCACATCATTCATTTTAAGTCCATCGTCACCCAATATCCATTGTCATCTTGTACGTTGCTGCATGAAATGGAGTCATGACACTCCTAGGTCATCGAGTACCTGATGATGCCATGGGAAATAGTGGCACAACCTGCACACAAACACTTATGATTAGACATTGCACATCCATGTTCTCAGATGTATAAAGAGCAAGAAGCTTGATGGTACACAAAGATGAAAGATGCCACATACTGCTATACTGCTCCACCTGCTTGTTGGCTTAATGTGGAAGATAATGTTGCAAAGCTTGAGATCCTCTCTAGAGACCTTAATGAAGAAGGAGCAAGGAACTGGTTGAGGAAATAAAGAGGGATGATGTAGCGGAAGGATATGCTGTAGACTTCAGCTTTAGCTAGAGGTGTTTAGTAAAGCCCTTGGAGTAATACATAACTTCAACTTGAGGAGAATTAAGCCCTCAAGAATGCAGTAAACTTGAGGAGGGAAAGGAGGTTCAAACTTTTGCTGCAGAGCTTTTGGGAGGGAAAACTAAAAGGAAGGAAAGAGAAACAAGGTGAAGTGAAGAGAAGTGAGAGATGGTACAGTAGAGAGAGAGAGAGGGAGGGAATGATCAACACGTTTTTGGAGGGACCCCCTTTTAGGAGAGAGGGGGGAGAAACTGGCAGCTAGTAGAGAGAGAAAGGGTTGGTTTTTACTCAACTATTTAGAGAAACGTTCATTTTTTTGAATTTATAAGAGATTTTCTATTTGTATTTTATAAAAGAGTACAAGTTTGACCAATTACTTTTAGGCCCTGCCATACCCACCATTTTAGTCCACATGGCATCCACCCATTTGCCCCTCCATAATCTCCTTTTTAATACCATGGCAAATAAAGAGGCCCCCTTAGACCCCATTCCCTTCCTAATGTCTTGTTTTCTCTCGTCCCTCTTTGAATTATGGTGTAGAGAAGTATGCGATGGTCTTCTCCATTTAGGGGGTATTGGAGAGCGTTTTCCCGCCATCTTCGTGGAGCCATCTCCATCGAGGTGGCAGGAGACTCACTTATTTCTCATTATTTCGGTGGGGGCTCTACCATTGAAACTTGGGTTCTCCTTTAAGAAGGAGATGCGTCATCGAGTAGTAGATTTTTGAGCCCTTCATACAGATCCTCTTCTTCGTCCCTTATCGGAGAGAGTCCTCTTTTGGAAGTATCACTAGGAGGCTTCCTAGGTACTCTCTCTTATTGGTGGGGAGTTTGGAGAATACCTTGGGTGTGCAATTGCTATAGCACTTGACCTTGGAGGGATGGGTTGCCAGGGCTTGTTGTGGCCTAGAAACAAGATAGTCTACAAGCATAGGGGCATCATTAGTTGCTCTTTCGTTAGCAAAATCAAAGCTATCAACATTCATTTCAATCTCTTTTCCTTTGTCATCCATACTAGAAAATTTTAGGTGTAAACTTTTACTTGTACTTTGGCACTTCAAGCCCTAGTTGCTACTCCTCTTTACCTTCAAAGATAAGCACTCAAGCATCTATACCCGTGGCTTGAATGTTATTAATTGCAAGGAAAAAAAGAGAGGGTTCAATAGAGCCAAGAGAGCACCGATTCTTGTCAAGCTTCTAAGAGCTCAATAATGGTTAAGCCATAAGCAATCCCCGTAGGACTCCATTATTAAGACCATAGCGCTTGACCGTGTCCCCGTTAATTTCATAAAATAGGCGTTCTTCAAGGATAAACAATCCCTATTCTACTTACTATTTTGCAATTAATCACACCAACCATTTGTAGCAAGCTTGAGGACCTCTCTTCTGCGGCAAGAAAAGAGAAACCAATAGCTCTGATACCAATGTAACATTCAATGCACTAATAACTTGTGTGTAGTGGAAATTGATAACATAGTGAGCATTTCATTAAGAAAAAGTTCCTAATGAGTGTAGAGAGAGTACTTAATTGAGAAAGCAACATAGCAATTTACACCTAGTTAATTTGTCAATGCCAAATTAGCTAGGTGTAAATTGCTATGTTGCTTTCTCAATTAAGTACTCTCTCTATGCTCATTAGGAACTTGTTCTTAATGAAATGCTCACTATGTTACCAATTTTTGCTACACACAAGTTATTAGTGCATTAAATGTTACATTGATGACGTGAAGAGGGAGAAGGGGAGGGGTGAGCACGGTAAGAGGAGTGTGAGGCTAGCGAGGAGGGGGGCTGGTGGGTTGCTATAGTCAGTGCGAGGGGGCGGGGACTGGCGGGATGCTGCAGGTGTGGGTGGAGGGGCATCACACTGAGAACAAGCGGGGGGTTGCACGCAGGGTACAGCACATAGGGACCGGGGGCTAAGAGGCTGCATGCAAGAGGTGAGGGGGGATGAGGCTAAGCAAGGCAGGGAGGGCAGCGATGGTGAGGGGGGGTGCGGGCAGCAACAGCAAGCTAAGCCACGCATGCGCACTTAGCTTTTGGATTATTAGTAGTGTCTATGTCAAAAGTTATTGAAAAATTACTAGGTTGAATCTGGTGTGGTCCAGACTCTATAAGAGGGGAGCCACTTCACTCCTTTGTCAGAGATTGCCTAGATTGAATAAAGTCACTAATTTCCCTTTAAGATTTTAGGATACTGATAGGCCAATAGTATTTTGCAAAACGACTTTATGAACATATGTACATTGAATTGAAAATTTTCTAGATTGAACATGCTCTTTCATGTGTGTTTTGTTAGAGTGTGTGATGACAAGATGAAATGTCTACATTATTTTTTCTAATAATTTATTTGAACTTGGTACATCTAGACATCTATAAGAGATCACGTAGATCTAGATGTGATGGCTAGAACTGAATGAGATTCTAGTGCATCAAGATTTCTATTTGGATGAGATGAGTGGTACTATTGTGAGTGCATCAAGATTTCCAAAAGGATGAGATGGTTGCATAATGATCTAGGTGCATGAAGTGTTCTGGACGGGATGAGATGGCTAGATTGAAAGATTGCAAGAGTTTTCAATATGAACCAAGTGTTTGATTTGTGAATTGCATGTACTATCTTGCTGGCATGGTCATGGGCATGGTTTGCTGGATTGAAATGTAAAAAGAAAGGATATGAATCTGATAGTAACAAGTTTTAGTAGATCAAGACATCCATGAAAAGACCAGTGTGGTCTAGATATGATTGCTAGATAGGTTACAAAAATCATGCTTTGTATCTTAGCTTGACAACAACATGATTGATCAGTGATGACTAATTTCTTTGTGAAAGTGCTAAATTTGTGGAATTTAGTGCATCGATACATAAAATCAGTGTCTAGTGAAGAAAGTTTCTAACCTTTGGTTGTTTTGCAAGTGTAATCAAGGGAAATTACAATTCTTTCAAGAGGGAGTAATGTCACAAAGAGATGACATGGAATGCCCAATTGGAAAGAAGTTTCCATGAGGACAAGAAGAACTGAATCTAGAAAGTGGCCGAGGGGCCTAAACAGAAAGGGTTAGCATTTTAATAGAAACATAACCCTACCCAACTTATGGAGCATCAATTGAGGGGCCTAAAATCTAAAAAGTCAAAAGCTTGGACTCTGGGCTAACTTTCATAAATCACGTTGGCTGTCGTGTGGTACTCCTGTACAAGTTTTTGCTAGCCTTGTGCTGGTAATTTTGCACAAGGCTTTTGGGAGTGAATGCTTTTGGATCTAATCCTAGTGAGGCTCTACTTTTGGACATCCCTTGTAAGTTTCTATGAGCCTAGAGGACCCCTTCTCAAAGACCATCTAGATTTTGACTCTCATAGAAGAGGACCCTTGAGAGTTATACCTTGCGAAGCAATAATAAAGAAATACCAAAAGGGGCACTAGTCTTTGGGACGAGTGCATCTGGGAACGAAACTCCACCGTTCTATGTCGATTCTCATCTTCTCTCTCTCTCTCTCTCTCTCTCTCTCTCTCTCTCTCTCTCTCTCCAAGCTCAACTATTTTCATATTTGGTTCATGTGTTGCTATTGATTTCTCGATGGGAGTGTCCAAGCCTATAATGTCAATACATGACATGACACCAATACTCAAGGGAAGAGTACAAAAACCACCTGGGGAAAATGAAACATGCCAACAAATATTGGAATGGCCTACCCCAAGGTCAGAGCTCTCCAAAGGGAAACATGGAAGAAGCATCCAAATGTTGCTACATGTAGGAATAGGACTAGATATCCCTACAAACTATCGACACTATGTGAAAACCTATCATCCAAATATCTTAACAAATCTACTATTGAACATCAATAAAACAATTGATACTCATTAGCTGGCAAGAGATTGTAAACCTCTCCCATCATTGGTATTGAAAAGCTCATAAAATGGCAAAGGAATGACCAAATCTGTAGGTGCACATTACCATCGGTGAAGAGAGAACATGGAAAAAGTAGTGAGCACTTCAACAAAACCTCCTTGAACTCTTGAAAATTTCTTCTAAGAATCTGGCCCCACACGCTCTGCCACTAAATTTCATCCACAAAAGCTAGAGGATGAAACAAGAAGTTGTTACGAAGATAGAAGTATGTTTCTCTATCTGTCAAAGCCAACTCTAGCACATGCACTCAAACATGCACTTGATTTTTTTCATATTGGATGAACAAGATACCATAAAAGCTAGGATTGCAAGCTCCATCCTTGGATGGAAAAGAAAAAAAACAAAGAACAACCTTTGCTTCCCTCTATCATCCATAAACCACAATTTGGTACAAAAGAACAAATATTATCCTCTGCTTCAAGAAGGAAAGATATCCTCCTCTATCATCCATAATCCACAATTTGGTACAAAAGTGCAATCAAATCATTAACCTCCTGCCCATTTAACAATTCCAAGAAAGATGTTGATAAGCTACTTTTGGCATGTACATAGTACCGAATACTTTCATGGACATATATAAATAAGTATAAATACATTTAGTTGTAATCTTTTCCAATGTGAGTCTGGGTTTCAAATATGATGCACCATGTACAGATTGTACATAGTCAGGTTTGCGTGTCGATAGTCACACACATGTACATACTTGGATAGGGTGTCGGAGCCTTGGATGTGGTGTCAAGTGGATTCTTTTGTCTCTAGGGTATTTCTTTGGGCTTTCAAGAATGTAAATAATGTAAGTGGGAAGTGTGGATACGCTTATCCCAGCCTAAAAGGTGGACACATGTGGTAACTGTCTATTTGCGGTGCTCAATATGCAGTACACTATGGGAGAATGTTGCTGTTACCACACAACATTACCGCATAAGAGGAGGGAGAGAGCTTCAAGAAAGAGAGAGATTGTATGGTGCAGACCCACCGACGGGTTTCCCGAATTTTCCGCAAGCATTAACGCACTTATTACCACAATAATAACCGCCCAGATTACTGCAACAAGAAAAGAATCCACGTGGCCCATTCCTCTTCCACCTTTCCCTTTCTATAAATGCTATTCTATTTTATTACTTTTCAGAAATTGGTACCCCCTTTTTGCATGGAGTGTAAGAAATCCCATTCTCATTGGGATTTTTAGTACCTCTCTTCTCTTTGCTTGCCTCATCTATTGGTATGATTCTCCTACTCTACTCATTTGTACTCCATGAGATTCTATATCAAAAAATATTTTGTTTCCACTTCAAAATCTTATGTCAACTATGCATTCATATGGAAATGGCAAGCGAACGATGATCAAAATTGTATTGTCACCCCCTTTTTGCACGGAGTGTAAGAAATCCCATTCTCATTGGGAATTTTAGTACCTCTCTTCTCTTTGCTTGCCTCATCTATTGGTATGATTCTCCTACTCTACTCATTTGTACTCCATGAGATTCTATAAACAAAAATATTTGGTTTCCACCTCAAAATCTTATGTCAACTATGCATTCATATGGAAATGGAAAGCGAACGATGATCAAAATTGTATTGTCTTGCGTTCATAAACAAATAGCCCTTTTGTACAGCATAAGTAGAGAAAGAAGTCAAAATCCAAAAGATATTATTAATTTTCATCCTCCAAGAGATTGCTACAAGTGCTTACATCCATGTCCAACCCCATGGTAGCTAAATCAACAAATAAATCTATTGATTCATCCTCTATAGCCTCTCCTATTGAATCATCATCATCCTCTCCATCCTCGTCCTCCTCCTCACTATGGTTGGTTATTGGGAATGGTTGGTTCTCCTCGACCTCAACTGCATCATCGTCATTGGCGTCTTCTTGAGATGGTATGGTGGGATCTGCCAAAGTCTCTATGTTCGTATCTGCAAAGATAGATCTGCTCCATGGTGTGACTGGAATAACATACCATAGTCATCTTCGATACATACAAGGCACATAAAACACCTGTAGGTCATAGAGAAAACAACAACATGAATGTAGTTTTGTATGTATCATATAATGTTTTAGTGAGTTGCACATGGGCTTTACCTGCTCACAACTACTAGGTTGCACCAAGTTGTCGGTCTTCCCGCGATGAAATTTCCCGGAGTCTACCATATAGAGTCCATTCTCATGTCTCTTAACCTCACCCGCAAACCATAGACAGTCAAAGAGATATTTGTGAAATGTTCTGAAATCCACTTTGATTATCCTCTCTATTGTTCCACATTCCCTCACCTCTTGTGTTGTCGTGTCAAAGTTGCCCATAACTCCACTATCATGAGTGGTTCGACGCTCATCTATCTTGCGGGTTCGAAAATAACGTCCTTCGGACCACATAGAGTTGAATGTGAAGGCCTGCAAAAACCAATCAAGATAGATGAAAGAGAGAGAGAGAGAGAGAGAGAGAGAGAGAGAGAGAGAGAGAGAGAGAGAGAGAGAGAGAGAGAGAGAGAGAGAGAGAGAGAGAGCGAGAGATAGATAGATAGTTCTATTATCGTCCTGGGAGGTCAAATATGACCTATGGGACCAAATGAACATGTCACGTGGTGTGAGTGGAGTTCATAAGTGACTCTCGATGCTCAAAAATGGCTGAAATGAGCGTCGCAATAGAGAGTCCACATCGTGGTTGGGAGAGGAAGGTATGTAGGGAGAGATCATGGCTGAATATATGGGGAAAAGAGGACCTAATGTGGTCAAAAGCTGAGCACTCAAGTAGTGTGTGGTACTCACTCTCTCGCACTTGACGAGGGCATAAGGTGCAAAGTCGATGACACTCCTCGCTAGTGCCCCAACGTCCTGTCTCGCAGCGTAGAGAATGGGAGCTAAGACGAATGGAGGCAATGGTGCGGATCGCACTCAACGGGATGCGCTCAAGGATGTAGGAATGGGTTCGGTTACCTCGTTCCGAGAAGAAGAGAGATTTGTAGTTTGGGGCAACGTGTGTGGTGTAATGGCTGAAGCGAGAACCTCCGGATTTCTCCCAAGCCATGATACATTGGCGTTGTAAGAAGGCCTCATTAACTTGGGAGTCGATCGACGCATCCTTGACCAAGTGACATGCATCCCATCTTCCAAACCATTTCTTGATATCAAGCATCCACCCCGAACTTAGTATTTTGCTCTTGCATGTCTTTTGAACCTTTTGACTTGCTTCATATGCGATTCTAGGAAGTCGATGCAAAGGGCTACGTTGTGTCTTACACATGTACTCCACAACCCTTTCCATGCCCAAGACCTCAATGGGAAGCGATCCGGACTCAAGAAGTAAGAGCATGTAGGGTGTTTGTGTCTTGACTTGGAGAAAGTTGGTGAGAAAACGCTTTTGGACATTCTCAAACTCTTTCCAAGTAGACTTCCCGATGCTTCCACCCCACACCTCCACTCCATAAAGAAGCACCGGTGTCACCAATGTGTCAAAGAGGTACTTTTTGAGAGCCCAACACTTGATCTCTCCTGCATTGCACATGTTCTCAAATGCATAATAAGCCCTCTTTCCGGCTTCCAAGCGACGCATTGCACAATCCTTCCATTTATGATTGGATGGAACCTCAAGGCCAAGGTACTTGAAGTGATCTACCACTTCAAGTTTCTCATTGTTGTATACAATGCATGGATTTTTGTCATTGAGGGTCTTTACAAGCATAACCTTGGTTTTGGATCCATTCACGATCAGCCCGCTATGTAGGCAAAAGCGTTCCAAGACACTCATAAGCTTTTGTGCATCTTCTAAGGTATGTGCCAAGAGCACTACATCATCGGCATAAAGCAAAATCATGATCACCGCATTTCCAATCTTAACCTCTTCTATGCCTTCTTGCTGCATAAAATCAAGAACCATGTATTCCAATTCATCAATGAGTAGCCCAAAGAGGGTTGGGGAAAGTGGGCATCCTTGTTTGACACCAATAGTGCTTGCAAAAAATTCTGAAATTCCATCTCCCATACGTAATCGACATATCACTTTTTGGTAGATGCGAAAGACTGCATGCATAAATTCTCTCGGCACTTGAAGGCTTTGCATACGTCTCCAAAGATTTCCTTGTGGTACCATGTCAAAAGCTTTCTTGAAATCCACAAAACAACAATACAACTTTTTTCCTTTCAATCGAGACGCTTCCATAAGAACTCGAAGTGACAAGGTGATCAATAGTGCTATGATGCTTTCGAAAACCTGCTTGGCCAAGCGCACGTTTGCCATTGTTTTCAGCCCATTCACTTATCTTCATCTCCATGATACATCCAAATAACTTTGCCATCAAAGAACCAACCATTATAGTGCGATAGTTGTTCACATTGTTTACATCTCCTCCTTTGTGCAAAGGTTTGATCCAATTTGCACTCCAATCATGAGGCATGCCATACTGAAGTGCAAGGTTAAACATATCGCATATCCAATATCGTGTTTTCTTGCTTGTCCATTTAATCATTTCAGCCTTGACACCTTGAAGGTCACCTGCCTTGCGAGTAGCAAGTTTCTCAAGCGCGCGGCATACATCTTCAATGGTAAAGAAGGGAGACATAAATGGAAGGGAGCTACAACCCTCCATCTTATCAACATTGGGTTGCTCATAGAGGTTCTTACAATGCATATACATATCCTCAAGAGTCAAGTCACCAAAGCTCTCAACGCGCTTGCCTTTTAGATTTTGCCAAAACTTGCCACATGCATGTGCTTTCTCTTGTGCTAAAAGAAGTTGTTTTTCGACTTCCCACCTTCTCCTCTTCTTTTGAACAAGTGCTTTGTATGTGCGTGAACATTCCAAGTAAACTTCCTTGTCTTTGATTGCATCCAATCTTAGCAAGTGTTTTCGGGCTTGACTACATTCCATGTCAAACCATTTCTTCTTGGTGCTACCCTTCTTAGACCTTTTGCAAGACATGTGTTTCGCCGAAAAGCATTCCTTCGCACAAGAGAAAATTACTTCTTTGAAAACTTTCCACTTGCATTCTAATGTTGGGCTCCCTTGATGCTCTATCATGCTTAACATTTGGTCCAGCATATTAGCATATATAAGTGCTCGTTTGAAGTCTAGACGTAGGTACAAATGATTCACATCATGATTGGAGGCTACATGCTCGGGCCGTTTACCACACTTGAGGTCAATACATAACATCCTATGATCCGATTCTGGATTCCATTCACCAAGTGTAAAGCTTTGTATGCATTCTAGAGTGGCTTCTGAGAACAACATATAGTCAATCACGCTAGCACCATTGTGCTTTCTACATGTAAAGTCATTGGTGCCTTGCCATAGAGATACACCATTTGCAATGAGCATTCCGGTACTATTGCACATATGTAGAAGTGACTTTCCATAGTGATCCACTTCTTTTGCATCATTAGAACTTCGATTATACATGTATGAGTCATCCACTCTTCTTGATACATGCGGCATGTCGACTTGTTGTGTGTCGTGTTGTAACATATTTGTGCGAGCATTCATGTCTCCAAAAACAATGACTTCACCTTGATCCTTGTAATGAGCAATGTCTTCCTCTAGTTCAACAAAGGGCTGATCTCTATCCATATTCA
Source organism: Adiantum capillus-veneris (assembly GCF_014529385.1). Taxonomy (NCBI): domain Eukaryota; kingdom Viridiplantae; phylum Streptophyta; class Polypodiopsida; order Polypodiales; family Pteridaceae; genus Adiantum; species Adiantum capillus-veneris. The sequence continues at coordinate 79,019,405 of NC_140957.1, forward strand.
AGCGAGCATAAAAGTTGGAGCCATAGTGAGGAATGTAGCAGCCGGCCACAAACATGACTTGACCATTTGGTGGGCTGATTTTCAGCCATAAGTAGCGTTTATACTTATCTTCTTTGACAATGGAAACATCTTTCAAACCCTTTTTGGTCATACATGCTACGCCTCCTTGGCCTCTTCGTTGCTTTGCATTTTTGGCCCACATCAAAGAATGTACATCGTATTTGTCAAATCCAAGAATTCGTTGCGCATCATGCTCCCATGTTTCGACAAGAAGTATCACATCGGAGTCATTGGTAAGCTCATCAATGCCAATTCCCGCATTCCATGGATACCCATTACAATTCCAAAAGCTTATTCGCAAGCGTGAGTTGGTCTCATAGATCATGTGTCCCTATTTGTTGGGTGGACTTGCATCCTCCTCAAGTGCCTTTTCTTCTTGAGATGATACCTTAACCTTCTTGCTTCTTTCCTCGTATGCTTTGCGACGTACATTTTGTTGCATAAGAGTGCGATCCTCATATACATTACAACCCGTTCCTTTGAGGTAGATCCAACCATTGTCAAGGATGATCTTTCTCTTTACCTCATCAGCCATGGTACATACAATAGGTCTTTCTCCCAAGCGAGGGACTCCTTGTTTTCCAACTCGATGTGCACCATAAGCCATGATTCCTGACATGCCAAAGTGTGTAGCAAAAAACTCTTCAATAGCAACCGCAAGAGATTGGGGTGTTTCCATGCTTTCCTCCTTGATTCCACGAATGACGATGTTCTTTGAGCGTTTTTGTCGTTCTTGCAATTCTTGAGTGTCCACATTCTCTACATTCTTTGCTTGGACAATGGCTTGCGTGATAGGAGATGTAGAAACCACATTATCCTTACATATATCAGCCCATGATTTGGATGCATTTCTCATCTCACATACATCATGTCGTATTGTATCTATCGTTTCCTCTTTCAATACATGATCACTCTCAACTTTGCTCAAGCGCTCTTTCACTACATTCATGTCCACAAGAGAGCGTTTACATTCTTGAACTTCATTCTCAAGATGCATCAAGCGTGTTGTTTGCATTTCAAGAACCTTCTTGAGGTGCTCATTCTCCACAACGAGAACTCTTAAAGTACCATTCTCCATTGCAAGTGCGCGAAACTCTTCACCTTGCTTGTTGACGGTTTCTTGTAACGAGATCAAGTAAGCCATGATCATTGCTTCCGTTGTTGTAGACGATGTGGTTGGATTAGCATCCAAATTCCTTGGAGATTTTGCATCATTCTCCATGGCGAGTGTGGCTTTTCCACCCTTGCGAGTTTTGTCTGACATTGCCTTCAAGTCGGCAACAAAAATGCAAAGTTTTGACAGTTTTTCAGTTCTGAGATGCTGTTACAGCAAAGCCTTCCATTACACAGAGAGAGAGAGAGAGAGAGAGAGAGAGAGAGAGAGAGAGAGAGAGAGAGAGAGAGAGAGAGAGAGGTGACACACATACACACACCCACACACACACACACACTCGCGCACACACACTAAACACATTGAGTATATTACCCTTGGTAGACATCCTCGCGCGTACTCCCATTCTTTAGGGCTTATTTGTTCTCCTTGTGCCTTGGCCTTGGTCATGGCATTGTGTATCCACCCAACTTGAATTAGATCAGGGTATTTGGCAAGCTCTTTAGGAAAGGGAGGTGCTCGCCTACCGCCATGCGACCTCTTCCATGCTTTCCTCTCCCTTTATCTCGTTGTACGCACCTCCACATACATATCCACCCATTTGCCAATGATGGGAGAATTGAGTAGACAATGGTTGTTGACTATGGCTTGAAATTCCCTATCCAAAATCAAGAGAGAACCTTTCCCACTTGGAATGTTTGCGTGTTTTTTTGGATCCTCTTCCTCCGTCTTTAAACGAGGCAATGATGGGTCTATTGTGAAAAGATATTGAGAGACATACACAAAAGCCTCTTGTACAATCCAACCCTCTATCATGCTTGCCTAAACACATGTACATGAAACCATTAGTGATTAAAGTAACTAATAAAAAACGTTGTGAATACAATCCAATCCTAATAAGGTTTACGGCTTAAGATCGATGAATACCTCTGGTTGTGATCGTAGCCTTACAAAGTCTTTCAAGGTCTTTAGGAACCTCTCAAGAAAGAACATCCACCTAGAGTGAACCACATCACAAATGGCTATCTCCTCAACAAGATGGAGCAATAGGTGAACTTGGCTAACAAGGATAGAACGTGGGAATGCATCCTCAATAGCACAAGTTGCTTCAATCGCTAGAAGTCGAGCTGTTGGAATGGCTGAAACTTTGATTTCTTTGGAACTCACAAACCTGTAACCAAAAAACCCTTCATAATCTTCATAGTAAAGTTAGTCTTCAAAGTAAAGTTTAGGAGAGAGGATTAAATGTTCTATACCTGACAACTTCTCCCACCTTGAATATTGTAGTCTTTACCTTCATGTCCGCAAATCCACTAATGCTAATTGGAAGCACAAACTATTGCACAAACAAAAAGACTTTTTAGTATCCAGAACCCTAAACCACATACACACACACTCACATATACACACACATACACACACACACACACATTACCTGAAGAATCTTGTGCCAATCATGGGATTTGAGCCCATACAGTTGTGTGGATCCTCCTTTTTAGTTTTAGTGAAGGCACCCTTGAGCGAAGGCATATAACCTGTTGGAGTACGGATGGATGCAATTAATTGTTTGATCCGGCCGCTCTTGATCCACCCTTGATAGAATCCAAGGTGCCTTTGGAAGAACCATCTTCCCCCGAGGCCCCATGCGAGGTGTGTCCGAAGGAGGGAGCCTCCTTATGGCCCTCATGCCCTCTCTAGCCCCCAATGAATCTTTCTTTATGTGATCCCATATAGCTTGCCCAACATTTTTGAACACATGCATTGGATCCAATAGGTGTTGGATTTTTAATGAAGCCCAATAGGGTAGTGATAAGAAAATAGAGTACCTAGATATACCCCTAAGTGGATCATTGGGAGGAGGCAATGTGTTGTGATGCTCATTCCAATGTCTTGCCCAATCGGCCATGGTCCAATGGAGTGGCTCCATCCCATTGCATGGTGGAGCATAAGATGGATGTGTGGGCAGCAAGAAGCGATGGTTATTGGGGTAGATCACCGTACCAAGTAGAGCAGGTCTCTCTGTCACAAGTGAGGGTCCACAAGTTGGGCATGCCCTATGTCCAGATGTCGATAGTCCTACAAAAACAAAAGACATAACCGCATATAAGTGACCAATGCAAAGACATTAAAGAGCGTCACAAAGTATAATCTTAGCAGAAATCTCTCCAAGCTCGGGGTAATCATGCATGGTCCACATGAGAATGCACTTGATCATTGTGCGCCGATCACGAAGTGGTCTTGATACATCAAAAAAATCTATGCCATTCCATAGCTCTTGAAGCTCTTCAATCAAAGGTGCTAAATATACATCCATGTTCTTCACCTTGTGTTTTATTGGGACTAGAAGAGAGAGCAAAATGTTCCCCTTCTTGGTTGACTCCCATGGTGGAATGTTGTAGTTCACAACAACCACTGGCCAAGTACTCCATGAGGTAGACACCGATGCCCAAATGGGTTTACCCCATCACTAGCCAGACCAAGCCTCAAGTGACGAGGCTCTTCTCTAAACTCCGGCCATGTCTGCTCAATGTGTTGCCATGCAGGCGATTCAGCCTACACTCTCATAACCCCATTGGTGGAGAGATTTGTCATATGCCATGTAAGAAGATCGCTTGTTCCTTTGGTGCTGAACATGTGCTTGATGTGGGGAATGAGGGGGAAATGACGAAGAACCTTGCGAGGTATTGTGGTTCCTTGCATTCCCTCTTTGTACCTTGATTCTCCACACTCGGGGCAAGCATCAAGCCTTGCATGTTCATTGTGGAATAGCACGCAATCATTGACACATGCATGTATGCGATCATAGTCCATCCCAAGCCCTGTCACCACCTGTCGTGCCTTCCTTCGATTTTCTGGAAGATGATTGCCTTTAGGCATCATCTTTCCTAATAGCCTATGACATAATTAAAGAACACTCGTTATTGCATATAACCACGAAAAAAACTCACAACTAACACTTATTACACTTGAACGTATGTTTTAGGGCTTGACTACTCCCCTGTTCATACTCAAGAGCACGACACAGACAACATACTTATCATCCGATGACATGACTAACCCGTAGGTGCACGTAGGCAATCTCGTTAGCTTGTCAGGCTGAGACCAATCTACACATATGCACTTTTATGATGCATCAATCATTAACTCTGGTAGAATGCAACTCACTCTATCCCTAAACGCTCATAACACCATTTACACTTCCAATGAACTCAGAATCGCATCAAAATTACTAGGCACCATCCTCTCACTAGGATATACTTACCTATAAGTCTAATCTCACCAGATTTGAACCCTAGTTATCTCGAATACAGTCGCGATAGACTAACAGGTCATAATCCAAAAGTGGGCGAAACTTAAGTTTATGAGTATCTATGTGTAGCTAATATCTTTCTCATTCCATAAAGCACCTGATTGTTGAAAACAGACACTGTTTGTGCTACTTACAAGCAAAACAAGCTTGAGGAAGGATCGATCGCGAACAGCTTGAAAGTGTGAATGCGTGGCGTGGGTGCGTAGATCTCGGAGAGACTACCGCGATGGTGTAGTCACGTCGTAAATCTGGTGCGGGAGAAGCACATAGCGAAGAGGATAAGACATACTCACTCTCTCTCTCTCTCTGTGGCTCGTACGACACAGAATTAATATTCAATTTTTTTAAAAAAATGGTTCTAAGGTGACTTTTATACTTTAGTCACCTTAGTTCAAAAATGTACATGGGGTTCTCTTACTCATTATTACAAAGTGTGAACAAATCTGAGTCCTGACTAACTGATTAATCTTTACATAACCTAGACGAATGGATCAAAATGATAAGACGTCTTTGACATAAAATGGGAATTTGATATGCTTTACAAGATGGGCTCATTACAACAGTTGGACAAATGGGGCTCCAACACTCCCCCCCTCCTAATTCATGTCTACCACGACATGATCATCTTTGTCTTCATTGTCGTTGTCGTCTTTCTTGGTTGATTTGATGTAGAAATGCATCATATCGCATAGACTCGCTTGCCATTAATGGGCCAAATTTTTTTGACTTGTACATGAAGAAGCCTGTGTAAAATGCTTCTTCGAAGGTTTGGAGATGGTAGCTTGGCAGAAACATTAACCGTCTAAAATAGGCATACAATACTGGCTCTGTAGGTGGCCCACTTAGATCGTATGACAGCTCTGAGATGCTTCTTTCGGTATTCATATACTCTGATGTCCAGCTTTCTGAGAAGACTGTGAGACAGGCCAAAAAGGTTCGAGCTATTTTACATAGCATCTTGCAAGATAGGTCGGGAGAGCCTCCGAATTCTGCGATGGCGCCCTGAAGGGTTTTCACCATGTAAGAACCGGATATTCTCTCTCCCTCTGTTGGCCCTGGCAATACTGGATAATTTAGCCATGTCGGATTTCTGCTCTGTAGTGCTTTATGTTGGCTGAAGGTGTATGTTCGGGGAGTTGGGCAAAAAGTTCTGTCATTCCTAAGCTCAGGCGGTGCGTTGACTAAGTGGATCAGGTTATTAGGATGATCCAAGAGCCATTTACGCCTCCACTTTGGCTGGCTGTCTACTATTCTGTTTTGTTGTTCCCGATCCTGTACTTCTCCTTCGAACACTGGCACTTGTGCTTCTTTTTCAAGCTGCCGTTGATGTGTTAGAGTTTCATATTTCAACAGAGCATATGGTAACATAGGGGCATTCCATTCGTTCCGTAGCTCTCCTGTTGTTTTGCCTGATCTGGAAAGCCCTTGTAGCATCTCCTTTTCTAGTTGCATTGCCTTGTACCATATTATCTCAGATTGTTTTTCCATCTGCTTGGCCAGCCTCTGCTCTACTGATCTCGTGACTGAATCTTCTTCTATATCTTGGTCTTTGGAGCCAGTTTGATCAGTCTCTGTATCTGGGGCCTCCTGTTCATCTGATTCTTCCTCGTACTCATCTTTATTCCCATATACTTTGGCGAGTCCAGCCAAATTCGTTGTTGCCTTCTCCAGGTGCACTCGTACCTGTCCTTGGTGTTGCCTTGCAGTTTGTAGACTTGCAATTTGCGTAGCCATTGTTCCACTATTGATTTGTAGAGCTTGAAATCCCATTTCTTTTTTAGCAGCAGACTCCTCTAACTGTTTTAACATGATGTGCAAGTTTTCATTTTCTTCCTTGAGTGATTTGGAAATAATGCTTTCCATTTCACTGTCAGGAGCCGGTCCTTGTTGCTGTTCACTTTGTAAGTCTGAAATTTGCCTTTGTAGTTGATTTTCTACTCTAAGCGCACTTTCTGCTATCATTAAGCGTTGTTTTCTTTCCAACTCCAGCTCCCTCCTCAGTGCAGCCACTTCTTCTTCTGGGTGGACTACCGGTGTTGTTGGTACGACGTTTTTTGCTTCTTAGCTCGTTCGATTTCCCTTGCTTGTATATCTGTTACTGCTCTCAAATCTTTGACTTCAATTTGTAAGTCAGTGATGACGACTTGCGAACTTTTGACTGTCTCCAGCGCATCTTGATTTTCTTTTTCCAACTTATGGATGTGTTCATCTCTGTCACTGACATCTTCAAGGAATACGTTGATTGTATCTTCGCAAATGGCATTGAAGTCTTCAGACTCCTGTAAATTGTCATTGAGGAGATTTACTGTGCTTTTGAGCCCCAAGATCTCAGCATCTCTGATGCTGATCAGCTTTAGAGTGTCCTCCCTTTGCTCCTGCAGTCTTTGAACTTCTCCATGGGTTTTTTGTAACTTATTTTGTTGGACCTGTTCTGATTAGCTAGCCATTGACTGTGCAGTCTTGTTCTGTTTAGTATTGTCTCCATTGACTGCAAATCTTCATCTATAGTAGCTTCCAGCTCAATTTCTTGAGAGGAGGAAGCTTTATCTTTTGTCTGATCCACTACCTTTTGCTTGCCTATATCACTTTGTGATATGGTTCCAGTGTTTGGGCGACCATATGTTCTTTCTTCTTCTTCTTCTTCTTCACTGGGTGGTGTATGAACTCTCTCATCACTATGTGAGCTTTCTGAATGCGAAGTAGAGTCAGCAGGTGGGGTAGATTGCCTCTCACTTGTGTCTGGCCTTGGAGATGGCGGTGGTGTTTCCTGATCTCGTGAAGTTGGCCTCAACTGATCTCTCAAAGTTTGGAGATCCTCCTCTTCTAGTAGCAATCCTGGTTCGTCCCTAGCATTTCTTTCTTGGATGTACCTCTCGAACCAGTCCAACTCAAAAGCTCGGTTGTTTCTATTCTTCGTTCTCAGTGTGTAAGTGCTACTAGAAGGTTTCCAAGTGGCGCCTACATCGCCTCGTAGAGATCTCTCTAGAGAAAATCCTTCTAGCATCCTTTCCATTTTTTCTATCTTCTGAAACCTGGTGTTGTTTTCCATTTCCGCTTTCCGCTTCTTTAGTCGGTCATCTTCCTCTTTAGTTCTTCTTTCTTCTTCCATCTTTTCTTGTGTACTTCTTATTACTCTTTCCAGCCTGCGTCCTCCAATGGTGTTAATAGAGGCCGGTACTTTCCCTTGTGATCTGTCTTCGATATTCTCTCTTAATACCAGCCAGTCGTTCTGATGAGGGGCAGGTGGAAACCGATCTGCCGCGCCTATGGCCTGGTATATTACTCTGGTTAGGACTTCTCCTCCTGCAATGTAATTTGGTCTGTCTTGCCTTAGCTTTGTCATTTTTTCAAACAGATATGATGCATGATCTATATAGAACTCATGGGTCATTCCCATAGCCCATGTCAGTGTGGTTGAGATGCTCCCGTGTGGTGTAGTGTATCTTGGCGGTCTTTTGCTGTAGCTCAACAAACACTGACTGTAGATCTGTGTCAGTTTTCTTACTTCCGGGTTTGCTATGAGTTCAAAAGAAGGTAGTTTGGACTTTTGCAAGTAGACTGTGAGGTTTTCTGTTCTTTCTCTCATGTTGGCTCCTTGACCGGACAATTTCAATGCCTCTTTGGTGATCTGGATCTCCATCACTTCATTATCCATGCCTGCCACTCTGCAAGTTCCATCTTCTTGGATAGTCTCAATTAGGTGTTGTACCCTCTTGAAATCTATCCCTACTGGTGGTAGTGATACAAAGTTCCACAAGCCAACTTTTTTGAGCCATGACCTTTGCGGTGATCTTTTCAAGTAATTTTCTGCCTCCTTGGGGATCATCACTGTATCCACTAAATTTCTTTTGTCATCCACATATGAACCTTGATAGATCTGAAAGGCTGCTGCCTGTTGCACGTCTGCAGGTATCCAGGTGGCTGCTGGATTTAGGGAATTGGGTAGAAGTGCATAGGGTACTGCACCTTCCGTTGCCAGGTTCTTGCCTTTTCTTTTTCCTAGAGAAGCATCATGGATCCTGTATTCACAATTAACAGTTAATGCACAAACATAGTACTACTCTTCTAAATTGATTACACCTTAATCATGCATCTAGATGAGCCTTCTTAGTCCCAAGATTAGTTAAGGTAAAATGTTAGCAGATAGACAAGCTCTTCCATTGTGCGACTCTGGCGGCTTCAAATTAATGTTGTTGGTGAAGGAGAACAAGTCCAAATGCCTTGAAATTTTGTGTGGTGTATGTTCACAGGGCATGTAAGGTCACTCTATAAGCCCAAACTGAAAATTTGTTCATTTGCAACTTTTTCTCTGTCTATCGCGATAGACTTGCCTTTTTTTTACAAGGGTCCTATTTTGCAGTTGTGCCTCCACCAATTGGTTTCTCATACCTTGCACAGGATTTGATCCCATTTTCACCTCAAATGAATATCAAGTGACCCCTTTTTGGATCAACTCCCATTTTTCCAGATTCCTTCCAAGGAGATGTTGGTCTATCTCCTTCATTTTGTGTTGTTTTGGACTCAAACTTAGTGGGTAGCTCTCTTGCATCATGTTGAAGCCAACTGTTAATTCCAATTTTTTGATAAGATGGCCTAGTATCCCTCTGCTTAGTCTATCGCGATAGACTGGTACTTAGTGCCAATTTGTCATTTTTTGGATCTGTGATCATCTGTCTGCCTTCTCCTAGTTGATGTAAGGTTTCTTGACCCCTCACATGTGAATTTTACCTGTCTGCCCTTGAGACTTCCTATTCTGACTCTGAGTTGTCATTATGTCTTTCTCAGCTTGCCATATGAGTCCATCCTGTCACCAAATTTGGTGTATTGCCTTCATGTACTTCCCCAAGTCTATTTTGTGAAAATTTTGAAAAGTCTTTCCCCCAATTATTGGTGTAGCAAGTCTATCGCGATAGACTAAGTTATTTGGCCAAATGAGATCCCTCTTGCACTTTGATTTGATAATGGTGGTTAATATTCCTTGTTAGCACCCCTCATGAAGCCAAAGTCAAAATTTCACTTGTCTAATTGTAAATTCAATTCTATCGCGATAGACTAGTACTTAGTCATTTTTCCAGTTTTTCTTTTGATGTTAGTTGACCACAATGGTGTTAATAGGCCCTCCTAGACACACACATCAAGTTTTAATCAATTTAGAAGAGTGTACTCCCTGTTTGCAGCACTTAGCTGTTCCTGGAGTCGCAGTAGACCACTTAGGTGATGGTCGCCGTTCCTTTTGGTCATTGTATGACTCCGGCTGTCTTTTATTTCCTTTTTACCTTTGATCCAAGCAGTCAGTTGTTGTTTTGGTGTTTACAACACCAAGAACGACCATTTGGACATCTTTCTGGCCTGTTGCCAGCATTTGCCCTAGTGGAAGAGCTTTTTTCCTGAGTGGACACATTCCATCTCGTAGTTGACCTCTTTTGGATGTACCTTGTTAAATCTGGTGTCATTTTGTCACTTGGTCGGCCTGTTAGAGTATCGTGATGCTTTGTGCGGTTTTCATCAGATAGGGACTTTAGGCTCCGTTTTGACGAACTTTTTCATGGTCTAACCCTTCAGTCAGTTTGTCGAGGTTATTGGCTTGCTGTCTATGAGTTTTGGCTCATTTCCGATCACCTTGGTTCATTTGCCCTTTTGCAGGTCCTGTGAAATTAGGGTTTTGTGAGCGGCTTCATTCACGCTTTTCGAGGTCATAGGCTCGATCCTAAGCTATAGGCATTGTGCCTTTCAATTTTGGTTCCATTTGGTGGCCTCTAGGTCTCCCTAACAACCGGTCTTGTGTATGTGTGCACAGGTTGTGATTGTGATGCCGGCGAGGTTTTGCGACTAACTGAAGTAAACAACACTTAGAGTCAGTGTTGATGAGCGTACCTCTCATATCTGATGTCGATCTGGTGACTGTGCGCGATGGATGAGCTTCTGGAAGTCTCAACTGTTGTAGGGAGCTCTCTCTCTCTCACTATGGAAAATGACTCAAATGAGAGATTTCTAGCCTAGCCTCTCTATATGTAATCGAGACTCCGACACCAAATTTTCCCATCTTTTACCTATGGCCATAACTTTTTGCGAGATGCGGTTTAGGCTCGTAAATTTCCTGATTTGGACTTCGGTTGCTCCAGTTTTATCATTTTTGTAGATTTCTCCTGTTGGAGGTCCCTTCATGACGGTGGTCATTTTGCCCTGTCACCTTTGCAGTCCCTATTTTTTCTGTGTCTTCTTTACCTTGCTCCGATCAGGCGTCTCTTCTTTTGTGTTTCCATTTGGATTATGGATTTTTTTCTATAATTTTTGCTAGAAAATGGCTAAAATAAAGCAAATAAATCCCAAAATCACCCGAAAATAGCAATTCTAACCTATAAAAATACCAATGAAAAGCAAAACACTTTGTAGCTCACTTTTCTCTCGTCTATGTACATTCTCGCTCATTATCGTCAACCTTGGCCTATTTTTTGCTGTTTTTAGACATTTTTTGGCCAGATTTGACTCTCTTTATAGTCTATACACATCCCTAGGGGCTCATGAATGATGATTTGGTCCCCAATTCTGATTAATTACGAGGGCATATTCTTTTTTCCCAAAATCACACAATAAAACGCAAAAATGGTTGAAAAATTGCTCACAAACATTGCCCTCTAATATATGACATGAGTCTGACATGAGTCCGCATTTCGAATGCCTCCCCCCCTCCTAGTTGGAGTCCTCCCGGATGACAGGGTATCGTCAAGGGTATGTGCTGTGCATGGGTGTGAACTCGTGCTAATGCAGGCCTTGTAATATAGCCCTATATGCATGTGCAGTCAATGCATGTAGAAAGAATTTATGCAGTGTAAGAGGAAGGTATAAGCGATTCGCTTATTGGCATTTGTCGTTGAGGCTTTCTGTGGTAGCTTGAGTTGGCTAGCATATTTTCTTTGCAAGGAGTAGTTGTAAATCTGCCGCTCTTTGTTTGATTGTTTTCCACTGGTTTTGAATTGGCGTATGTGGTTCCTTTGAAGTCGATATTGTCGTATCTGGTGGAACATTCTTTCTTTCTGCTTTGATGACTTGGGTCTTATAGATCCTTGTACTTTTTGTTGTTGATTCTGTTTGTTTCCTCGTGCTGTTTGCATGATGTGGCTTGACCTTGACAGTTGTAGATAACTCCTCGATTGTCATCTTCCATCTTGTGTTGTTGGCCCGTTTTGAATTGGCAATTTTGGCCGCCATACCGATATAGTCCGTTGCGTATTCGACAGATTGACTATGGTTCTTTGAAGTTTTGCTGGATTTCGGTGTTTTGTCTGTTCTTTTGACCCCTTTTTTATAGGAATTAGGCTGTCGTGCCTTATCCAAACTTTGTATTTCCTCTTTTGATGTAATTGTGCCTCGGTTAGCTCTGTACGCCGTACCCAAACTTGCCTGGTTCCCTGCATGGTTTGTGATTTTTGATAAGACGTTGCTGGACTTGTAAACTCTATTTGTTGTTGGGAAGATCTTTGTGGTTGTATTGACTTTTGTTTCCTCCTCGACATGTATTGGTTATATGATAAGAAGGGTTCTGAAAAGTTTTCATTTCTGAACAGTGCTTCATTAGTATCCAAATCAATGAATACCCTGTTAGCTTTCATCCATGACACTGCTAAGATACACGGCATTGCTGATCTACTTGGTGGCAGTACATGGAATTTTGTAGTGTACGGATGTGCCTGCACTGTGATTGGTATTATAATAGACCACAACGTGGTCAACTCATCACCTGATGCTACTTTCAACCGGTGTGTCTTTGGTATTGTCCTCATTGGTCCAAGTTTCTGAAAGAGCTCAAAGCTGATGACACTCATTTTTGCTCCAGTGTCAAGCAATGCATAGATTTCAACTTGTTTTGTGCCTGCATAAGCTTTTATGTAAGGACTACACCACGTATCTTCCAAGTCGTCAATGATGCTATTGTCCTGAGCCCTAAGATCTGTCATGGTCTTTTCTAATTCGTCGCTTTGTATATCCGCTTCGATTGTTTGGGATGTTGAAAGAGGATATTCGTCAGTCATCATTGGTGTGACCATGTTTATTGTCCTGAGAAACTGCTTTCATTTAGCAATCCGTTCCTTTGCTTCTTGTTGTGCCTGGTCGTGAATTCTTTGTTGTTCCTGTCTATAGGTTTTTCCATAATGCAGTTGAAACAACATTTCCGGTGTTAAAGGTAGATGATACTTTTTTAAACGACACCCACTAATCCAGTTCGGCATTTCTTTTCCATCTAGTGTCGACAGTTTTACTGCTCCGCTGGACGATATTTCTTGGATTAAATAAGGCCCCATTCCCCTTTTCTTTAGCTTTTTGGTATGCTGTTTAAGGGTGTATACTAAGACATAGTCGCCCGTTTTAAAGTCCTTGTTCTTGACATGTTTGTCAAAAAACTCTTTCTGTTGTCTTTTTTTTGCATATATGGCCGCTACAGCATTGAGTCGTAACTCATCTAATTTTTCAAGGTCCTCTAACCGTTCTGAAAGTTCATGCCCCGTCCAGTCCAATTGTGTGGCTACCCTTAGTGTGGGGATCAGAAAGTCAATAGGCAATATTGCATTTAACCCATATACCATATTAAATGGTGTAGCATTGAGTGTTGTTTTATATGCAACTCGATAAGCCCACAATACTGAATAGAGCATCTGATCCCAATCTGTTCTTGTTTCACTAACCAGTTTCGTAAGAACTGTGCACAATATTTTGTTGGTCGCTTCCGCTTGGCCATTGGCTTGTGGATGATAGGGTGCAAATTTGCGATGAATTACCATAAACTCATTTAAGAGATGTTGGATAACTTCATCTACAAAGTGTGTCCCTCTATCACTCACTAGCTCGATTGGAAGGCCATAACGTGTAAACACATATTCATATAAGAATTGTGCCGTGGTTCTAGCGTCTGCTTTCATTGTGGCTTTTGCTTCCACCCATTTGGTCATGTAATCCGTGGCCACTATGATATATTGTGCTTGTGAACGATACACTGGTGGAGTGATAGGACCAACAAAGTCCAATCCCCATTTAGCGAATGCTCGAGCACTCATCATTGGTCTTAAAGGCATTTTGTCTCTTTTAACTGGTACCTTAGTGAGTTGACATTCATCACACCTTTTCACGAATTCTGCTGCATCTTGAATCATGGTTGGCCGCCATATACCTGCAACCATAATGATTTTTACGATTCTCTCTGCTGAAAAATGACCTCCTGCTATGCCTGCATGAGCTTGTTCCAATAATGGAAAGTAGTCATTTTCATGAGGAACTAACCTTAGCTGGTCATCAGTTCCTCTTTTATACAATTGGTCACTAATGAGGGTATACCTATTCGCTTCGATTTGTAAAGCCTTTTGTCTGGCTTCAGACCAATCTCCTGGCAGCTCCTTATTAGTCAAATATTCCACAATAGCATGACTCCATGCGGGTGCTACTGTCACTTGGTATAATGTGGCATAATCCACAGTGGTATTGGATGTGCAAGAGTCGCATTTTTTGATGAAATTAGCTACATCGCCTGCCATTCCTGGCCAATACACTCCAAGTCTTCTTAATTGTTCATACATCATTTGATTTCCTCTATGGAATCCCCCTGTTTGTGTATGGGCCTCCTTTAGATACACTTCGTACTCCACTGGGCCTATACACAACCTTAGAATCCCATCGTTTCCATGATGGTACATTCTTCCCGCAAGCATTGTGTAATTTCGTGCTTGTCTAACGTCTTCCACCGTGTGTTTGTCGTCAAGATTCATTCCATATGTCAGCAACGGAATAATTTGCTCTGACCATTTCGGTACCATCTCTATATTAAACAGGTATGCATCTGGGAGATCATCATCTACCCCGGTAGCTTTTTTGCCATGTAGTAATCGAGAAAGGTGGTCTACTCTTTGATGAGTTTTTCCTTTCTTAACTACTACCGTAAAATCAAACTCCAGCAACACAATGAACCATCTTACAATTCGTCCTGTGTTACAAGGTTTGTTTACTAAGTACAAGAGTGCCTGATGATCCACAAAGAATGTGAATTTGTTAGCGAGTAAGTAATGCCGAAATTTCTTTACCGCATATATCATACCCAATCCTTCTCTTTCAGTGGTAGTATAATTCTTTTCTTCACTGTTGAGTTGTCTACTAGCATAACTGATTGGAAAATCCGTCTTACCCTCATCTGGTTGTGCTAATATACAGCCTATTGCAAATGCCGAAGCATCTACATGTACATGGAAGATCTTTGACCAATTTGGTGCTTTTAGAATTGGTGCAGATACCAGTGCCTCTTTTAGTTTCTGGAATGACTCCTCACATTCATTGGTCCAAATGAAGAGCGTGATTAGACTATACAAGGGTTTTGCTATTACAACATACATGTAGATAAAACGTCGGTAGTATCCACAATGTCCCATAAATGATTGTACCTCTCGTACAGTGTTTGGTCTTGGCAATTCTATGATCACCTTTACCTTGTCTTCATCAGTGGTAATTCCATTAGCCGACACTATGTGGCCTAAGAGTTTACCTTGTCGTACCATGAATACACTTTTTTCTGGGTTGAGGCAAATCCTATACGTTCTGCATTTTTCGAATACCTTTCTAAGATGATCTATATAGTCTTCTCTCAATAGAGAATAGACACACAATTCATCCATGTAAATATCCAAGAATTTTCGCAAGTATTCTTTAAAAGCGTGTGTCATTAATCTCTGAAATGTGGCTGGAGCATTGGTCAAGCCAAATGGCATTACCCTAAACGCATATATGCCCCATTCTGTTGCAAACGATGTTTTGTATTGGTCTTCTAGTTTGACCCCCAATTGGTTATAACCAGAGAATCCGTCCATAAAGCTATAGGCTTGCTTGCCTGCTACTCGTTCCAGGACGTGTTCAGTGATAGGAAGAGGGTAGTTGTCCCTTATTGTTGTTGCGTTTACCTTCTTGAGATTCACACACACTCGTAATTTTCCGTTTTTCTTGGGTACCACCACTATCGGGGACACCCAGTCCGTGTGCTCTATCTCATAAATAAATTCAGCCTCCATAAGTTTGTCTATCTCCTCTTTTATCCTTTTGGCGAATGTCTCATTATACGTATGGACGTTGTTTGCTTGGCTTTGCATCAGAATTCAGAGGGATTGAATGTTCACAAATGTTAGGATCCACTCCCTTCAAATCTTTGTACGACCATGCAAACACATCTCGAAATTCCTTAAGTGTTTTGATCAATAAGTTCTCTTCTTCTCGACCTAGATCTGTGGCAATGTAAGCAGGTCGAGGATTTTCTCCTGGCTCTGCTAAGTCTATTTTCTTGGCGTTCTCTGGCCCATCGTAGGACTCATTTGATTTAGGCTCCCTCATTGGTTGCTGAACCACCAATCTTCTTTCATGAATGGTGTACTTACAATAGTGAGGAGGTACATCTATCTTTTTACTCCCATCAATAGCGTTCGTTCCATCGCTACTTTCCATTTCAGTTGTCCATACATTTTTAAATTTTTGTTTCAACTCATTGTATCTCGTTTTCCATTCAGTTTTCGTCATAATTGGACTACCACAGACATTCAGTTTTTCTATTGCAACTCTTTTTTTTGCTTTGCTGGTTTTCTTAGGTTTCAACAGTCTGGACTTAAATCCTGAGTCTTCAACAACCTTAAGAAATCTTCCTGACACTTTATCCTTCACACAATCAACAGCATGAATGTTCATAAGGAAATGTGTCTTACCCTTAAACTCCGGCATGGGTCTCAGCCTGGTTGGTGGACTGATATGGTGTCGTTTACTCTTGTATCTTTTTTGGCGTCTCTCACTTTGGTTTGGAAAATTGTAGAAGACGTCATTGTCTTGATCTTGATTGTCATCTCCCTCCGTATTTTCCGACTTCTCGTCATCCGCGTTATCCTTGTTTTCACTTTGATCAGAAGAATCATAAAATTCTTCTCCCTCCTGCTTGATTTCTTTAGTGGGGATTTCTACATAGCCTACTATCTTAAGCTCAAGTTTCGTTTCTGTTTGATTGATCCTCATATTCTCAGTATCTCCATCGTTCTCATCCTCCTCCACAATTTTGCTCAATATGTAGTATGGTATGATATCGTAGCCATTCTCATCACAAAATTTGGTGGGAGTGACTTCATTGACGCATACATCCAATGTAGCCAAAATTTGAGACCATTGTAGGGGTTCAAGATTCTCTTTAGGAAAAGGTTCTCGTATATATGCATCGTCTTCCAAGACCCTCTCTAGTGTCCTTTCATTGTGGTCAAATGCACTACATTTAGATGCCCCACACATCCATATCTCCTTTTTCTTACAAAGCCACGCTGGGACTTCTGATCCACTAATGGTGGTTGAGTCAAATTCTTCCACAGGGGTTCTCGTGACATCATGGTAGCTATGATTTTTCATGTTTACGCGTGTAGTAGTTTCAACATGTCTTAGATACAAATAATCATACCCCCAGTCCTGCACCATTTTGAGTTGCCTCATGAACGGCCTACCAAGGATAATTTCATAGTTGTTCTTCTTACCAAAATCTACTATGGAAAAGGTATGTTCGTACTCTATGCCACAAGAAGATACCAAAATTGCCTCAAGCAATCCTATAGGCCTTTCCATGTGCCCATCCGCCAGTTGCAATTTCATTCTAGTTGTTCGTATTGCTGGTTTTCTCCATTCTTCCCATAGCATTTTGGTCGCAATGGCAATGCCAGCTCCACTATCAAGTATTGCCTTAGTCTCTATGCCGTTATACTCAACTGGTAGGGTTGTGTTTCCGTCTTCACCTTCACAATACTCTCCTACCTTGTTGAGTGGCACTGGTATAGTGTTGACTTTCTTCGGGTCTGTGTCATTAAGCTCGGTTTCGAAGAACTTAAGAGGTCTCCTTATGCCAAATTTTTAAAGACATTTGCCCACTTCCGTCCACATGCTTGGCCTAATTTTTAACAATTCTGCCAATGTGATTGTACACTTGACCGGAGTGGTCAACAAGTCTGTTAGGATTTTAGTGTCCAATTGATTTGACCCGCCTATTCTTTGAGAAGGTACTCTTCGAATTTCTGACCTTGCCTCATAGTCCCCCATATATGATGGCAAATTTCTGAGTGATTCGGGTCTGCTATCTTTGGATGCAAATGAACCATTATTCCCTTGAAATGATTTAACGTCTAAATCCCATGGAGGCTTATTCAAGTTCAACTCCGAGAAAGGCGCCGACTTGACTGTTTTTGTCTCATATTTTTCTTGAGCTTTTCACACCGTTTCCCATAGCTCTTCGGGCCAATTTTCTTCCATAATAGGGGAATATGGTGGAAAATCTTTCAGTGATTCATCAGTGCTATTAGGCATGTCTCTTGCATCCTCTACATCCGGCAAGGATTTAACATTTTCTATCTTGTTGGGTATCCTTTGTTCGGTTTTGTGAGGTGTTTCATTGTTTGGTGGTTTGATTACTCTATCTCCCGCTTCCATAGGTGGAGGCTCCAGTAAAGCTTGTGCAGTTTCAATCAGCTGTTTGCACTTCTCTAGTCTCTGTTTTTCTATCTCTGGATATGGATATGTCATCCACCTTTGCTCTAGAGTCTGTCTGTTCTTCAATCTTGCTTCGTATGCTTGCAAGATTGCATCTAAGGGTTCATTGATTTTATCTACCAATACCGACCCTCCTGAGCTTGCACTTCTTGGTCCCTCCGTTGATTTTAGAGAGTCGGAATCTCTTTGCTGTTTAAGTTGCTCTCGAGCTATCGTTAGCTCAGCTTCTACATCTTTTTGTTTTCGCTCACGTCTAGCTTTAATTTTCACTCTTTTTTCTTTCCAAGGATTATCACGACTGATGCTAGACTTGTCAGTCTTGATTTATTCTTGATTTTCATCGTTACTCTTGGGTTGATTGTCATTTTTCCTTGCTTGGGCTCTCGTCAAGACCTTAACAGGAATCGGAGTTTTGTTTTCTGACCCTCCACTGGAAGGCAGCGCTCCCAGCATATTCAAGGTAGTTTTTGCTCCTTTGCTCAGGTTTTTAGGGCAATCAGGGATCAAGTGAGTAATTCCACACTCCGTGCAATATGCGTTGACCCTAATGATTTCGTCATGAGGGCAGTACCTCAGCCAATGGTCTCCACCACACTTGTAGCATGGTCCTGTAGGCTGTTGAGGTGCTCCTAGAGCTCCTCTTTGTTGGTGTGCAATTCTTTGCCCGCTCATGCCTCCGCTGGCTATGAACAACAGTGTTCTTTCATCCAGGCTATATCGTCCTTCTTCCGCTGCCTGTGCAGCAGTTGGTGGTCCTGTATTTCCTATCATGCTCCATGGTTCTGGTGTAGAGGGTTCTTCCGGTGGATAATAGATAGATCTCGCTGCATATCCATTGGGCTCGTCATAGTATGCATGCATAGGTACCAAAGCCTTCTCATCCGACTCAGTTAATGTGGGTGTGTATCTTATGCCGACCGGTCGTAATCCTGGTTGGGGTGGTTGTTGTCCCAACACTGGTTGTGGTCTTTCTACACCTACAGGTCCTGTTAGGTTGCCTGTCTGATATCTAGGCATCGGTGGGATTTGAGGGGATGTCGCCTGAGCTTTCGGAGCATATGGTCATTCTCTCACATATCCCTTGTTATAATAACACTCCTCCGTCCCATGGTTTGTCCATTTTTGTTCAATCGCACACCATTTTGGTTGTTTAGCTTGTGGTTTGGAATACAAGTTAATATTTTTAAGCACTTCCTCTACAAGCTGCTCTTGGCTTACCGCTACTTCTCCTTTCAGTGTTATCTTAGCAGACTTGCTTCCGCTTTGTTGCGAGGAAGAATCATCGTCAAGATCCTTGAACTCACCCTCTTTGTAGACCGCACAATTGTCCACAAGGTATAGAGCTTCCTTGGTTAAATCATTCAACGTCGTGCTCCTTTTCATATGTAAGTCCTTTTGAAGATCTGCATTCCTTAGTCCTTGAATAAATATAAGCATAAGTCTGGACTGAGTTGGCAGTTCCTCCACGGGGCAGAACTTAACATATCTTTTTAATCGGAGGGCTGCCTTTTGCACA
The DNA here is from genome assembly GCF_014529385.1 of Adiantum capillus-veneris. Taxonomy (NCBI): domain Eukaryota; kingdom Viridiplantae; phylum Streptophyta; class Polypodiopsida; order Polypodiales; family Pteridaceae; genus Adiantum; species Adiantum capillus-veneris. The sequence continues at coordinate 79,038,932 of NC_140957.1, forward strand.
GACTCTCCATCTTTGTGTTTGAATTTATGGATTTGTGAGACTGTACTATGAGCTATTCCCCTTTGTGAGAATTCCTCGATAAACTCGTCAAACACTTCCTCCATAGACTCAAAGTCTCTTCGCTCCACCGAGTCAAACCATGTAGCAGCATCATCCTCTAAGGTTAAACCGAATCCTGCAAATTGGGTAGGAAAGTCTAACACCTCTTCAGCTCTAATTACACGCACAAAGGCTACTACATGATCTCTCGGATCCGTGCTTCCCGTGTATTTCTTGTTTACCCATTTTTGCACTTGAGAAGGTCTAATTATACGATGGTCTACAAATCTCATCATGGGATCTCCCCGTCCTAGTCGATATACCTCCTCTGGTCTTCTGTAGTGGCCAGGTTCCTCTCCCAATGGTGCTCCTAATCCATAATTTCTAACAGCTCTCGCGAGAGATGGTTCATCTGTCCGAACTCATTCTCGGGGTGTTCTTCCAGGCTCAGTTGACCCCTGAGTCTTTGGCTTACTCTCTCCTTGATACTGTGCATAGAGTGGTGGTTCTTGTAAATCCCTTAACCCTCGTGCAGTTTGATAACCCTCTCGGGTTCTGTCTTGTTCTAATGTAGCACTTTGTCGAAGCCATGCCTGCAATGATGGCTAAGTAGCTGGTTGATCCTGGTAGTTGGACGTCGGTTGTCGGGTAGAATGTGAGGTAGCGTCATACTCTTCTGAAAAGGGATTTGTCGACTTGCTAGGGGTGTAGGTGGCTCTTGGTACTTCGTCGTGGCCATAGGTCGATGCTCTCGGAACTGTTGCCTTTTCAACCTCTTCTGGGGGAATACGTTTGTATTATCGCCCGAATCTATCAACAAAAATAATATCCTTCCCTATAGCACTTTCATAAGAAAATAAGTAAAGAACCTTGTCTTTGCTTAATTCGTTTGGGTAGGGTTCCTTGCATCGAAATTAAGAGACTATTCCCTCGCTTTCATGCTTGTAAATCCCTACATTCTCATTATAGGTTGGGACCCTGGTTGTTTTCTTATCATACATAAAAAGCGCTCCAGGTCGATCAATGTTAGGAGGCGGTTCTTGGGTTTCTGAAACCATTTTCCCTTTTGCCACGTTATCCCCATATCTGTTGTAATCCTCAGGGTTACTCACTATCAGATAGTGGTTCCCCTTTTCGTCTCGGAATCTGTCTTCGTCATCATAGACTCGAATTATCTCTAGTCTCTGAGCAGTCTCTGAGCAGTCTCTGAGCCGGTCTTTCTTCAATACAAATACACTTGCGTCCTCGATAGTCAGAATAAACTAAGGCTCCCCTCGAGTTAGTTCCTTCCAAGAAGATTATAGTGAACTTGGTTTCGTTTAAAGGATGTAGGGATGTGCTCCCCCCTGGCATTGGTCCTTCACCGTTGAAACCTCCTGGCTGTTGACTCCCCATCATGAAGGACTTTTCCGACGAAGTGTCAGTATCACTACCCTCTTCAATGATTGGCGCTAATGGGTCTAGTCTCGTATGAGTTACACTCTCTTCGGTGGACGTGGTGCTTACTTGACTTTTGACACTTTTAGCTCCCGACTTAACAAAGGCTCCTGACCTTAAATACATAAGAATGAAAGTTGGGTTGCAAACTTAAAGCTTACCTGGACTCCTTCTTCCTGTGTGGCTTTGTGATGATCTCCTTCTGGGATCTACACAAGGATGGTTAGTCTGTTCACAAGGGTTTTCCGTGAATTACCAAAAAATCTTTCCAGTATATACAACAACCACTTAGTCAGTCTTCTGGTGGTCCAATTTCAAATATGAAATGATGGCTGGGATCTATATAGAGAGTATGTCCTAGCAGTATAGTCACAAATTGCAAAATGTGTCTAAATCACTACTTTCTTAGTCTATCGCGATAGACTGACAATTTGCTCAGCACAAGTCAATTCAAAATTGTGACTTTACCCTTGAGTTCCAGTTACCCTCTATAGCATATCCCTCAAGTTTTATGAAGCTTGGACACTTGGGTAGGGTTTTGGTCCCATTTTAGTATTTCAGTCAGAGCTTGATTCTCTATTTGAACCTCAGATTGACCTTCAGTGATCTAAATGCCTTGAATTTTGGTGTGTCTGTTATATAGGCCCTGATAAAGCTCTCCCTAGGGGAAATTTTAGTATTTCAGTCAGAGCTTGATTCTCTATTTGAACCTCAGATTGACCTTCAGTGATCTAAATGCCTTGAATTTTGGTGTGTCTGTTATATAGGCCCTGATAAAGCTCTCCCTAGGGGAAATTTGAAAGAAAAGTTCCCCAGCAGCAGTTTCCTTGGTCTATCACGATAGACTTGGCATTTTCTCCCTTTTTATCATTTTTCTCAAGTTTTCTCCACAATTGGTTCAACCTCCCCTTGTGTAGTGCATTTACCAATTTTGGCACTGTTTGGACATTTGGTCAAAGACTTCTTGCCCTTGTCTCTGAATTCAGACTCTAAACACCAGTTTTGAAGTTGTGGTCAAGATGGTGTTCAATTTCACTCAATTTTTGTGAGTACCCTTGTATTGATGTGTTAAAACTGTGGTATAAAGGTTTTTTCCTAGTTGCTAGTCAAGCACCACCTTCATCAGTCTATCGCGATAGACTAGGCACAGGGCAATGGGGATTTAATTTCTTGTCTGTTTTTGCATAGTCTTGTTCCCTGTGCCCATACAAGTCTATCCCCCAAGTTTTATGCAGTTTGGACTTATTTTGACCTTAAACTCAAGCACTTCACAAATTTCACTTTTCTCTGACAACTCACAACTCCATTGCACTTGAAGTGATGCAAATTTGATGACACTTCATCTTAAACTTGTAAACATCAGTCGTACCTCATGACATAGTCAGTTTACCCTAGGCTAATGGTTATATCTCTTCTTGGACTCTTTAGGTTCACTTAGTGTTTCCTTATGACAATCACCTGTTTCTTTTTTGTTGGTTTTGGTCGCAATTTTTATGTTTTCTCGAGTGTTGGATCATAAATTTCAATGTTGACTCTTTTCACCCCGTTCAAGGGTATATGGGGTGGGTTTTGATTTCAAGGCAAGCAAACAGCCTTAGTGTTTCTTCTTTTTGTTTGTTTTTTGCGTTTTTACAACATTTTTCTACTCTATTTCTTCACAAGTATAACAAGCACTCAAAACCAAAAACCATAACTCCACATTATCCTACTTAACTAAATCTAACTAGTCATAGACCCTCGGCAAGACACCGGCTTCCTGGCTATCCACTAGACCTCAGGATACTCTATCCTGGATCTTATTCTAAAAGTTTAAGCTCTCTCTAGTCAAAACTAAAGTAAGCTAACCATCACACGAGTGACGTAGATCTCCCTACTTAAGGTCTTGTGTCCCCGGCAACGGCGCCAATGTTTTAGGGATTGACTACTCCCCTGTTCATACTCAAGAGTACGACACAGACAACATACTTATCATCCGATGACACGACTAACCCGTAGGTGCACGTAGGCAATCTTGTTAGCTTGTCAGGCTGAGACCCAGGCTGAGACCCAATCTACACATACACACTTTTATGATGCACCAATCATTAACTCTGGTAGAATGCAACTCACTCTATCCCTAAATAATCATAACACCATTTATACTTCCAATGAACTCAGAATCGCATCAAACTTACTAGGCACCATCCTCTCACTATGATATACTTACCTATAAGTCTAATCTCACCAGATTTGAACCCTAGTTATCTCGAATACAGTCGCGATAGACTAACAGGTCATAATCCAAAAGTGGGCGAAACTTAAGTTTATGAGTATCTATGTGTAGCTAATCTCTTTCTCATTCTATAAAGCACCTGATTGTTGAAAACAGACACTGTTTGTGCTACTTACAAGCAAAACAAGGACCCACCCACATCGGACGACGGGTGTGACCCCCCTCCCATAAATGCTTCCTGGCGCAATCGCTCTTCCGTCCTTCTCCCGCCTCCGCCCCCAATCACACTCCAATGGGGAGCGACATCAATGGATGATAAAACCCTCGGATCGCTAGTTTCCATTCGAGCGCGTTTTCTCGGATCGTCCCATAGCCCATAATCATCCACGTAAGCCAAGCATATATGCCAAAGACGTGCAATTGCACGCTTACATCGCGTACATGGACATGGTAATCGCTCGCTCAACCATCGAGTTCGTTCCACGCCAACCGGCGGACCCACGTCATCCCAATCATCCTGCACACACGACCACACACTAAATAAGAAAAAGAAAAATCAAGAATGTTGGTACTGACATGACAAGAGGTCATGCAGTCGGCGTAACCTTAATGTCTCATCAGAGATTTTCGCGGTAATACTGGCGGTAATATAAGTGGTAACAGGCGTGGTAATACTCGCGGTAAAATCCCAAGAAAATATTTTTATATAAAGGGGGCACCTGAGTGCCCCCGCGAAATTGAATGCCAAAACTTCAAAATCGACCTCCTCTTCTGTGCGGGCCTATTTCCCTCTCCACCTCCAAGCTCTCTCTCCTTCTCCCTTTCCATCTCCAACCTCTATTACTCTCTTCATCTCCATCCCCACCATATCCAAGCGATCGAGGTCACGAATGTAAGTGCTCAAACTCTCTCTCTTTCTTCTCGTTCTTCTATACACACACACAAACACATACACACACATACACATGCACACACACACAATGCATACACATTGCACACACACACACATGCACTAACATGCACACACATGCACACACACATTGTACACACACGCACACACACACACAATTTTGTGCACAATCACACACTAATGCTTGCATTAGTGTGTGAATGCATTATACACACACTAATGCTTGCATTAGTGTGTGATTGTGCACAAAATGCACAAATAGTGTGTGGAAACACACTATTTTGTGCACAATCATACACTAATGCCCGCATTAGTGCGTGCATGCGTTACAAGCACACGCTAATGCTTGCATTAGGGTGTGCTTGTGCATGAATTAGTGTGTAAACACACTAATGCATGCACAAGCACACACTAATGCAAGCATTAGTGTGTGCATGCATTAGTTAGTTTTTACACATTATTTTGTGCACAAATTACACACTAATGCCGCACTAGTTAGTTTTTACACATTATTTTGTGCACAAATTACACACTAATGCCCGTATTAGTGTGTGCATGCATTATACACACACGCATTAGTTAGTTTCTACACACTAATTTGTGTTCAAGCACACACTAATGCAAGCATTAGTGTGTGCATGCATTATACACACACTAATGCTTGCATTAATGTGTGATTGTGCACAAATTAGTGTGTTTAATTCACACACTATTTTGTGCACAATGCATGCATTATACACACACACACACACACACACACACTAATGCTTGCATTAGTGTGTGATTGTGCACAAATTAGTGTGTTTGTGCACAAAATAGTGTGTGAAAGCATTAGTGTGTTTTCACACACTAATTTGTGCCCAAGCACACACTAATGCAAGCGTTAGTGTGTGCATACCTCTCTAGCACACACTAATGCTTGCATTAGTGTGTGCTTGTGCACTAATTAGTGTGTTTTCACACACTATTTTAGGCACAATGCATGCATTATACACACACACACACACACACTAATGCAAGCATTAGTGTGTGCATGCATTAGTGTGTTTCCACACACTAATTTGTGCCCAAGCACACACTAATGCAAGCGTTAGTGTGTGCATACCTCTCTAGCACACACTAATGCTTGCATTAGTGTGTGCTTGTGCACTAATTAGTGTGTTTTCACACACTATTTTAGGCACAATGCATGCATTATACACACACACACTAACGTTTGCATTAGTGTGTGCATACCTATCTAGCACACACCAATGCTCACAATAGTGTGTGGTTGTGCACAAATTAGTGTGTCTACACACTAATGCATGCACAAGCACACACTATTGTGAGCATTGGTGTGTGAAAAAATTGCACACACTAATGCTTGCATTAGTGTGTGCTTGTGCACTAATTAGTGTGTGAAAACACACCCTAATGCAAGCATTAGTGTGTGTGTGTATAATGCATGCATTGTGCCTAAAATAGTGTGTGAAAACACACTAATTAGTGCACAAGCACACACTAATGCAAGCATTAGTGTATACTAGAGAGGTATGCACAAGCACACACTAACGCAAGCATTAGGGTGTGTGTGCATGCATTGGTGTGTTTTCACACACTAATTAGTGCACAAGCACACACTAATGCAAGCATTAGTGTGTGCATGCGTTGCAAGCACACACTAAAGCTTGCATTACTGTGTGCTTGGGCATGCATTAGTATACCAAAACATACCTCCATTAGCATTAACATACCAAAACATACCTCCATGTGGGTGTGCGATGAAGTTGATTGAGACCCCAATGGTCACCGAGAAGCCCAACGGTAGATTAAGGTCCAACACACACACACTAGATTAATTTATTTGCCACACACTAACGCACACACACAATAGATTAATTAGAAGCACACACACACACACACTCTAAATGGATGCAAAAAAAAAAGCACATAAACCATTTCTTAAATAGGAGATAAAAGGAATCCTATGCAGGGAAGAATCCTATGCAATAAAGAATCTCACTTTGACTAGAATCCAATGTTAATTAGGGTCCCTTTTTTTTGTGAAATTTTAGGATATGGCATCCTCTTTCACGCCCAGCTATCGATCCATAGCGGACTTTCTCGCCGAGGGCCTCTCTTATGAGGACACTTGTGATGCTTACTACTCGCAGTCTTCCTCCCACCAGTCACAATCCACCTTCAGCTTTCGATGGTTCCGAGATGCAGTACACGACCCCGACCTCGAGAGGACATACCGTGCCCAGGCAGAGTGGCTATCCTCGCAGCAGAGTCTTTGAGGGCGGTATACACCAGCACAGCTGACTGTCTATGGGCTCTCACCGCTTACGACACCGGGTGTCGGCACTCCGATCGTGCAGAGTGTGCCTCCCACCACCTTACCCTCAATTTTCCGTCACCCGTAGCTCCCTCCACCTTGCATTCGCAACAATCCACGCCCGCACCGTCGAGTTATCCGTCGCCTACACCACCCAACGGTTCGGGCTCGGGCCAGCGCTCTTCGGGTAGTGGTGGCTCACGCTCTCGTCGAGGTAGTGGCTCGTGCTGCTTTGGTGGTGGAGGGGGTAGTGCTACAGATTCACCTCCTCTTACACCCTGACCTCCTCGCTCACCCCTTGGAGCTCCACATGAGGATGAGGACCGCGATGCGCCCGCCCCGGACGCTCGTGGCTACTACTATTATATACATCGAAGGGGGGAGGTGGATCTAAGTTCCTCTTTGGGGAGGACATTTCGAGGGCACCTTAACTAGCTGATCCACTCAACACACCAAGATTGCTTTAAATCTTTCGAAGATCAGGACCCAACCGACTTGACGTACATTCACACGACATTGCTCACGCGGTTCCCTAATCCGCAAGTGGAAGAGTTCTCCAGGAAGTGCCTCGAGGAATACATCAAGAATTTCTTGAAAAATAAGAAGTCCAGTGTGCGGAGGGCGGCAAAGCGAACATTTGAATCTGAGGGTCACAACTATCGCCCTGGAAATGTTCACGACGAGGAGTGGGAGAAAGCCCGGGGCGAGCTGGAGGACGAGAGAGCGACAGGTGCTAGGGCTCACACTCGGCAGGTGGAGGCGAGGGCGTAGAAAACGCCCACGCATTAGGGCTCGGGCGGAAAAGCAGCATGGAAAGATAAATTTGTGAGTGTGCGTATTTTCATTTGAATTGATTTAATTTGTGGTAATAAGGTTATGTTTGTGATATTTTTTAATTGATATACAACAAAATATTACTATGACCCGTCCAAGCCGAGAGATCCAGAGATACAGAGAGAGACACTCCGAATATCAGACATGGTGCTGGCTGTATGAAAACAACAAATTCAATCGCGAAGAATTTGAAAATGCATGTCGTACACTACAGCCTGTAAGTGTGAACTTTTTTTTAAAATCATTGCATGCAGCTTTATGTATCCATTTGTATTAATTAAAGGTTTTGTTGTTTTTTTCTTTTCCAGAGTCAAGGAGTCCCTCGAGAGGTCCCAGGATCCGAGTAGCTCAATCCTCCAAGTGGTTTTGGGCCCGTGCGTCTTCTTTTCGCCACAGTTGTATAGCCCCCATGTATCGCCTATTTCGGCAATTTTGTAATATCCAATATAATTAAACACTTGATTTTGGCCCAAAGTCTTCTTTTGGCCACATTTGTATAGCCGCCATGCATCGCCTATTTGGGCAATTTTGTAATGAACAGTTTCTCCAGGATAATTAAACATTTGATTTTGGTCCAAAGTTTTGGTGCAATGAAATTGTTGTTTTTGAACAGTTTCTCCAATATAATTAAACATTTGATTTTGGTCCAAAGTTTTGGTGCAATGAAATTGTTGTTTTTATATTTATTAAATGTATAGGAAAAAAAAGGCAAATGACCATTTGGATGGGTCCTACCAAGGACCATCCAAATGGTCATCTGCTTTTTTTTAAAAAATACTCCCGTGTGCGGTAATGGTCACGGTAATACTAGCGGTAAATATGGCGGAAATAAACGTGGAAATGTAGCCGGGCCGATTACCACGTGCATTGCTGAAGGACCATTACCACGAGGATTGTCTCCAGCATTACCGCTCCCGAGATTTTTTGACTTGAACTTTTCCTTTGTTTTTGTGTGTCTATCTGAGAGGTAATGTGCTCCAAATGTCATAGTGGTATTGCATGAACTGCCTTAAAAGCGGTCAAAAATTCAAAAACATTGGTATGCTTCCATGGAATTTGAGCATCAAGGATAAAGTCTACAAAATTTGAAGAAAATTGGAGTCCATTTGGGGTTTGTACCACAAAAAATGGCCATAGGGGGTCAAAACAGGCCAAAAATGGCCATAAAAAAGTCAAAAAAGACCAAGAGCGTGTAAAGGGGCTTTTTTTGCCACATCAAAAATTGTGGCCATGGTGGCTCAAGCTGAGTGCTACTTTATTCATCAAAAACCTGCAATTCTCATTTGAAAAAGGACACAAGAGGGTTTCTATAGGGTCGTCTACTGTAGTCGCGACTAGTTTGCTTCTTGTTTTCGAGGGTGTAAGGGAGTAAATTAGGGTTCCTTGTCTTCAATTTTTCATCTTAAAGTGGACAGTGGAACTGCAACAGTATGAGTATGAGCTCAAAGTTGATTATTCTATTAAAGCTTACTTGGTGGACATAGTGGTACACAAAGGGAGGGGAGCTTCCATCTTACCCAAGAGTTGATAAGGACAATCACGAAGAGGAAGTGGACATTGAAAATGCATATATGACGATGTTTGATGGGGCATATAGAAAAGTTCTTCAAAAGGCAAGTGGTGGGGTGATCATTAAGAATCCAAAAGGCCATGTAATATTTTCTAGTTTGTATGATTTTGCTAAAGTTGAAAGCAACTTAGGCCAGTACCTAACTATTTTCCTTGGATTGAAGTAGTGTGCTAAGGTTGGATTAAGAAGAGTCATTGTGAAAGGGGATACAGTGCTAGTCATCAATCAGTTGCTTCGTTTGTGGAAATTTAAGAAAAAAAACTTAAAGAAATGGTTTTATGGCATCAATAAGTTTTTTCATGAGTTTGAGCAGATATAGTTTAAGCATATTCCTCGTGAGCAGAATAAAGGAGCCAACCAGTTTACTAGGAACAAGTTGGATCTTTTGGTAGCTCCTTCAAATGTCAAAGAAGCCTTATATGTAGGAAGGGAGTCACTACAAGATGTGGAAGTATTCCTTGGTAAGGGCCAATGTTGAAAGAGCATGAAAGAAATTCGGTGTAAGAGAATAGTTGCAAAGGCAAGAGACTACAAAATGGTAGGTGAGGATCTCATGTTTTATGGAAGAGATAGAATTCTAAGGAAAGTACCATGCAAAGAAGAAATAGGGTTGATTTTGCAGCATTTCCCTGAAGAAAGAAGTCATCAAGGCAAGGAACATGTTGTCTTTCGTATTCTAAGAGTGGGTTACCGTTGGCCCTCCATGATGAGAGATGTTTATTTTGGTGCAATTCATGCCATGAATGCCAAGTGTTTGCAAATGAATTTTTTTTGGTTGAGCCTCAATATGCAATCATGTCTTTTGATGTATTTGCAAAATGGGGAGTGGATTATGTAGGTTTGATTCCAAGGACCAATAATGGCAAAATATATATCCTTATTTTTATGGGCTGTTTGACAAAATGGGTGGAAGTGAGAGCTATGAAAGATTTAATAGTAGGAAGAGTAGCCTCTTTTTTGTATGAATAGGTGTGATGCAGGTTTTGAGCTCCTATGATTATCATTTTTTTAATCATGGAGGACCAAGATTTAGAGGAAAACTTGTTGGTGCTCTCATGGAGAAATAAAAAACTCAGCATACGCATTCCTCTCCTTGCTACCAACCATGCAACAGAATCGTTGAAAATTGCAATGGTCAAATTGTGAAGACGTTATCAAAGTATGCTAGAGAGAATCCCAAAGAGTGGGACTTGTACTTAGAAAAGTGTTTGTGGACTTACAGAACTGCATAAAGAATGTCTACACAACTTACACTACATGAGCTTGTTTATGGAAAGGAAGATATCATGCCCATACAAGTGTAGCTGGATGCATTGAAATTGTTGTATAGAATGCAAGGTGAGCATAAAGACAAGCTGAAAGAAATAATTCTTGCTCTAGAGTTGTTGCAAATGAACAGAGAGAAAGTTTGTGATTATTATCTTCAACAAGCAGAAACAAGGAGAGAGAAGATGAAAAAGAGGATGCAAGAGAAATATATTAAAGAGGAATATCTTGTAATGAAATATGATTCTCGCTTGGATTTCAGTTTTCAAGAGAAGTTGAGGAACAAATGGCTTGGGCCATACAGAGTGAAACATGTTTTTCCAAATGGCACATATGGGTTGGAAAAACTATTTGGTGAACATTTGAATTAAAGAATAAATGGTTATAGATTGAAGAATTTTTTTGCAAGGGATGTGTTCCAAATGCAAAGAGTCTCTTGGTCAAGCATAAATGTTGAACTTAGAGGGTGGACAATGATGATAAGCTACTTTTGGCATGTACATAGTGGTGGATATTTGCATATATATATATATATATATATATATATATATATATATATATATATATATATATATATATATATATATATATATATATATATATATGTACAAATAAGAGTAAATAAATGCATTTGGAAGCTTTGCTAATGTGATTTTCGGTTTTCAAATATGATGGACCATGTACACATTGTACATAGTTAGGTTTGTGTGTTGGAAGCATAGTCATGCACATGTGCATACTTTGATAGGGTGTCGGAGCCTTGGATGCAGTTCCAAGTGGCTTCTTTATCCCTAGGGTATTTTTTCTGAGATTTCTAGAACTCAAATAATGTAAGTGGAAGTTTGGATATTCTCATCTCGCCTCGAAAGTTGGACACGTGCGGTGACTATCTATCTCTCTCGGTATGCGGTGATATGTGAACCGTCTTAAAGTCAACAATGAGTTTTTGGTATGTGGATATGCAATTTGAGAATCAAGGATCAAGACTAGAAAATTTGGAGAAAAGCGGAGTCCGTTTGGGGTTTGCCCCACAAAAGATACCATTGGGGGTCAAAACTGGCCAAAAATGGCCATAAAAGGTCAAAAACTGGGTCAGAAGGGTGTGAAAGGACTCTTTTTCACATCAACAATGGTGGATGTGGTGGCTCAAGCTGGGGGCTCCTTGCTTCATAAAAAATTTGCAAATTTTCTCATTTGAAGAAGGACACAAGAGGGTTTCTGTATGGTGGTCTAGTGCAGTCCCGACTAGTTTGCTTCTTGTTTTTGAGGGTGTGAGGTAGTGAATTAGGGAGAGTCTATGGAATTTCTAACGTTTCCATGGATGTATGTGCACAAGGAACTGAGGGAAGAAGGTGTTGCTTTTTGCAAGACAATCTAAACCTGCATTAGTGCCATTAGGTTTGAGGCTACACCAAACAGTCCAATAGAGTGGAGTTTGGTGAAGCTCTTGCAATGGTTTGAGAGAGGTCTTTTCTGTATGGAATTTTTTTGTTTTTTATACTACTTCATGTGTCTTTTGGGGGGCCATTGAGAGTTTTGGTGATTCCGAACCTTGATCAACTTGACTCACTACGTAGTGTCTTCTCGTAGCTCGTAGCTAGACATGGCTGAAATATCCCGACATGAGAAAATAACCTCAAACTCGTTGGGCATATCCACAAAACAACCCTCGCTCCCTGACACCTATCCCTAGGAGAAACTAAGACCGACTAGACGAATCTAGAGAGATGCCATAACTCTAACAGCAGGATGCATAAAGAAATAGAAAGTATACATTTGAGTTCCTCTTTTGAAAGTTACATCTAAAGGACTGACCATCCCTGCTTTTGTGTGATACTTGAGTAGTACCTCTGTAAGTGGCGAGCCCCACTGAAGTTCACTTGCTCGACTCACAATATTGCAAAGACTTAGGATGTGGTCGCACATGCGTCAATTATCAGTAACATGTTACACAACTATGTCAAATTGGCACAATTACGAAAAAGATTTACATAGTTGCATATAAGACAAATAATAGGTGCAAGCATGACCATGCACGAGGAACAATTATTTCAAAAGGTAACTGATAACTATGCATCACCTGACGACTACCTAATAGCTTGCTTTATGACTCAAGCACGTTTCTAGTGTCGCTTTGCTCAAAGCACTTTATGGATCAAGCACGTTTCTAGTGTCCCAATACTCGAAATAAACCACGTATAATCTCACCTACAAATTTGGAGATTTGCTTCTAAATTTTAAATTTGAAGGTAAGAAAATCTACAAAAGTTTTAGGGCTACAATGCTTGAAATTTTCAAAGTGTGATGTCATTGTGACATCGTTATCTTTAAACTTTCAATGACGACATTTGTCTTATAGATTCCTTTAATATCAAATAAGCTATATATTTAGCTCATCTAATGTTGCTTTGGCATTCATAATGCTTAGTATGTGTGGCTAGGGGGAATCTACGAAGATGTCCCCTTGGGGATTAAAGAGGAAAAGGGAAGGGTTGGCTGGTGGCAGGTCAAGAAAACGGACGAGTTTCAAGGTGGCAGAAGGCGTGCAGATAGCTCTTTTTTTAAACAACAGGGCCTTGTGTATCCTCGCAAAATGGTTTTTGTGCAGATACTTGAAAACAGAATCCATGAAGATTAAAAAATGTTGGTTGAGATCAACAATATTCTCCAAATTAAGGTTGTCCTTAAGAAAACCATATGATCATTCAGGATGGCCTATCGATATTACCAATCATCAAGTAACAAGGAGAAGAAATGGCTTTCCTTTGTTTAAGCCATACGTACCTAGATAAAGAGCCCAAATTCACCTATGAAGGAAAATGTAGTTATAGTCTCATGGTAGTCATCCACTACTACAGCATCTCCACTAGCAACATCAGTGTCCAATAGTGGGTGTAGAACTAGGTACTACCATACACTCCCAACACAACACACACGACACCCATGCACACACATGAGCATACATCAACAAAAAGTTCAACTTACTAAGTTTCTCTCACGACTCCGGAGATCAAGGCCAAGATGAAGCCTAGCACTAGAAAAAAGCAATAGATAGAAAGAGCTATTGCAACAAAAAGGGTAGTTGATAGGGCATACAAGCCACTTAGAATAAGAATTTCCACAATATCAACTGGTCGCAACTCGATCGAAAACTTTACAACGTGAAATCTGCATCTCCTCCAATACAACAAACAAATCCAGAAAGAGCCCAAATTCACCTATGCAGGAAAGTGCACCTACAGACTCACAGCAGTCATCCATAAGAAAATATAACCATCAACCTCATCATACATAGTATTGACTAAATACTACAAATCCACACCATTGATAGGATCATTTGGCAGAACCTACAGCAGCACGAGGGTGGTGGAAAAGGAGACCACCCAAATGTAGTAAGACTTGGCACAATACAAATACAAATACAAATACAAACACAAATGCAAATGCAGACGGAAGAATGTATTCAACTATTATTTCTTGTAGGTTTCTCATTACACTAATACCTAAGTTGTGTCATGTACACTCTTCTGGAAAGCTACTTTGCATGCCTTTTCTTTACGTTCTCTCTGCAGGTGCCATGGTATCAACAGACTATCGTGGTAAGGTAGGAATGTTGAGGTTGCCAATTGACATGGTGCTGGAAACAGATTGCTGTAAGACCTCATTGGCATTGTAAGCGACGACAGCACCAGCTTCCACCTGCTCAGAAAGGTTTTCTTTGGAAGACACCCTGGGGGAGTCCTTATTCGCATCATTACCATAATTAGCCTCCTCCAGGGCACGTGCTATATGGCGGAGCTCATCAGCAATGGTGCTCATAGATGGGCGGTCAGCACCCTGGATAGAGAGGCATTGAAAAGCAATAGTAGCAACTGCCATTATAGATGAGCGCACCTGCACCTGAGCGAAAAACTCGTGTCACCTGGATGTGTGTGTGTGTGTGTGCGCACGCGCACACGCACGCGTGCGCACGTGTGCGTGTGTCTGCTATACATAAATTTACACATATACATTGCACACTATAAAGTGGCATTACATTACCAACACTATCAAAAATAAAAGACATGGATATTTACCATCATCGCATCCAACGCCTTGTGACTTGATACACTTGAGGGCTCTATAAGGAAAGGGCATAGAAACCACTTAGAATAAGAATAATTTCCACATTATCAACTGGTCGCAACTCGATCGAAAACTTCACGACGTGAAATCTGCATCTCCTCCAATATAACTAACAAATCCAAAAAGAGCCCAAATTCACCTATGAAAGAAAGTGAACCTACAGACTCATGGCAGTCATCCATAAGAAAACATAACCATCAACCTTATCATACATAGTATTGACTAAATACTGCAAATCCTCATTAATTGGCAGAACCCTAGGTGCTACACGAGGGTGGTGGAAAAGGAGACGACCCAAATCTAGTAAGACTTGACACAATACAAATACAAATGCAGATGGAAGAATGTATTCAACTATTATTTCTTATAGCTTTCTCAACACACTAATACCTAAGTTGTATCATGTACACTCTTCTGGAAAGCTACTTTGCATGCCTTTTCTATACGTTCTCTCTGCAGGTGCCATGGTATCAATAGACTATCATGGTAAGGTAGGAATGTTGAGGTTGCCAATTGACGTGGTGGTTGAAGCAGATTGCTGTAAGACCTCATTGGCATTGTAAACGACAACAGCACCAGCTTCCACCTGCTCAGAAAAGTTTTCTTTATAAGACACGCTGGGAGGGTTCTTATTCGCATCAATACCATAATTAGCCTCCTTCAGGGACGTGCTATATGCGGAGCTCATCAGCAATGGTGCTCATAGATGGGCGGTCAACACCCTGGATAGAGAGGCATTGAAAAGCAATAGTAGCAACTGCCATTATAGATGAGCGCACCTGCACCTAAGCGAAAAACTCATGCCAACTGGAGGTGTGTGTGTGCACGTGTGCACGGACGTGCAAGCGTGCACACATACAAACATATCCATATCCATATACATATATTTACACACACACACACACACACACACACACACACACACACACACACACACACACACACACACATATACATTGCACACTACAAAGTGGCATTAGGTCTCCCCAATCTCAGAAAAATAAAAATTCTCTCAAAATGCATGAGTGAAGAGTGAGTTTAGGAAATGAAAAGACAGATGAAAATGGAAAGTCAACAACATATGAAAGTGGAAAGTCAAAAGACACATGAAGATGGAAAGTCAAAAGACGCATGAAGACAGAAAGTCAAAAGACCTTTTGTGTTTATATAAATAGGTGTGTCTCTTCTCCTTAATTCTCCCTTCTCTCTCTCTCTCTCTCTCTCTCTCTAAATGTTGCATCTGTCTTTTATAGTTAATAACATTGTTGCAGATCTACGTGCTTCGGCATTGCCCGTGGCTACAGACTATAGACTAGTGCATCACTCTTGTTGTTGTTGAGGCCGAAATCTTTGAATTATACCTTTTAATTTTTTTGAAGCCATCAGTGATATCAACACTATCAAAATAAAAGACATGGATATTTACCATCATCGCATCCAATGCCTTGTGACTTGATACACTTGAGGGCTCTATAAGGAAAGGGTCAATGAGCTCTTCCCCTCTCCCGTCTTGCATACACTGCATGAAGAGAACGGATAGAATTATAAATTGGGGCTCCCAACTCCTATCAATAGGCTTCTGGCCACTGATAAGCTCCACAAGCATGACTCCCAAGCTGTATACATCACTCTTATCTGTTAGTTGTAAAGTCTGAAAATACTCCGGATCCAGATAGCCAACAGTGCCTTGCACGGATGTTGACACGTGCTGCCTTCCTTTGGGGACGAGTCGAGACGCGCCAAAGTCTACCACCTTCACCCAACAACAGACTCTCTCTCTCTCTCTCTCTCTCTCTCTCTCTCTCTCTCTCTCTCTCTCTCTCTCTCTCTCTCTCTCTCTCTCTCTCTCTTTGTGGAAAAACATAGCTAACATTCATTACATGGACCCCTTGGAGCATCCAAAGTGGTGCCGACATGAACGCCGTAGACAATTATTAAGGCTAGAGGCCAAATTTGAAAAAGTGACAATTCTATAAACACGCCAGGGGACAAAAACCCTCCTGAGGGTAAAAAGTGCCTTGGCAACTTTTGGATAGGGGGATAGGAGAGGATATCCACTAGAACCTCTAAAAAGAGAGGCACCTCCAAACCGCTATGAAGAGGAAAACCACCCGAGGAAAGCATGGGGCGTCTCTGAAAAGGCCCAAGGCAACATCAAGGATGCACTAAGAAGCAACCACTGTAGATGAGGGTGAAGCATAGGTGAGGTTGAGACAACAACCACTGACGAGGACGAAGAAAACACCACCAATGAATGCCCTGGAAGAAACAAGTAACCCTCACGTCAACCAATAGGTAGCCGCTAAGAAGCACCACCGAAAGATGGTCCAACAAGGTCATGTCAATGCGAGCAAGGCCACCAGGTGGTAGAGGATGACTTAAACATATAAATATGTCACAAATTACTGACATGCCCGCATAGGCGGAAAAAAACAACCTTGGTGTGAGTGCATGGCCAACAAGGGGTGCACCCGCAGGAAGGAGTTGAGCTTGGGTAAGAGAAAAGCCTTCGTAAACGCACATTTCAAGCTAAGAACCTTGAGTACCCAAGTACTCAAGAACCCAAGAACTCCAAGTACCCAAGAACTCAGTGCATGGTCATCACCCAAAGTGGAATGAACACTTTGCGTGAAGGTGACAGGAGTGGAGTTGGAGAAGACAATGTTTCTACACTAGGAGAATTGTTCCCCGATCCTCCCCCATCCCCATCTACGCCACAGATTGCACTAAACTCTATGGAGGCTTTGGTCAAGTTGATGATGGAGATGATGCTACAACAAGAGGTGAAACATGCCACCATGGATCGCGATCTAGAAGAA
Source organism: Adiantum capillus-veneris (assembly GCF_014529385.1). Lineage (NCBI taxonomy): Eukaryota > Viridiplantae > Streptophyta > Polypodiopsida > Polypodiales > Pteridaceae > Adiantum > Adiantum capillus-veneris. The sequence continues at coordinate 79,056,464 of NC_140957.1, forward strand.
AGAAGGGCAGCTATGGAGCTTGAGCGTGAGCAAGCACGTGAAGCTCAACGGTTAGATACCAAAAAAAGAAGAAATAAGGGAAGCTATGGAGCTTGAGCGTGAGCAAGCATGAGAAGCTTAATGCTTAGCTGCCAAAGAAAGAAGGGCAGCTATGGAGCTTGAGCGTGAGCAAGCATGCGAGGCTCAATGCATAAGGGCCAAAGAAAAGCGACTGGCTATGGAGTTAGAGCGAGAGGCACTATGGAGTTAGAGGGAGAGGTGCAAAGAGACCAACGCATGCAGGAGTTGGTCCTACAAGTACTCTCCTTGAATATCGATCCACTCAAGGAGGTCGGCGAGTCATCACGTAGCACTTGTAGAGACGAAGATTCCAGCAATCCAGTCATTGAGAAGTTGACGTTTAGTAAGTATGATGGTAAGATGGATGCATCTATGATTTATTCTTGGTTGCATCAATTTAATGCTTGCTTTGAGCAACTAACACGAAAACAAGCAATAGTAAAGTTTTGAGTGTGGCCATGTATCTAGCAGGTGATGCCATTAATTGGTATCAAGCTTGGCAGGAGTCATAGTTGATTGAGCATCTTGAGTGTGCCGAAGAAGGCATATCCCTCTCTTTTAGTTGGGTTGACTTCCAAAACAAGATCAAGGCTCGCTTCATGCCACCACAGTACCTTGATCTGTTAAAAGAAGATTGTCATGGTCTTAGGTAAAATGGACCCCCTGTTATGTCTTTCTAACCATATTTTGAAGATTGGTGTTCAATTGCATAAGTCCGATGAGGATCGCAAGGAGGATTTCCTCTTTGGGTTAGTTGAGTACTTCAAGTTCAATGTACAAGTTTTCAGCCCTAAGGACTATAATGAGGCCGTCATAATCGCCCTAGCGCGAGAAATGAAGCACAACAAAGGCAAGACGAAGGAGAACAATTCGAGTACTTCTCAAGACCAACCGAATGGTAAGAGTGGTAAGACCATCGGTAGGCATGATGGTAATTCTTCTTCTCAATCTTCTTTTGTATCTAGAGCACATAACTCTCACAATAAACCTAAAGAAAAGGCTAAAACTCAGGAAACCCCTAAGTTGACACCTGATGAAAAATCTGCTCAAGGAATCATAGGAGGTAGGCTAAGTTTTGAAGAATGCACTGAATACCAAAAGGACATAAGATGTTTTGAGTGTCACACTAGAGGTCACATTAAACGAGATTGTCCTAAGAAAGCACCTAAAGAACCCACAAATCCACATCATGTGTGAATGCACTCAATGAGAACACTAATGTGTCCGAAGTTTCTCATGATCATGTGGATGAGTCTCTCATGCAGTGTTATGGTCATGTGAATAGTACACGCATTGTGATCTTGTTTGATTGAGATAGTATGCATGATGTATTTAATGTCTCTCTCGTGAAGAGCGCACGTTTAGAATCTCTTCACATAGATTCCATTGTGATCTCTCGATTTTCTCCTGACATGCACTCGTCTTTCACGCATGAACGTCCTTATGTGACAGTGTTAGTTCAAAATATCGGTTTTTGTCGTAGATTTGTGGTTTCTCCTCTCAAAGGATGTGATTTGATTTTTGACATCAAGTGGTTTAAAGGTTATAATCCACACATTGATTGGAAAGAAAACCCTCTCTCTCACAGTTGAAGGAGCACCTCCCATGGTCCTTTGCTATGACAAGAACATTCCATCTTTTCCATTAGTCTCTCCCTCTCATGTTTTAAAAGGATAAAACACGTAGTATGGTTGTTTCTCTTAGTACAAAGTCCCACAGTCTAGACAAGCATGAGTAATTGCATGAAAAGAACTCTTTTGCTATCATCTCTTCTCCGAAGCACGACACACATTTTTTGCATGATAGAACTGTGATTGTTCGTAAGGATCATCAAACCTTCACATTGCTCCAATTCGAGTACACCTTGGGGTGATTGTCTAGCTAGGTAATTCCAGTCTTGTGAGCGATTTGGTGGTTTGGATGATGATGTTTCTAGTGAAGCTAACCTCATTGCAGATACGATCAATCACGCAGGACCGATCTTGGCTCTCGAGTTGAGGTCCAAAGAACCCATTCATGAAGTATTTTGTCTTTGTGTAATAAGTCTATACGCATTGTTTGAGTTTTTCATTCATGACGGTCTCTTGTATTTGTAAAGTGTGAGCTTTGTCCTAAAGTGTGAGTCAAGGAGAGAAGAGTGGAATTATCCCACATGCTGTGGAGCAAGGCTTTAGAGCTACTTAAAGCCCATTTCATGAATGAATAAACACAACTCTATTTTGCACTACATGCTTGTCTATGGTGAGCTTGTGCTAAGCTAAGTCAATACTCAAGATTGTGTTTATGAGTCCAAGCTAATTCTATCTTGGAACCTAATTCACTTGAGTGATAACCTTGCTTACACACACACTCACACATTGACGCTATGTTTCTCTTTCATCCACCATAGCTAGCACGATCCCATTCCCAACAACTGGTATCAGAGCATTAGGTTATGCTAGCTAGATATATCATTATGCATTAGTGTATTAAGTATTAGCATCTCCATTATATTGATTAGCATTTCGTAATTATTGTTATGATCCATTGACATTTTCATAACTAGTTGCATCTTTCACTAATTAAGCACTAATCTAGCTATGTGTGGGCATGTCCTTGACACACCCAAGAGACTACTACCCTCCATGGCTAGGTAGACTTGATTAGGGAGAGGATTAGCATTAGAATGCATTAATTTTCATCAAGAACTTGCATCTTGCATTCAATAGCTGCTCATTATTTAGCAAATTGGCATTTGCAATTTGGTGTGTGTGCGTAGCCCCATTCAAGTGCTTTCCCTCAATCCGGTCCATGCTCAAATCTCCCTTCATTTGCACATTCTAGAGCTTGATTGTTTTTTCTCTTGCACACTCCCACTCTCTGGATTTTCTGCAGAATAATTTTCAGAAGCTTTAGTGTGTGTGGTGCATTTAATGCCAAAGAGGAAATTCTTCTCCCTTTTTTTGTCTTGAGAAAGAAAATCTGCCAACAAACCGTATGAACCTCCTATTTTTAGGAGTTGACCATTAGGGTCATACCACAAAAGGCTTGGGAGCCCACGGCGGATCTGAGGCCAGGCGGTCAACTGCATTTTACAGTTATTCGGGTCCGCCACCAACGGGCTGCAAATCGAAATCACCGTCCGGCGGCCCTTGTTGGCACACCCATTGGAAAACAGCCGCGCGTGCATGAATGCTCCGATCGGCGACCTGCCCATGCCTGCCCGACTGGCCGCGCTTGCCTCACTTACTTGGACTGGCCTCTGGCTTGACCCCGCCTTCCCGATTTTGCCCCACTTGCCCGGGATAATTTTGCCTATTAGCCTCGCCTCCCACGAGCCTCAAGAATTCCAACTGAAGTTGAAAAGGGCCTATATTCAGGAGTTGTTCCTACCTGCAGTGAAACCAAGGTGATCAAAGCATTCTTACAAAAGGACTTTTGGAAGCATTCAAAGGTGGTTTTTTCATTGACCTTCGAGTCGGGACTTCCAAGAAGTCAAAGAACAATTTTTTTTAAATATTTTGTGAAGAGTGACTTCACTCTGTGAAGAGGAGCTTCACAAAAATTAAAGAAAAATATCTCTCTCTCTCTCTCCCTCTCATGCAATAAATCTTAAAATTTGCAACCAAGCACAAAATTTTGCAAATAAATTTTCTATCATCAATTGTGCTCGTGTAAAGAGGTAGACACTGGCTTGGAGAGTCTCCTAAGCTAAGATCCCTCTATTACCACAAACGGGGGACAAGGGAATAGAAAAATTCAATGGGGAAGGGTTTCACACCTGACAAACGAAGTTAAGAGGTTACCTTATGAAAAAATGTTTGTGGTCTGTCATCAGCACTGCCTTAGAGCAACAAGCCAAACCCAATGGACTGCACACTAGGCATCTACACTCATAGCAAGTGTACAGAATTTGGCCAAAGACAAACAAGCGTTTGGAATCATCATCGCCTCCTTGCATGACAATTATGTGCATTTCATAGACGAATGTACGCATGCACATGATGCCTGGCATGTTTTAGAAAGCAATTTTGGAGCCTGGCCCAAAAGAAGTAATGTTAGTCTCAAAAGGCAACTTTACAAGATCACCATGATTGAAGGGGAGGACATTGCTAGCCTAGTAAATAGGCTTAACAACATTGTCACGCAGCTCACTTACATCCAGGTTGAAGTACCAGAAGACGACAAAGTGGCCAATTATTGAGTGCACTTCCACCTTCTTAAGACCAATTAGTCACAATTCTTGAAGAAAAAGAACCGGCTCCACCTTTTCAAGATGTCATCAACTCAGTCCAAGAAGAAGAGAGAAAGTAAAGAGGTTCATTAACTCCATCAGGAGGGGCCTTTGTCACAACATCCTCAAGGGGAAGGCATACACCATTGATATCATCAACCGGAAGAAAGTGTTTTGAATGTGGAAGAATGGGACACGTAGCAAAGACAACTACACAAAAAATCCTTGCAAAAAATGTGGTAAGAAGGGACATCCACCTTCTTGATGCTACTCAAATGGAGGTAGTAGCATAGCAAAAGAAACAACAGAAGCTACGAAGGAAAGAGACCTAACAAAGGATTAGCTCACACAGTAGAAGACGAAGAAGACAAAGGAGAGACCAACCTTGTCTTTTATGAAGACGTACTTTGAAGATGTAGCCTCTTTGCTGGTAGGGGAGGACTTTTATTTTCCTGTGTGGATATTATCATCCTGTGTGGATTTTGTCAGGTTGTGTGGATTTTACCATCTTGTGTGGATACCAGCTTATCATCCTGTGTGGATTATGCATCTTCATTATTTTATCATAGTCCAAACCTCAAGGGGAGGATTTTAAAGTGTGAGCTTTGTCCTAAAGTGTGAGTGAAGGAGAGAAGAGTGGAATTATCCCACATGCTGTGGAGCAAAGCTGTAGAGCTACTTAAAGCTCATTTCATGAATGAATAAAAACAACTCTATTTTGCACTACATGCTTGTCTATGGTGAACTTGTGCTAAGCTAAGTCAATACTCAAGATTGTGTTTATGAGTCCAAACTAATTCTATCTTGGAACCTAATTCACTTGAGTGATAACCTTGCTTACACAAAACTCACACATTGACTCTATGTTTCTCTTTCATCCACTATAGCTAGCACGATCCCATTCCCAACAATATTTTCATCACCATCTTTATGTGTTACCTTCTCATAGGCATGCCGTATTGTACGATGCACATGACTGACTTATGGATCAAATGGATGTATGCAGATCATTCTAGGAAAGATAAAGAGTTTTCACTCAAGGAGTTCACAATGTCTTACAATTGTCCATTTTGTCAGTTGCTTTTGCACCTACATTCCTTGGCATGACACAGTCCCAAAAAAGCACGAGCACGATTGTCCGTCAAGCATTGGCATTTCCATTGTGATTTGCCATAGTTGATAGCTTTAGGACAAAAGTCAAGATTAGATCACACTTTTGGCATGTGTTTTCGGTTTGTGATTCTGTCACTTTGTTCATCTGCATGCCCAATAATTTAGGAAGAACACTCTTTTTCCAGTCAGTCTACATGGAACAAATGTGTTTATGGTTTTGTGTTTCAAGCGGTTTCAAGGATATTCCTCATCAATGTAGATTCTTGAAGAAGGTGGACCTGAGATCATAGACAAAGTTAGAGCATTGGAGCCGCAACAAATCATTTTTTCACTTTCAGTGCAGCCCAAAGAAGCAAGCAGTGCAGATCTTCATGAAGTTCAAGTATCGCACCACCCATGTAGCAGAGTGGGCTGGTGAAGAGTACTTTGCAGGATCCCAGGAGTTGTTGGTGGACTCTATGAACGCCATACAGTTCGCTACCAGTACCTCACCTTGAAAAGGGGGGGATGTCACGTGAACATCTACCCTATGTGCATGTGGACCTCGGGGGGTTCACTATCTGTAAAATACCATATCACGTGCATTCAAGACATGTTTGTAAAACGCCTTATCTATGAATTTTGTTAAGAATATAATGTACCCTTTTCTTTTAAAGTCTGTAGGTTTTTTTCAAATTTGAAAAAATAATGCCCTTCTGTATATATATTTCTGTAAGTTTCAAGAACTTTAAATACCCTTCTGTTGAACTCACGTGATAGGTTACATTTTTATTAGGTGACCTCCCCGGGATGTGGACAAGCTGTTCCTACTTCTAAGGTTTAGGTAGCCTAGGAAGTGTTATGGAACCCTTGTGAGCCTGTACGCAGGTCGTGCATGTCCAACACTTAGAGTAGCTGCATACCCTCTTATTGCACAACCCAAGATGAGTAGCATCATGGCCAATACCCAACATGAGCATTTTCACCGCAATGACCCATTCTTGTAGTTTTAGTTTTATGTGAACCACCTCTTATAAGGTCATTGATTTAATGAACGACTTCAATATTTTTGTAGAATCATGGGGGCTGAATGGATCCTACTCGACCCAGTTCCAGGCACCTATAGAAGCAGCCCCAGGGCTACCAAAAGAGGTAGAAGAGGCAGGGACACAAGGAGGTACAACCATCCACACATTTTTCTCAAGAGAAATATTTTTGCATCTATCTGCATGAGCATTTGCATATGAAGGACCAACCTTTTCAGCCCATAAGAACATTTTTTTTAGATCAGCCCTTAGCCTCACTGTACCACACCTACCCCCGGTAGCAAAACCTTGCCGTCACGACCCAACACCTGAATCAGCCTAGCGCTTTCAATTTTCAGCACAAAACAACCACGAAACCATTTGTTTGTGGGTATTAGGGTGTGCTATGATGATGGAGACTGTGAAGCTCTTCACAAACTTCCATGAGGAAACCCTTCCTGAACCCTGGACCATTATCAGAAACAATCTCCAAAGGTGTGTCAAATCTATAACAAATATTAGTGTAGACAAACCTGCTCACTGGTTTTCCATTTACCCTTGCCACACTTTGAACCTCTGCCCACCTAGTCATGTAGTCTACAGCCACTGTAATGTAGAGTTTTCCATTTTTTGCTCTAGGTAGAGGACCCATAACATCAATGCCCCACTTTTCAAAGGGTCCGTTTGCAAGCACTATTTGCCTTGGACCATGCACCAACCTTCTATTTCCATTTACCTGACAGTTGTGACAACTCCTACACCAATGTTGGACATCCACGTGCAGGCTTGGCCAAACATACCCCGCAAGAAAAATATTCTTCACAGGTAACTCGTGGGCAAAATGACCACCACAAGCCTCTTCATGCAAACTTTTAAAATGGCTAGATGTCATGCCAAGGGTAGGACTAGACGGGCATGGCCCGGGCAATGTGCCAGACACACATGCAGTAAAGGGGTCTATATATGGAAGAGGGCCAGGGGCCTATATATAGGATGGTTGGGAGGTTATTCGCAGAATTAGGCGGACCCCATACAAGTGCTTGCATTGGGATGAATAATTTGGAAAATCACAGTAAGAGAACTACATGATCACATGATACAAAGAGTCTATTGTCATGCTCTAAATCTTGTATAGCAATGTAGATTCATTCACCACCTAAAGAGTAGAGGAATTGGCTGCGTTTCACCAAAGTAGCTTCTCCCCACCATCAGGTGCTCTAGTTGCACTCTTTCTCAAGCCATAGGAAGCAAAACGTCCAGATTCCAATGCAAAGATACACATAATTAGTTGAATTTAGTAATACTAGATGATTGTGATGCCATGAAAATCACTTGATCATTGCTCACCTAGCTCTTGATTTTGCTTGAAGAACTCCAAAAGAGTTCCCTCCATCTAGCTTCCACTTGTTGCATCAACGACAAGTGGGCGCAACAGGTCAATCACTAACTATTTATCTTGGCATCCAACATAGTATGATTCACATATTGCCACAATATCTCCACCAAATTTGTAGTGTTGACATTGCCATGGGGGAATAAGCTCTAACTTTGAGTCATAAGATTTCACATTGGAGAATACACATGGTCTTGTAGCTATTTTGTCACTTGTGGCAACAGGTTGGCAATTGATGCTACAAGTACTACAACACCAAAAACCAGTCCTCTCTGATAAAAAGGAAGAGTGCAAAAGAAACCACACTCCGCCTAAATTTTGGCTGAAAATTGGGTAGTACTGTGAATACATATTGACAATGTAACCATTTCCATAACAAGATATAAGAGCCATAACCATGACAAGATTCACAAACCATAACCAAAACAAGATTTGAAAACCATAACCATCACAAGATCCGCAAACCATAACCATATCAAGATTTCAAAATCATAACCATAACAAGATTCATAAACCATAACCATAAGAAGATTCCCAAACCATAACATGATTCCAAATCATAACTATAACCATCACAAGTTTCCGAAATCATAACCATAACCACAACATGATTCCAAGACCATAACTAAAGAGAAACTCTGTATCCATGACCATAACATGATTCCAAAACCATAATCATAACCATAACACAATTCCAAAACCATAATCAAAGAGCAATTCCATAACCTTAGCCATAACACGATTCCAAAACCATAACCATAACCTTAAGTAGATCCCAAAACCATAGCCATAACCATAACACGACTCCATGACCATAACACGATTCCATAACCATAACCGAAGAGCAATGCCATAAGTATGTCCATACCATGACTCCAAAACCATAGCCATAACCTTAAGCAGATTACAAAACCATAACCATATAACCACAAGATGATTCTAAAACCATAACCATAACCATAATTATAACATGATTTCAAAACCATAAGCACAACCATCACAAGATTTTGAAACCATAACCATAATCATAACAAATTTCCAAAGCCATAACCAAACAACTATTCCATAGCCATGGCCATTATCAAAATCATAACCATAACAATGTTCACAATCATAAACAAAAACAAAGCTGAGTATATATGAATGTAACCAGAACCATAACCAATGTCTAAGTATACATGAACCAAAAGCATAACCATAGCTAACAAGACATGAATTATACTCAATGAAAACATATACATAAACCATATTTGTCAAGGTAACATCTCCTAGTTGACGACCTCTCTTTCATCCTGAAGATGACACATAAGACCTGTCAATCCATGCTTGAATCTATATATTTTTTCTTGACCTACTAAAAGAATAAACACTTAACCATAAGATAAATATTAGAAAAACATACACACATATGCTATTGAGATAGTGTATGAAACTTAAAACTCATGTCAAAGAGTCTTGTAGCTCCACTCCCAATATGAGATGATCCTACAAACTCCAGGCTACTCTAGTTGCATCTCTCTACGCCTAAATCTTGTCAGGATTCTCTTACATATGCCTCTTGTGCAATCCCCACCCACACCTTTGCATCCAACTATTTCGGCTTTGGCTCATTGTTCTTGTACCCGTCTCTTCTCTTTGATAGATGATGTAACATAATTGCAATAGCTACACTCAAGATTTAGTCATTGAAGACTAGATCATACCCATATGCTGGCACGTACTCTCTGTGAACTCATGGGGGTGCACTATGTAACCATGTTAATGTACTACGGGAGTTCAAAAAGAGGGTTTTTAAAATGCAAAAATTCTAGGCAATTTAACAAATATACATTAAAATAAGGGGTTTTATATTCAATTTTGGACAAAATTTCTAAAATAAAGGGTTGGTTTATTCATTCAAACGTGCTAAAAAAGGGATTTTTTAATTACCCCACGTACGCATGTAATATAGGGGGTACTCAATAGTGCAACCCCCAAGTCTATGAATGACATCAATGATGTAATTATTCCTCTGTTGATCCTAAGCATCCCAATTCTCCATCATAGAGTGTCCAACCTACACTGTATAGAGCTATCAAACCCTCTATCACATGGCCTTGTTGGCCCTATCCATAATTGATGCCCCGTCCCTACTCTTATATGGATAGGGCCTTTTTGGCCCTATCCATAATTGATGCCCCATCCCTACTCTTATATGCCTTGTTAGGATCAAACTCATGTAATCCCCAAGGTGTACATGGTGTGCTAAGTGGTGTACTCTCTGCGAAAGAGAGAGATGGACAATCTCTCGGTGGTGTGGATGCATCGATAGCACCACTATCACAAAACAACCACCACCAAAAGAACGACAAGATCTGCAGAGCAAAATAGCATAATCTCTAGTGTAGCTCGATTGTAATGTACCCAAAATTTTTCAATAAAAGTATTTTATTCACTTTGCAAATATTTAAGGTTTTTTTTTTTTAAAGTCATAATACGTTCAAACGGAACGATCGGATTGAAAATCGGACGCTAGAAATACTTATTATGATCCTTATTCATTTCAAAACTATAGGTTGATGGGAAACTTAAGCCTCAATACCCTATCTAAAGATAAGAGTTGACCTTTTCGGAAAGAGAGAGCAATTTTAGGAAAGGAAGAGTATTTTTAGGAAAGAAAGAGGAGGGAGTTAAGTTTAGAGTTCTTGGCTTGGAAGCCAAGCTTCTTTTAAAATTGGAGAACCGAAATCGCGCATCAAAATCCGTGTCCCAAAAAAAAATAAAAAATAATAATAAATAAATAAATATATTTTTAGAGCCGCAAACGTACGCGAACTTAGCTCTCTTTGCTTCCTTTCTATTCTTAGCTAGCTTTGAGAGCCTATATAAAGACCCCTATTTTCTCACTTTTAAGGCACAAACACACATTCTCAGAAGAGAAATCTCTATTGCCTTGACGTCGGAGTTACCTTCTGTCCCTCAACCTCTGTCCCTCAAGCTCTTACCTTCAAGCCATCTCCATCTCCAAGTCTTTCTCTACCATTGTCGTGTTGCCTTTGGAATTGTTGAGTTCTCTTTCTCTCTTTCTCTCTTCTCTACATCGATACGCTGGCCCCAAAGCGAGTGACTCATAGTTCGAAGGATGCTCATGCCGTTCCACCTCCAAGGAAGGTGCAAAAGAAGGTATCGTCTACTCCAATCATAAGTCAAGCGGAGGTATCAACTCCGAAAGAAGGTGAAATCATCCAACCTCAAACACGGGAGTAGTCGAACATGTCGCTAATCCGGTAAGACAAATTTATAATTTTGCATTGCTATTCATGTTGATATGGGAGGCTAAGCATAGGGATATCCTTAAACTGTCCAAGAAATGTGATTCTATAACAAGAAACAAGCATATGTTTTTATAGATTAGTGAAAGAATTGTTTGATAAATTACCATTGTTTGTTGAATTGTTATTGCTTAATAAATTATTATTGTTTGATAAATGGATATTGGTTGATATAAAGAGTTGGTTGATCATGTTGAAGAATCATTCAAAGAGAAGAATTATTGAAAGAATATATTTCGTTCTCGCGGTTAGCGAGATGATTCAGCGGTTAGTGGAGATTACGTTGAGGTTATCGGTTCTCTTTTATTCCTCGTAGTTAGCGGGATGCCTCACGGGTAGCGGGATACCTGGTGGTTAGTAAGATGCCTCGCAGTTAGCGGGATACCTCACGGGTAGCCAGATGCTTGGCAGCTAGCCAGATGCCTCACGGGTAGCGGGATGCCTCGCAATAGCAAGATGGAAAGGTTGCGCAATTCACAGTTAGCGAATAAATCCTTTGCAAAGGCTCTGTTGGTTAGACAGAGAAAGTCCACGGGTACCGGAAACTCATGAGAATTTGAAAAAGTTATCTTTGTTGAATTATAGAGCTGTCTTCATTAGGCCTTTTTTGAACTGTTTTGGTATTGTTTGAAGAGCTATATAAAAGAACTTGCGTTTGGAATTAATTAAGGAACACTGTTTGTATATGTAAAATAGTGTGGTAGTAATTAGAAAACAAGTTAAAAAGTGTGAGTGTGAGGTGGAAAGTGGGGACTGGCTCAGGTTTCCAGTCAAGGAAGGGTGGTCTCGATTAGTCAAGAAACTCTTCACTCCCTCTTATTAAGAGAACTGAAATTAGAGACTCATCGTGCCAAGAGTCGAGATGTCTCAAGTCTACGTGCTCCTGAAAGCTATGGACCCAATTAGTCGGGTACTTTTCACAAGACTGCTTAGTTTAGACTAAGTCTCATATCATATTTTTGGTTTGCGGATGGCGGCCGTGCCTCTTAAACGTGGAGAAAAAGGAGTTGTTTATGGATTATAAATATTTCAATGGGATCTCATTTTTATGTTAGGAAATAACTTTCATTAGAATCCTAGATTTATCGACCTGGCTTGTGGCGTATGACCCTTATAACCACGTTAATGATGGATAGATGACTTTATCTCTTATGTTGCTTGTATCTCTACTTTGTGGAAACGAAGTAGGGTGTCATCAATGGAAAAGGAGAATAAAGGAAGGCCATCTATCAAGTCGCCCCAATCTTCTCGGGGTTGGGGACCTCACAATGACATATTTAGAATCCATAAACAACGCCTTTTCCCCCATGTTTAAGAGGCACAACCGCCATCCATAAACCATCAAAATGATATGAGACTTAGTTTAAACTAAATAGTAATCTTGCGTCACGTAGATTTGGGCCATCTCGACTCTTTGTACAATGAGTTTCTAATTTCACATCTCTTAATAAGAGGGAGTGGAGAATTTCTCAACTAATCAAGACCACCCATCCTTGACTGGCAACCTGAGCCAGCCTCCACTTTCCACCCCACACTCACACTTTTTAACTTGTTTTCTAATTACTACCACACTATTTCATATACACAAACAATATTCTTTTCTTAATTCCAAGGACGTGTTCTTTCATCCAGCCCTTCAAAAAATACCAAAACAATTCAAACAAGGCCTAATGAAGACAACCCTATATTTCAACAAAAACAACTTTTCTATTTTCTTATGAGTTTGCCGCTAGCCACGGACTTCCTCTGTCTAACCAACAGAGCCTTTGCAAAGGATTTACTCGCTAACCGCAAATTGTGCAACCTTCCCATCTCTCTACCCACGAGGCATCCCGCTACCAGCAAGGGATCTTGCTAGCCGCCAGGCATCTTGCTACCCGCGAGGAATCCCACTAACTGCGAAAAACAAAAGAGAGTCGATAACCTCTGTGTAATTTTTTCTAACCTCGTAATCATCTCGCTAGCCACAAGAACATAATATATTCTTTCAACAATTCTTCTCTTAAAATGATTCTTCAACATGATCAACCAACTCTTTATATCAATCAATATCCACTTATCAAACAATAACAATTTAACAAACAGTGGTAATTTATCAAACAGTTCTTTCACTAATCTATGAAAATATATGCTTGTTTCTTGTGATAGAATCACGTATCTAGCACAGTTTAAGGGATTCCCAATGCTTGACTTTCCAAGTCGTCATGAGTAGCAATGTAAAATTATAAATTTGTCTTATCGGATTAGCAATATGTTCGATTACCTCCCATGTTTGAGGCTGGAAGACTTCAACTTCTTCTGCAACCAATACCTTTGCTTGAGCAACGTTTGGAGTAGTTGATGCCTTCCTCTGCACCTTCCTTGGAGGTGGAGCGCCATGAGCATCTTTTGAGATTTGAGTCACTTGCTTCAGGGCCATTGTATCAATGTAGAGAAGAGGAAAAGAGAGAAAGAGAACTCAAGAATTCCAAAGGCAACACGACGATGGTAGAGAAAGACTTGGAGATGGAGATGGTTTGAAGGTAAGAGCTCGAGGGAAAGAGGTTGAGGGAGAGAAGGTAACTCCGATGTCAAGGCAAGAGAGCTTCCGCTTCTTAGAGTGTGTGTCTGTGTCTTTCATAGTGAGGGGAGAGGGGTCTTTATATAAGCTCTCAAGGCCAGCTAAGAATAGAGCAAAGCAAAGAGAGCTAAGTTCGCGTACGTTTGCGGCTCTATTTTTTTTTGGGACACGGATTTTGATGCGTGATTTCGGTTCTTCAATTTCAAGAGAATCTTGGCTTCCAAGCCAAGAACTCTAAACTTAACTCCCTCCTATTTCTTTCCTAAAAATACTCCTCCTTTCCTAACATTGCTCTTTCTTTTCTAAAAGGTCAACTCTTATCTTTAGATACAGTCTTGAGGCTTAAGTTTCTCATCAACTAATAGTTTTGAAGTGAATAAGGGTCATAATGAGTAGTTCTAGCATCCAATTTTCAATCCGATTGTTCTGTTGGAGAGCTTCAAGACTTAACAAAATACGAACCTTTAATATTTGCAAAGTAAATGAAATAATTTTATTGAAAAATGTTGGGTACATTCCAATCTCCCCAACTTAGGGATTCGAGATGTCCTCATCTCAAGAAAAAGTGAGAATACTCCTACTCTAATTACTAGGGATCATCATTATGTCTAAAAGAGTGATGTCCTTAGTCTGCGGCACTTGCTACTACTATTGATCTACTAACCAATCGTGGACAAGAGTTTTGATAATGTTCCAACTCTCCACATTTAAAGCATCGAACATTCAAGCGTCAATAATCTTGCACATTAGCGTCATAAACCCTTTGTGGTTGGCTCTGGTTGAAGCTCTGATTCCGTTCAATTCTTCTTGTAATCCCTTGTTCCTTCATCAAATAAAGCATCTTGTATAGTGGTAGGCTTCAGGGCTTCCAATCGCGAGCTAATTGGTTCTCTTAAACCTTGACAAAAGCGAGCTATCTGCTGATCTATGGTCATTGATGGTGCATAATTTCTAAGCCTTACAAAATTTGAGTAGTAATCTTCCAAGGATAAACTATATTGTTTAAATCTAAAGAACTCATTCATCTTTATCGCTTCATGGGCAGGAGGTAAGTATCTTTCCTTCACCGCTTGTTTGATTTCCCACCAACTCTGAGATTTCTCTAATACTCCCATATCACGACAATGTTGTTTCCACCATAATTTTGCTTCCCTTGATAGGCGAAACATCCCTAACATCACTTGATTTGCAGGTGTGGTCCTTGCAGGAGAGAAGTAATCATCCACATCTTCAATCCATACTTCTACATCTTCCTCAATATCATCACCCTCTCCTTTAAAAGAAGGTGGTTGCCTTTGTTTGAGCAACAACGTCTTCTCCTGAATCTCCAAATAGATAGCATCGTTCTGAGGGTTTTTCATTATAGGAGTGGTTTGAGGATTCTCCTGAGTGTACATCAATGTTTATAATAACTCAAATCAATAGGGTATTTTTTTTCAAACTTGGACTTATCCAGTCCACTAAAAGCTCAATCATATGACTTAAACCAATCATTATTTATCCGATTCATTAAAACTCAGTCACATGACTTAACCAGTCCATCAAAGCTCAGTCATATGAATTAACCAGTGATGGCTCATTTAATCCACCAAAAAACTCACTTTCATTACTTAACCGGTCAAACAATTTTCTTGTAGAAAAACAATTCAATCTTCTATTCATAAAGCCATCAAAATGTCATATAGGGGGCTACAAAAGATCTCTCCATAAGAAAACATAATAGAGGTTTCATTCATAACTATGGTACATGTCAATCGGCATAACATAATATCTCTATGAGTCGGATAATGGGTATAGAATCCATACGCATTAGGGAGCTTGAAGTAGCCAATTAAATCTTTCTAATCTAGGCTCTAGTACCATTTTTTTATTTTTTTATTTAAAACAGCCGTGAACGTGCACGAGCTTATCTCTCCTTGCTTCCCTCTATTCTTAGCTAGCCTTGAGAGCCTATATAAGGACCCCTCTCCCTTCACATTGAGGACACACACTCTCAAAAGCGGACGCTCTCTTGCCTTGACGTCAAAGTTACCTTCTCTCCCTCAACCTCTCTCCCTCAAGCTCTTACCCTCAAGCCATCTCTATCTCCAACTTCTTTCTCTACCATCATTGTGTTGCTTCTCACATTCTTGAGTTATCTTTCTCAACTTTCTCCTTTCTCTTTTGCGATACGATGGCCCCGAAGCGAGTGACTCAAAGCTCAAAGGACGCTCATGTCACTCCACCTCCAAGCAAGGGGCGAAGGAAGGCATCAAATACTCCAAACGTTGCTTAAGTGGAGGTATTGGTTGCGAAAGAAGTCGAAGCCATCCAATCTCAACCACAAGAGGTAGTCGAACGTGTTGCTAATCCGATAAGATGAATGTATAATTTTGCATCGTTATACATGATGACCGGTAAGTCAAGCCTAAGAATTCTCCTAAACTGTTCAAAAAACATGATTATATCACAAGAACAAGCATATTATTTCATAGAGTAGAGAAAGAATTGTTTGATTTATGATTACTGTTTGATAATCTGTCTTTGTTTGATATTAGAAGCTAGTTAATCTTGTTTGAGAAATCACATAGATAAAACAATTGCTGAAAGAATATCTTGTTTCCAGATGGAACTCACGGTTAGCGAGATGACTCCACGGTTAGCGGAGATTAAGCTGTGGTTATTAGCTCCCTTTTTGTCTCTTGCGGTTAGCGAGATGTTTCCTTGCGGTTAGCGACTGGGAAAGTATACACATTTTGCAGTTAGCGAATAAGTAAACCCTTTGCAAAGGCTCTGTTGGTTAGACAGAGAAAGTACGTGGGTAGCAACAAACTCTTAAGAATAATTGAAAGATTCATTTTTTGTTGAGCTATAGGACTGTCTTCATTAGACCATGTTTGAGAAAGAAATGTTTTGGTGATGTTTGAAGGGTTGGATGAAAGAACTTGTGCTTGGAATTAAGAAAAGAACTTTGTTTGTATATGTAAAACAGTGTGGTAGTAATTAGAAAACAAGCTAAAAAGTATGAGTGTAGGGTGGAAAGTGGGGGCTGGCTAAGGTTGCCAGTCAAGGATGGGTGGTCTCGATTAGTCGAGAAACGCTCCACTCCCTCTTATTAAGAGAAGTGAAATTAGAGACTCATCGTGCC
This sequence comes from Adiantum capillus-veneris, assembly GCF_014529385.1. Taxonomy (NCBI): domain Eukaryota; kingdom Viridiplantae; phylum Streptophyta; class Polypodiopsida; order Polypodiales; family Pteridaceae; genus Adiantum; species Adiantum capillus-veneris. Next base: position 79,073,245 of record NC_140957.1, read on the forward strand.
AAGAGTCGAGATGTCCCAAATCTACATGTCCACAAGATTACTAGTTAGTTTAGACTAAGTCTCATATCATATTTATGGTTTATGGATGGCGGTCGTGCCTCTTAAACGTGGGAAAAAAGGCGTTGTTTATGGATTGTAAGAATGTCAATGGGATTTCATCTTTATGTTAGGAGACAACTTTCTTTGGAATCTTAGATTTATTGACCTAGCTTGTGGCGTATGACCCTTATAACCACGTTAATGATGGATAGAGGACTTCCTCTCTTCTTTTGCTGATATCTCTACTTTGTGGAAACGGAGTAGGGTGTCGTCAACAGAAAAGGAGAACAAAGGAAAGCTATCTATCAAGTCGCCCCAATCTTCTCAGGGTTGGGGACCTTTTCCCTCTACTCTTAGCTGACTTTGAGAGCCTATATAAGGACCCTCTCCCTTCACTTTGAGGACACAAACTCTCAGAAGTGGAAGCTCTCTTGCCTTGAAGTCGGAGTTACCTTCTCTCCCTCAACCTCTCTCCCTTAAGCTCTTACCTTCAAGCTCAAGGCCAACTAAGAATAGAGGAAAGCAAAGAGATGGCGGCTGTACCTCTTAAACATGGGGAAAAAGGCGTCAATCCATTGGTGCAACTGAGACACTCGTCATAGGTGTGGCACCACCAATCAATGTTTATCTGATTGTTCATTTGAAAAAGAAATGGTGAGCTTGAATTTTGTAACTAACAATACTTTACAAAGAACCATCAACATTGATCCTTAAGTCACTATGGCCCACAAAATGAAATCAAAACAAGGGGAAATAAGGAGTGCAAATGGGCATTCTAGATATTTTTTAGATATGAAGTTTCACATAAAAAACGTCAAATTTGGTAGCTAGAATATATTAAATACAATTGTCCCTTCAAGCACGGATGCAAGAAAGTTTATGTGGTTTTTAATGCTTTTCCACCAAACAATATCGTCGTAAGAGTTCGTTAAATTCAAAAACCGTTCAAAAGGCTAGTAGCCATTTATACACAAGGAGCTTTAGACAATTTCCACCTAGTAAATATCATTTGATTTCATTGATTTGCTAGATTGAGCTAGAAAACCTATAGCAAATATAGCATATGCAAGTAGCTAAAGTGAGGCCTTGCTATGTAGTTGCTAGATGGAACTAGTAAAATCATGCCTTCTACAAGATTGCTATATAGTAATCTAATGTTCTTGCTAGATGGATCTAGCAAAATGGAGCTGCTTTGTGGTTACTATATAGTAAGGCATGGGCTGTAACATTTCCTACATAGTAATAGCTGCTACACATTTTCTCTCTAGTAATTTAGCATGAGTGATTACTATATACTAAGTCATAGGTTGTAACATATCCTACATAGTAATAGTTGCTACAAATTTTCTATCTAGTAATTAAGTGCAAGTAGATGGGTATTAAAAATTGCACTTTTTATATAGTAGAATGTGTGTTCTCATGAAATTACTACGAGTAAAATGTCCCGTCATTGCTCTCTGTGTGTGTGTGTGTGTGTGTGTCTCGCTACAAACTCCCAAAGGGAGTAGTGAAGGCATGGCTTCTCAATGACACCTCAAAAATACCATCTACGACTTCTTGAGAAAAGAAACCTTCAAGCACTAAACTGGTGTGCATGTCTATACGTAAATTAAATACAAAGTTTAAGGGATACTGAGAACTCATATAGATTCTTTGATTTCAAATGCATGTAGCGTACATCCACTTGGACCAGCATTCCATGCATTTTGTCAAAAAAGAGATCTTTAAAACAATACTTCATGGTAAAGCCTTAAAAAGCATAATCACATCTCTCTCTCTCTCTCTCTCTCTCTCTCTCTCTCTCTCTATCTATCTCTCCCCTCGCACAAGTAAAGTCTTATGTTATGTGGCACATATTTCTTGCTCTCCCAAAATTTACCAATCAAGTATAGTGCCTGAATTGTATTCAAAACACACAAATCATAGTGAGGAACATATCTTGGACTCATAGTTGTGATGTAGCTCTTGTATTTGGTTGCATCCCTTGCTTATACAAAACATGTATTATGTTTTTCTAGAGTTGTTTGTGTTTAGATATGCACTTACATGTATATTCTTGGTATTGAAAGTTTTTCCATAGTTGAATAATGTCTCCTTGTCCTAAGTAAAATTAGTCTAAAGAATTGTGTGTTTAGAACTACACTTATGTGTATGTTCTTGGTTTTGAAAGGTTGACATTTGAATGCTGCCTCCTTGTCCTAAGCAGCACTAGTGCTCGAATTCCGCTTATCAATAGTGTTGTCAAGTTGGCACTCCTTTGTCCACCCTCACTCCGTTGTCCACCCTCACTCGGATTGTTTCTAGCATTCCTTCCACTCACATCCACAATTTGATAAGTCTTTCTCTTGCCCCACCTTCCTTCTATAAAGGCATGATTACTACATTTTCTCATTCGTCATAAAGCTTTCCCCTTTCCTCTTTCCCCACCTTCCTTCCTCATGTAGTTGGTCGAGCTTCCCCTTCCATATCTAACTTGCTAGCCCTAGTTGCTCCTACTTGGACTTGTAGTTCCTTTTTTATCTTCTCATCTCTTTATTTAGTAGGTATTCTTATTCAGACTCCTTTGCTTAAAGGCCTTTAGTCCTTCATTCCTGCTATGTGTAAAGAAGAGAGGAAGAGAGGAAGAGAGAGAGAGAGAGAGAGAGAGAGAGAGAGAGAGAGAGAGAGAGAGAGAGAGAGAGAGAGAGAGAGAGAGAGAGAGAGCGCGCTTCACGTCTTCCCCTGCTTCCTTAGTTCTCTACCTCTTTTAATTGTAGTGTCCAAATGTCTAACCATCTTGCAAAGTCACCATCTACAAAAATGCCAAGGACACCATGTGATTACAAGGGTGATCTATTTACCTACATATGTGTTTGTATGCTTTCATCCACCTTTTCTTTCAATAGACTCAACAATCCAGTTTCTTGATATTTCCCTTTGTCTATCAATCTATCTAGTATTAGTCCTATCTCTTATCTACCTAGCTTTGATTTTGCCTATTGGCTATAAACCCATCTATCAGTTCATTTTCCCATATCTTTCATGTATATGCATGTATATGTATATTGTGTTCATGCTTGTATTTCATATATATATAGCATTCACATAATTTTCAATGTCATGCATTACTATGTGTGTTTGCTCACAAATCCTCTTTTAGAAACATCCCTTTTCTACATCGTAGTTTATGTACATAGAAATCTTGATATCTCTAGCTTTAACTCTATATTGTTGAGAAATATCATGTGCATTGCAAAATAACTATCAATTACTCGAGTATAAACTAAGAAAATTGTGATTGCATTATTTATGAGATAGTTAATGCTTTCCATGTTCAATCTTTTTGTGCATGTCTTTGATGCATACACAAATGCATGTCCCTATAGTTAATATCTAGCATAGGATTGGTGAAATAATTTAAGCACTTTCAAAGTGGGATGCATCTTTTCAGCATCATGTATACTCACATAGGAGTTATTGCTATTAATTTTTGAGCTCTCTCTCTCTCTCTCTCTCTCTCTCTCTCTCTAATTGTAAGTTCTAAACATGATATACCAACTTGATATTTTTAGATTTATTGCTAGATTGTACATTTTTACCTTTTGCCTTGTAGCAAATAAGACGCCCAATTAGCCAGATTTTTTGGTGTATAGCAAATAAGACGTCCAATTAGCTAGATTATTGCTAGATCAAACTAGGAGTGCAAACTAGCAATTGGGAGAATTTTCTAGTTGGGATCTAACTAGCAATTTCTCAATATGTGGTCATTGACTTATTACCATACACTTTCCATGTGGGAAATGTGCACTTGGTATATGGTAAGTCACTTATACTTGCTATTTTTATATCTAGCAAATTTTCACATTTGCTAGTTTGCACTCTTGCTAGTTTAAGCTAGCAAACATCTAGCTATATTATATTTTTGGGCAAAGCCTATATAACCATCTCAAATTCTAGTTTTACCATCTTGTATGCATAGACAATAGACAATCAGTCTTCTTATGAAAAGCTATAATTTTTTTAAATCTTTTTTTAAATTTTTAATCTGATAGATGCATCTTTGTGTTTGCTTCCATCACTTAGGTGCTTGGAAGTTGGAAGACAGAGATCCATTCTCTACGTTTATCATACATGCCAAGACACGCGAAAACGGCACATGGAGGGGGGAGAGAGAAAGAGACATGCTTTGCATTGATGATCGTAGAGAGATGGAGATAGATTTTTGTGAATCGGACAAAGAGAGAGATTTCACTTTGCACGTGTGTGTCCTGCATAAAAAGGAAAGCATCAAAGCTGTGTGAGGCAAAGATAGCGGGAGAGAGAGAGAGAGTCAAACCTTCTGAGGTTCTTGGTCAAGGAGCAAGATGTGGTGAAGGTAGAGGGAGAGCGCTTTGCAGAGGCAATCAAAGAGAGGAAGGTGGACGGTTTGAGCTTCTTCCTGAAGAAGAGGACACTCCTCTCTCTCTCTCTCTCTCTCTCTCTCTCTCTCTCTCTCTCTCTCTCTCTCTCTCTCTCTCTCTCTCTCTCTCTCTCTCCTTCCCTCTCCCTTCTTGTGCAATCGGCATGCTGTGTAGATGACGATGATGGTGATTAGCCAATCTGACAGATGTAGAGGGTGTAGAGCATGACTGAGGGGAGGGGGTGGATGTCATTGGGGAAGGCACAAACCTGTCGAGCCTATTAAGAGAGAAAGGGAGATTGAGGTAGTGTTGCAGACATGGAAGGAGAGGGAAATGATGCCTGCCTTGTAGGGCATTTTGATACTTCTCTCCCATAAGCTATGAAGCTGCCATCACTACAATGTCTTGTTGGAGCTTGGCCATTGGGACAGTCCCCCCCCTCTTTTCCTTCCCTTGTTCTGCAAGCATATGATACCCCCTTCCTTAAGCCTTGCAACTCTTGCATGGAGGTCCTTGGAGACTTCTCTTGTACGATGCCATTCATGCCATCTCCATCTCTCTCTACCTTCCTTACACCCTGCTCCAAGGATGGTGATGTGCATCCTCTGTGTTTTCTCTGCCAACATGCTCAATACATCAAGAGATACGAGGAAGGTAGGATTGGTATATATTGCACCTCTCGCCAGTGAGCACACATGGTGATGCGCAATTGTGGCTGCTCTCCAACCGCCACTGAGCCATCACAATCTAGAAAAAACCCCCCCCCCCCCCCCCCCCCCCCCCCCCCCCCCCCCCCCCCCCCCCTTCTCTCTCTCTCTCTCTTCTCTCTCTCTCTCTCTCTCTCTCTCTCTCTCTCTCTCTCTCTCTCTCTCTCTCTCTTCACCACGTGCCCAAAATGCCCTTCCAATTTTCCAAAATTCTTAAAACACTCCAAAAATTTTGTAGTTTTTCATAAGAAGACTTACACTACAACAAAAAAAGCTGTCATCAACGCATATCTCGACGCACTGCGTTGATATCTACGTCCTTGTGAATCTGTCGCTATTTGCGTCGATATCCGCGTGGAAAGCCTTTATTTGCGATGCAAATATGGACGCATATAGCAACGCAGGTATCGACGAATATATAGACACGTATATCGACGACCATAACATAAAATTTTTGCCTTGGGTAGAGGGTAGGTAGCCTGGCCTGTGCCCAGTGAAAAGATGGACACAGCCACCATGCATAGCCAGACTTCCTGCCCTCTGCCCAAGAAAGCGAGCAGCACCAAAATCAATCGTGCTCCCGCAGAAATTTTGACAGAGTTCCCTTCGTTTTTACATAAATTTTTCAAAAAAAATATATCATGTATAGGCCTCCTACATGCTATCCATGTAGGATCTCACATGAGATTTAAGGACAATGACCATAACGAACCATAACCATAACCATAACTTAAAAGCATAACCATAACTTAAAAACATAACCATAACTTAAAACCATAACCGACCAATATGACCACTTTGATCATAACCAAAAACAAAATTAACAATAACCATAAGCATAACCAGAAAGTTAAACATAACCATAAACAAAACCTGAACCATAACTATATATGTATATATAAGAATAGGAGAAATAACCATGTCTATACCATGACAATGACAATAACCATGAGGGTCAAGAAAATAATAACTATCTGAACAATAATCATAACCATATATATATGTCTATACAAAAGGAGACATAGAAGCGTGTCTGTGTCTCACAAAGCATATATATGAAATCCGGTCCACTGATGACTAGGCGTCATAACCTGCACATAGGACAACTCACAAAATTAGTATTCATATTACTTCACATATACTTACTTAATTAAATCAACTCACATATTAACGTCTCACCTCAAGCGATCAGCGAGATTGTAAGGCCGCCCAGTCTACGGGCTCTCCTGAAGCATCAAGATCATTCAATACTTCATAGATACCTCTGCGATATCCATCTGACTCCTCCTAACGTGTCAAGGCTCGATGCATCGCAAGATTCTGCGTTTATACAAAAATCAGAGTAATAAGAATACATGATTCATCGCGTTTTAAAAAACGCCATAGTTAAGATTGGATTAGAAACTCACAAACTCATAGCGAAAGGTGTCGAAGCCTCCGCTGCCAAGATGAGATTTTCCCCTGGTCATCTGTCATATCTGTGCGGCCTCACACTGCTGTCTCAATCGCGTGGCCGCTGTCCGCTCACCCTCCCTGATCTACAGCCACGTCTCGTGTGGGATGCCCGAAGGCTTCGGCAAGCCGGTCCTGAAAGGCTTCCGAGCTGCATCTCGTCGATGTTTCACAGTGTCCTGTGCAACACCCATGATCCACCTCCTCAGAACAACGTCAGAACCCGGAGCAGGCTGGTACTCTCTCTGGATGGTCTCCACTATGTAAGTGACTTTGTCCTTTTCCTGCTGATCCCAAGACGTCAGAATGTTGGTCGAAAACTGTAGCTCCGTGAGCTGGCGAATCCGCTGTCTCATCTCAGTCCCGACTCTATCCATGTCAAGAGAACCATATAGCTGTACAGTATAGAGCTTGGAGGCACTAGGATCGTGTGCCCCCCAAGGTGTCCGAGGTGTGCCAAGAGGTGTGTCGAGAGGTGTGCCTGGGTAGGACGGGGGTCCTCAACGAGGAGGGGTCGAAGCATCTGTGGACCCTTCTCCACAGCAACCACCACCTCCACCTGACGATCGCCGAGATTGGCGAGTGCGCCTGTGCTGCAGAGATGAGGACGTACCCGCCTCTGCCCCACCTTTAGGTGTCGAAGCGGTCGTGATGGGAGAAGCAGGCGTCGTACCCATAGGCGTCTCCCCCCCCAATAGGTGTCCCCCCCCTAGGCATCGGACCCACAGGTGTGAAGCCCAGAGGCATAGTACCCGTGCCTCTGGCTATCCAGTATTGAGAAGCCTCTTCCATCTGAGCAGGCGTCATCCGTGTAACGAAGCCTATGAATGCATCTGCACTCATAGAAGCGGGATCTGAAAACTGGTATGCCATACTAAAGTCCTGCACAAAGAAAGTAAAATAAAGCGTTAGAACACAGTTGTTTAAATTAACTTTAAGCTTAATTTTAAATCAACGTCTTCACACAAACACTTATAGGCCTAGGCCTCGACGAGTGAGGCATCATCGATAAGATCTTGCACCGTTTCATCGTATCTCTAATTGCAAACATAACTCTGCCCCAACTTGTTCTGACAGATTGTCTTCATCCATTGCATCTTCATCTACAAGTATCAATTCTGGCTCGTCTGCATCATCCCTCGTATATCTGTCAGCTTCCTCTGCCATACCTTCGTCCATCTCATCTAATGTCAGAGTAGTATGGACGTCGTCTGACTGACTTTCCTCCAGGAGATCTTTCCCTTCAAATACTTGTTTATTTCTTGGAGCAAACCACAAACCACCACTGTCTCTCTCGAGGGTTCGGTACAAAGACCACTTGCTTGCAATGTTCGGGGAGAGCAAATATGTCGCTCACATCTGTCCAAACCTTTGTAGAATCTATTTGCACAAGTTTGTTTCTATCTCTCCGTATCGTTGCATTGCGACCAGAAGTAATCACCTTGAACCACTTCACATCCAACAAAAACATCGCAAACCGCCTGAAGCTTACTTTCAGGATATCTGACACCAGACCACAGTAATCTAGGTTGCTAGTGCTCTCATTCGTGTCTCTGGCACTAGCCCTGCTCTTTTGCATGAAACTAACCATTACCCCACTATCAAACGTGTTTCTTCTGCTGTCAATTTGTTGTGTTCTGAAATGCTTTCCATGCGACCATAGTGCCATGTATGTATGATACTTCCAGTCACATCCAATAGCCAGCTCTTCCTCTTCTAGAGATATGGGTTCTCCGATCTGTCGAGCTGCTCTCACTGTCTTGTCCAACCATGCCATTGTAGGGAATTCAGGTAGAGGAGCGAGATAGTCTGGCAAGGGTAAACCTCTAGTCGTTCGGCTTCACCTGAAATCTTGTCGCTCCCTATTGCGTCTCTCTTTCTGTTCTTTGTACCTTTCAAGCCATTTTTGCATCGGCGTTGAATTTAGTATACAAAACTTCATGATCTTTTCTCGCATGGCATCGTTCATTTTCTTCGGCACCCCTTGCCCTTGCGGATCCTCTCCCACCAGTCTTGCATCCTCCTCATCGCTCCACAGTCGAGGCATAGAAGCCATTTCCGAAGTCCGTTTGCGTTTTTCCATAGAAAAACGCAATTGGATTTGACCTACAGCTTGTGTATTTGGCGTTTCTTCTATCCGTTTGACCTACGGCTTGCCATACGTGCTCTTGAAATTCCTTTAAGACTACCTAAGCGTCTACGGATGGTTTCAGTAGGCATAGAAGCCATTTCCAAAGTCCGTTGTGTTTTTTCATAGAAAAACACAACCGGATTTGACCTACGGCTTGTGTATTTGGCGTTTCTTCTATCCGTTTGACCTACGGCTTGCCATACGCACTCTTGAAATTGCCTAAAGACTACCTAATCGTCAACGGATGGTTTCAGTAGGCATAGAAGCCATTTCCGAAGTCCATTTGCGTTTTTCCATAGAAAAACGCAACCGGATTTGACCTACGGCTTGTGTATTTGGCGTTTCTTCTATCCGTTTGACCTACGGCTTGCCATACGCGCTCTTGACATTGATTTAAGACTACCTAATGGACTACGGATGGTTTCGGTACCCATAGAAGCCATTTCCGAAGTCCGTTTGTATTTTTTCGTAGAAAAACGCAACCGGATTTGACCTACGGCTTGTGTATTTGGCGTTTCTTCTATCCGTTTGACCTACGGCTTGCCATACGCGCTCTTGACATTGCCTAAAGACTACCTAATAGTCTACGGATGGTTTCAGTAGGCATAGAAGCCATTTCCGAAGTTCGTTTGCGTTTTTGCGTAAAAAAACGCAACCGGATTTGACCTACGGCTTGTGTATTTGGCGTTTCTTCCATCCGTTTGACCTACGGCTTGCCATACGCGCTCTTGACATTGATTTAAGACTACTAATGGACTACGGATGGTTTCAGTAGGCTTAGAAGTCATTTCCGATAGCCATTTACGTTTTTCCGTAGAAAAACGCAACCGGATTTGACCTACGACTGGTGTATTTGGCGTTTCTTCTATCCGTTTGACCTACGGCTTTCCATACGCGCTCTTGAAATTGCCTAAAGACTACCTAATGATCTACGGATGGTTTCAGTAGGCATAGAAGCCATTTTCGAAGTGCGTTTTTGTTTTTTCGTAGAAAAACACAACCGGATTTGACCTACGGCTTGTGTATTTGGCGTTTTCTTCTATCCGTTTGACCTACGGCTTGCGATACGTGCTCTTGACATGGCCTAAAAACTACCTAATCATCTACGGATGGTTTCAGTAGGCATAAAAGCCATTTCCGATGTTCGTTTACGTTTTTTCATAGAAAAATGCAATCGAATTTGACCTATGTCTTGTGTATTTGGCGTTTCTTCTATCCGTTTGACCTACGGCTTGCCATACGCGCTCTTTACATTGTTTTAAGACTACCTAATGGACTACGGATGGTTTCGAAAGCCATAGAAGCCATTTCCGAAGTCCGTTTGCGTTCTTCCGTAGAAAAACACAACTGGATTTGACCTACAGCTTGTGTATTTGGCGTTTCTTCTATCCGTTTGACCTACGGCTTGCCATACGCGCTCTTGACATTGCCTAAAGACTACCTAATCGTCTACAGATGGTTTCAGTAGGCATAAAAGCCATTTCCGAAGTCCGTTTGCGTTTTTTCGTAGGAAAACGCAACCAGATTTGACCTATTCAGTAGACATAGAAGCCATTTCCGAAGTCCGTTTGCGTTTTTTCATAGAAAAACGCAACCGGATTTGACCTACGGCTTGTGTATTTGGCGTTTCTTCTATCCGTTTGACCTACGGCTTGCCATACGCTCTCTTGACATTTCTTAAAGACTATCTAATCGTCTATGGATGGTTTCAGTAGGCATAGAAGGCATTTTCGAAGTTCGTTTGCGTTTTTCCATAGAAAAACGCAACCGGATTTGACCTACGGCTTGTGTATTTGGCGTTTCTTCTATCCGTTTGACCTACGGCTTGCCATACGCGCTCTTGAAATTTCTTTAAAACTACTTAATGGACTACGGATGGTTTCGGTAGTCATAGAAGCTTTTTCCGAAGTCCGTTTGCGTTTTTTCGTAGAAAAACGCAACCGGATTTGACCTACGGCTTGTGTATTTGGCGTTTCTTCTATCTGTTTGACCTACGGCTTGCCATACGTGCTCTTGACATTGCCTAAAGACTACCTAATCGTCAACGAATGGTTTCAGTAGGCATAGAAGCCATTTCCGAAGTCCATTTGCGTTTTTCCATAGAAAAACGCAACCGGATTTGACCTACGGCTTGTGTATTTGGCGTTTCTTCTATCCGTTTGACCTACGGCTTGCCATACGCGCTCTTGATATTTCTTTAAGACTACTTGATGGACTAAGGATGGTTTCGGTAGCCATAGAAGCCATTTCCGAAGTCCGTTTGCATTTTTCCGTAGAAAAACGCAACCGGATTTGACCTACAGCTTGTGTATTTGGCGTTTCTTCTATCCGTTTGACCTACGGCTTGTCATACATGCTCTTGAAATTGCCTAAAGACTACCTAATCGTCTACGGATAGTTTCAGTAGGCATAAAAGCCATTTTCGAAGTCCGTTTGCGTTTTTTCGTAGAAAAACGCAACCGGATTTGACCTACGGCTTGTGTATTTGTTGTTTCTTATATCCGTTTGATCTACGGCTTGCCATATGCGCTCTTGACATTGCCTAAAGACTACCTAATCATCTACGGATGGTTTCAGTAGGCATAGAAGGTATTTCCGAAGTCCGTTTACGTTTTTCCATAGAGAAACGCAACCGGATTTGACCTACGGCTTGTCTATTTGGCGTTTCTTCCATCCGTTTGACCTACGGCTTGCCATACTCGCTCTTGACATTGCTTTAAGACTACTAATGGACTACGGATGGTTTCAGTAGGCTTAGAAGTCATTTCCGATAGCCATTTGCGTTTTTTCATAGAAAAACGCAACCGGATTTGACCTACGGCTTGTGTATTTGGCGTTAATTCAAACCCACTGACCTACGACTTGCCATACACGCTCTTGAAATTGATTTAGGACTACTTAATGAACTACGGATGGTTTCGATAGGCATAGAAGCCATTTCCGAAGTCCGTTTGCGTTTTTCCATAGAAAAACGCAACCGGATTTGACCTCTGGCTTGTGTATTTGGCGTTAATTCAAACCCATTGACCTACGGCTTGCCATACATGCTCTTGATATTGCTTTAAGATTACTTAATGAACTACGGATGGTTTCGGTAGGCATAGAAGCTATTTCCGAAGTCCGTTTGCGTTTTTCCGTAGAAAAACGCAACCGGATTTGACCTACGGCTTGTGTATTTGGCGTTTCTTCTATCTGTTTGACCTACGGCTTGCCATACGCGCTCTTGACATTGCCTAAAGACTACCTAATCGTCTATGGATGGTTTCAGTAGGCATGGAAGCCATTTCCGAAGTCCGTTTGCGTTTTTTCGTAGAAAAACGCAACCAGATTTGACCTACGGCTTGTGTATTTGACGTTTCTTCTGTCCGTTTAATCTACGGCTTGCCATACATGGTCTTGACATTGCCTTAAGACTACTTAATGGACTATGGATGGTTTCGTTAGGCGTAGAATCAGTTTCCGAAGTCTGTCTGCGTTTTTCTGTAGAAAAACGCCATCGGATTTGACTTACGGCTTGTGTATTTGGCGTTTCTTCTATCCGTTTGACCTACGGCTTGCCATACATGCTCTTGACATTGCCTAAAGACTACCTAATGGACTACGGATGGTTTCGATAGGCATAGAATCAGTTTCCGAAGACCGTCTGCGTTTTGCCGTAAAAAAACGCAACCTGATTTAACCTACGGCTTGTGTATTTGACGTTTCTTCTGTCCGTTTGACTTACGGCTTGCCATACATGCTCTTGACATTGCCTTAAGACTATCTAATGGACTACGGATGGTTGCGGTAGGCATAGAAGCCATTTCCGAAGTCCGTTTGCGTTTTTCCATAGAAAAACACAACCGGATTTGACCTATGACGTAGAAGCCGTTTATGAAGTCCGTTTGCGTTTTTCCGTAGACAAACCCAACCGGACTTAAAAAACGGCTTGTATTTTGGGCGTTTCTTCTATGCGTTTGACCTACGGCTTGTTATATGCCCCCGCCCAACCTTTTTTGAGGAGGAAGCTTGTCTCTAAGAGCAACGACGGTGCTGTTGTTGCTCCCTAGAGGACTTTCATGTGTAAAGGTGAGAGTTGAGCTTCAAATGTATTTTGAGCTGGTCAAATGAAGTCATAGGCTGCATCAGATGATCTAGGTCACTTTGGCTCGACATGCACAACGCCCGGTCAGACTACTGACCATGGAGGAGATTGATGAGATCCGCCAACGACAGATGCTAGATCTCCTATGATCTACCTATTCTAGCTAGCTGGTTTAGCCATTTAGTCCACACCCAGCAGTTTAAGATTCCATAATATTTTATTTTGTCATTTTGTCATCTTTTTACTCTGACTTTGTATCAGATCCACCACATTGTAACTTTCTTGTCTCATAGGTCACTTTGGCCTTTCGAAGACGTTAATATAACATTTCATTTCATTTCTCTCTTTAATTTTTCTTTCTTTAATTTTAATTTCCTACGCATACATTAATTCTTTCTCTCTCTCTCTCTCTCTCTCTCTCTCTCTCTCTCTCTCTCCTACACACACACACACACACTCTTTCCTACACACACACACACACACACACCGCTCTCTCTCTTTCCTACACACACACACACGATGTAGAGAGAGAGAGAGAGAGAGAGGGGGGGGGGGGCGGGGGGGTTGGGGGGGGGGGGGAGAGTGACATACTACCTACGCAGCAGGTTTCAGCCACGATTTGAGCAGGCGAAAATGGCCCCTGTGCGCGCGGGTTTCCCTTTTTTCCCCAAATTTTTTGGCATCGATATAGGCGTCGATATACCCATGGGTATGTGCATCGATATAAGCGTGGCAAATAAAGCCTTTCCATGCGCATTACGACACGTATTTCGATGCGTATATCGACATGCTCTAATTCCATCGATATATGCATGGAAAGGCATGGCTGTCGATATCTTCATGTTTTGTTGTAGTGTTACTTTATATCATACAAGATGCTAAAACTAGAATTTGAGTTGGATGATGTGGATATGAATTGCTTCAATATTTTTAGGCATAATTGCCTTCTTTTGTGAGGTAATCTTTGACAAATTACATGCTAAGCACTCAATAACAAATCTCAATTGTTAGAAAGGAATAAATATTACTATGTTGGTACGAGCGGCTAATTAAGGGGTATCTTTGCCTTTGGGAATCAAACTAAAAAGGGAACCCTAAGAGAAATGGCGTGAGGTATTCACAGTGATCTCTTCATCGCCTCTTCTGCCCCCTCTGGGAGATGACCTCCCATGTCATCTCATCTGCGTTAGGCGCCGACTCAAGACCCCCTCACATATGGGACTCTAGTGGGCTACCGCACCACTCCCTTGTGCTTAATAACTCCCAGGTCATCTCACCCGCGTTAGGCGCCGACTCAAGACCCCCTCACATATGGGCCTCTAGTGGGCTACTGCACCATTCCCTTGTGCTTAATAACTCCCCAATTTCCCACGCTGGGGGAGTCATTAGGAAGAGGATGGGGTGTAGGAGGGCCTCTTTATTTGCCATGAGCTTGTGGAGGTGATTAACAATTTGACGAATAGGTGCACACCATGTGTGCAAGACTGGTGGGTGTGTAAGAGATGTGTAATAGTGGCCAAAGGATGCACTTTTTGCCCTAGAAAGGGAGTGGGTATTTTTATGATTTTTGGCCTTTCATATGAGCGGAGATCATAGATGTTCAACGCGCGCATTGAGCTCTTTTCATAGATATGCTACATGATATGGTTTTACCCTCTAGGTTTTAAATTCCATTTTGGGGGGAGACGTTGAATTCAAATAAACTAGCTGTTTTTCTTGTTTGAATTCAAAAGCTATCCTTTGATTACTTAATTAATACTAAAGGTTTGAATTCCTTAAACTGCCAAATAAAGAGGCCCGGCTCGACCCCATTCTCTTCCTAATGTAATGGCCTCAATCATGAAGTGCTAACCCACCACAACCAAGTAACTGCGTTGCTAAACGGAGGAAATTTTCTTCTTCCACCTGACAGCATGAGTAGGCTCAAAGAAGCTTAAGTGGTTTGCCATGGCGCATGATTCTTCACTCAGACACCTGCTCCAAACCCAACAACACGGTTTCCTACTCCGACTGTTGAGGGCCACCCTCACCAAGGAGGAAGCAAAAGTGCTCCTCCAGGAGGATTTGGACAAACTACAGACGATAAGCCTCTTATTATCCTTCCTGCTACCCAAGTTCGTAAAACTCAAGCAAACCTAGAGAACAGAGCTCTAATAGGTCTACCAGCCGATCCCTACCACCCCAATGACGTTTTGAGAGGATGGATCAGGAACCACTGGGACCCCATAGGGGTAGAGGCCGAGACCATTCAAGCCCTACCAAACAATCAGTATGTATTTGTCTTCAAAAATTCCGATATGGATTTCTGTTTCCTTAGCTCTAGCCAATGGATTCTCAAACCTCTCCTCTTTGCCTCTTCAAGTGGCACAAGGATTACAACGCAGAGCATGATGCTCTATCAAACTTTCCTATCTGGGTAGAATTCCCTAACCTTCCTCTACACTTCCATAGTCACCTATGGGTGATAGGGTCTCAACTCAAAAAGGTGCTATGGGGATGACCTAGAGGTGACTACGTCCCTCCTTGGCATCCGCATGCACTCATAGAGATGGACACATCAGCGGACCTGCCCCAAGAGATGGTGATAGCGTTGGACAATGGATAATACTTTGTTCAACCACTTTCTTACAAATATTTTCCCAATGCCTTCTTCCACTGTGGCATTAAGGGGCACTTCATCCGAGACTGTCTCATCAAGGACCCCAAACCAGCTTAGAAACTGACCACCCCTGTAGAAACAGATAACAAGCAGTGGTCTATAGCCCCCCCCCTCCCAAGGGCTAAGGCAGACAGTCCTTCGATTGAGAAACAATCCAATGAGAAAAATAAGTTTAGAGCCCCTAATAGATTTGTAATTCTAGCCTCTCTACCGGAGTGGGAAGACTCTGAGGTTGCTGATTCATTCAGTCAAGACTCGAGTGAGGATGAGTACTCAGAGTCTTAATTAGAGACGCAGGTAAATATGGTAGAGGAGAAACAATTATTGACCTTAAAAGAGCCTCTCCCATGCCTCACAACAAAGAAAACGTTGTCCCCAAACAAAAGGAGAACTCGGAGTCAGACCGCTCCCCCATGGAGGTGCACAAGGACAATAAGAGAATGCACAACTCGGTGATGCAAGCTTCACCGCAGACCCAAAGAAAGAATCATAAATATCATCATAATAATGTCTATCATAGAACATAAAAGGTCTATTTGACCCTGACAAAACCAAGAAAATCAAGACATGGCTAGGCAACTACCTGATAGATGCCATAGGCCTCCAAGAGATCAAGACCACGGAGGTAGAGCTCAACCAGAGGCTCCTAACTATTTCTAAAGAGCACCTTTGGCACTATTCAACCCACACTAGAGGATGTGGTGGCACTACCCTAGAGATCCATCAAGATTGGAAGGTTAATCTTTCAACTCTCCTCAGTAGGAGATTACTGCGTGGTCGTGGCTGTCGAGGCCCCTCACCACTACCTTCTGGTCTCAATGTATGCAGGTGGATCCGTTAAAGAAAAAACCCCACTATGGAGCCAGCTCAATCGCCTACGTGGGCAGGCCATCCTTTTTGGGGACTTCAACATGGTAGAAGCCATGTAAGATAGATATCCGTAGAAGGGGCAACCGATAGCAGCCACAAAACGCAAAGAATGGGAGCTCCTCAAATCCAATCCAGAATTGTGGGATGCAAGCACACCTGGAGATTTCACATGGCAGAATTATTCAAAAGGGGAAAATGCTAAGAAACC
This sequence comes from Adiantum capillus-veneris, assembly GCF_014529385.1. Lineage (NCBI taxonomy): Eukaryota > Viridiplantae > Streptophyta > Polypodiopsida > Polypodiales > Pteridaceae > Adiantum > Adiantum capillus-veneris. Next base: position 79,089,774 of record NC_140957.1, read on the forward strand.
AAGGCTAGACAGATGCTACATTAGTGTTCCTCTGGCTAGGAACTTTAACCGAACCAAAGCCAAAACCCAGGTTAACCTTGTGTTCTTCTGACCATTATCTGTTAGTCATCACCTTGGATGATAAGTGTAACAAAATCACAAACCACTCGTTCCACAGAGACACCTCCCTCTTTCAACTGGGGGGGAAGTAAAAGATTGCGTCAAAGCATCTGGGTTCAAGATTTGTCTAAAGGCTTCACCCAGCCAAAGCCTGGGTGGCGGCTATCTCTAAAACCCAAATGACCTGAGTAAGATAAAGGAAAAATTTCACTTAGATTAGAAGGAGAAGGAAAGAAAACATCTAGAATGAACTCATTGAGCTAGAATCCTCCAATAGAGAGGACACTGACACCCAAAATAAGATCTCCACACTATGCCATCAGATTCGAGTGGAGAAAGACCTTACCATGCATCACACTGTATAATTCTTTAGGGAGTGGTAGGCCGGGAGTGTGGACAAATCCACCAAGCAGATGTTCAAACACCTCAAAAGAAAGCACCAGAGGGAAGACATTCCTCTCCTGGTATGCCCCAAAGGTAAAGTAATCTAGAAGAAGAAAAACTTAGAAACTGTCAAGAACCAGTTCTTTGACTTGTTCAGCCCCCCCTGAAAACCCAAAGTGGATGTCTCCTCTTCCAGGGAGATCATCAAGAACTGTAAGAACAAGATTATCCCACCTGTAAGGACATGGGTCCTACGGGCAAGGCCATCGGCACGACGAGGCATTGTGTATGCTAGGGGGAGGCTATAAGATAGCTCGGTTGGGTGGAGACTAGCACACACATTACCTCTACCCTTTCACTGGTATGCCCCAAGGGTAAAGCCACCTCAAAAAAGGAAAACTTGGAAATCCTCAGGAGCCACTTCTCTGACCTGTTCAGCCTCCTTGAAAAACCCAAAGTGGTTGTCTCCTTTGCCAGGGAGACCATCAAAAACTGCAAGAACAAGATTATCCCACCTGTAAGGACATGGGTCCTACACAGGTAAGGCCACCGACACGGTCGGATAGTGTGTACACTAGGGGGAGGCTATAAGATAGCACGGTTGGGTGGAGACTAGCACACGCATTACCACCACCCTTTTGGTGGTATCCAAGATACTTTTGGGAAAGGAAAAGAGCGGGTTGCATCTGCGTGCAATGTGATATTTCTCTCCTATGATCTGGACAAAAACGTTTTCGTTGTGCGGAAAAAATAAGACAGGCAAGCGAAGGCATACAAAGACAATCGACTAGAACCGCCCCACATAGCGCACGACTAAGACGTGAAACCAAGGCAAACTCGACTAAAAACTCTACGGCTATCAAGGCTCCGTTGGTTGCGTACGTAGGAGGGCCTCTTAACCCTTGCATGAAGGAGGGTTAAACCCACCCCATGAGGGTAAGAGGGCAACTCTTTACCATAAATCTATTGAGCTTTGTTGTGTATAACAAGGAAAGATAGCATACTTGTGTTGACAAGAAAGCTAGAAGGAACGGGAAAGCTTCAAACTTTAAGGAAGTAGTTTCACCCTTCCTTTTCACTTCCGGGAGGAAGGCAAGTTTTCCTCCAAAAATTCTTTTTTCCTCAAAGAGGTAGCTTCAAAGAGAAAAAAAGCCTTCACAAAAATAACGAGTTTTTGTGAAGAATCCACGAAGGTGTTCTTACAAACAAACGACGCGTTGTCGTGCCGTGGCACGTGCATAGTGGGAACGCAAGCTAAGCCCTACAATATTATGGATTTTATGTGTATACCTTAAGTGTGCATAAGTATATGCATTTTCTATTTAGCATACAAAAAACTAGTCGAAGTCTGATGAGTCACTCTTGTTGGGAATGGGCTTCGATCCCGGGCTTCTTTATGAACGTCCTCTTGGAGCCATGATAAAATGAGCCTATAAAACTTAGCTCCTATCTACTAGGCATCCTAGGTGGCATATGACATGTATAGCATGGCCAAAAGTGGCCTTAGTCATAGTATACCCCATGAGGTGTCATTCTACACATAGTAGGTGCACTTTGGAGTGATTATGGACCTAGAAAAATCCCTTAGAAAAGTGGTTACGAGTTTGTTTGATGTCATCCATGATGTATGCCAAGATCTCTCTCAATTTTTTATAAAGCTACTCTTGGAGGCTTATGGCCGCAAGAAGAAGATATTTGGAGAAAAATCTAGAAGAACCTCTAGATAATTCTTAAAGAGAAAGATCTAGAAGAACCTCTAGATATTTCTTGAAGAGAAAGATCTAGAAGAACCTCTAGATATTTCTTGATGAGAAAGATCTAGAAACTTTGAAGATATTTTTGAAAAGGGAGACACTTGTCACAAAAATTCCTCGGATATTTCTAAGAAAATATCTTCTTCAAGAGGCAACCTCACCTATAAAAAAAGCCACTTGCTCCTCACTCGAGCATCAAGCAAACCATCAAGCAACCAAGCGCTCAAGCAATCCCCATAGTCGAGCCACTCTATCAAGCAATCACCCAACCTCCTAGCCATCTCCGTGAGGAAAACTCTCTCTCAATCTCAGCCCAACACATCTTGAGCTTGCTACTTCATGCCGCAAGCCTTCTATCTCCTCACTTGTAAAACTCATACACTCTATGTAACCTTCTTTCTTCAATAAAGACGCATTTGTTGATGGCTTGCAAACAGTGTTGGGGACTACTACGCATCATCTACTTCATCAAGTTGTCTACAATATCACAAGTCTTAAGGTGTGCTTCACTTCTTTGGATTAAGCTTGTGTGGTTCTTTGTGTGTTGGTTGTCTCTCTCATCTCTTTCCTCCATTGTTTGGACTGCTTTCTGAGCTTTCTTAGATGAATAACCCCGATGGTGTAACTTTTCAACCCTTTCATTTTGTGCAACATATTAGAATTAACGTTTGTATTAGCCGTAAAATCCACTTCCAACAGAGAATTGTGTTTTTCTTTGGGCCGGAAAGACTGCAAGAGATTCTTCTTTCTCCACATCCTCTTATTTTGCCACTGTTAGACTACTCTAATTCTTTCGATATGCACATATTTATTCTCCTCTAGGGGTTGAGTCGTGCTTTCTTAATATTACTATGAACCAAGAAGACTTGTATACACGGCTCATTCCTATCGCTAGGCAAAATATCTACATCTTTGTAAGCACTAAGTTACAGTTTCAAAGAACCATTCGCAGTCTATTTGGAGCACAATGACTTGCTATTATAAATGCATCAGTGAACCCTTTCATCCTACCTTTGATTAGATACGATCAAAGCCTTGATGTTTTTATCTTTGTTTTATTTTGAGGGTTTCACGTGTGCGTATGTGTGTGTGTCTGCGTGTGAGATTCCAATGGCTACACACAATGTATTTGCTACAAACATTAAGCTTGCTTAAGTGAAAAGCTACACAGTCTCCTCACAAACCCTCACAGCTAGAGGCCCGGTGCCTTCCTAGCAAGACCGCCAACTCTTTGAGACACTTTTTGGTGAAACTGACGCGAAGTTTGTCAGGGTTAGTTAGTGGGGATCTGTAAGCTACTTCAACCATGGGTGATCATCATCCGCAACAGCAAGGTATGCCTTTTGATCCCGCTACAATGCAAATGTTTCAATAATTTGCCTCGTTTATGCAACACCATCATGCTACAAAAAGAAGAGAAGTGTCAGCAACCAAATCTATTCAAGCAGTGGTGCACAAAATGGATCAGTTTAATGGGAAAGATGTGACAAAGTATCTTCGTGGCTATGTAAAGGAGATGGAGTTGCATCGTGTGCCAGAAGATGAGATGCTCCAAAACTTTGATCTTGTTGTGACTCCTGAGATTAGAGAGCATGTGAGAGGAATCAGGAATGCGCATGGAAGAAATTGGGAGGAGTTCAAGCTAGCGATGAAGGAGAAGTATTTCATGGAGGACTCTGAGAGAGTAACAAAGAGAACTTTCCTGGAGTGGGTAGGCAAGCTGAAGGAGGGGCTCTCTCCAACAGAGCTACTCAGGGAGTTTATGTGACGATATGCTCAACTCACAAGGATAGAGAAGGCCACACTTGACTCAGAAAAGACAGAGCTCTTCCTACAAGAAACAGGAAAGGAGCTCCAGGAGCAATTGGAGCTACTTCTTGAGGACAAAGATGCTGAGCAGGGACTGAAGACAGATTGGAACGAAGTTGAAGCTGTTGTTTTATTACTTGCCAAGCGTCAAAGGAGACACGATAAGATGGTTGTTGGTAGTGCACCATCTACCTCCACAGCTTCTGAAAAGATGATAAAGCCTTCTTCCTTTATACTTCCAAAAGTTGATGACGCCGTAATAGATGAGCTTATGAAAGGTATGAGGGATTTAAAAGTAAAACTCACAAATCTTGAAGAGAAGGGGCAACCATTGGCACCATCCTCAAGGCAAAAACAACAACCTAAAGAAGGTTTTGTTCATAGATGCATATGGTGTGACAACACAGAGCATGCTAGGAGAGAATGTGAAAGCTTCAGTGAAGCTTTGAGAAAAGATCTTGTCTTCTTCAATGATGGGAAGATTCACGTAAGGGAGACAGGTTTACCCTTAAGGACTAACTTTGGGAAAGGAGGAATGCAGAGTCTGGTAGAGGATATGGCCACTACCCATGCCATCTCTGCATCTGAGGCATCTACTTATACAGTCAATATTGAACCATTGAGGAGTTTTGAAGAAAATGGTAAGCTGTGGCCAAGTGCTATGGAGCTAGCAAGGAAAGGAAATCTTACAAGAGAAGTCCTACATGAAGCAGGTGACTGTATTCGTCTAGAAACAGGATGGAATGACCCTGTGGACTCCTTGTCAGTGCATGCCTATATTGCAAAATGTCAAAACAGCGAATTTTTTGTGGAAGAAAAGCGCAGGCAAGAGAGTGGTGATGAAGGACCATAAAAAAGAATCACTAGAAGAAGCGATACAATACCTCCTCGAGCGCCTACAACACAGGAAGCACCCTCACCTCAAGTGACTATGGAAGAAAGTACAATTGGGAGGAAAAAGGAGTCATCAAAAGGTAAGCCTAAAACTCCAACTTATAAGTTACAGTCTGATATTGAGGCTGCTACAGACTTAAAGAAAGTTCTAGAAGAAAGAATTTTGAATAGCAAAATAGAGTTTACCTTGGGGGAGGTCCTTGGCATAGCCAAGCGCGAGTTTCACGAGGAGATCATTGATATCATCAAAAGGAAGAGGCAAACTCTTGTTGACACCATTCGCCCACAATCTGAAGGAGAAAGCTTAAAGACACAGGTAATACAGGTAGAAGACAGAGAGCATGATGAGGATGTTGTAGGGTGCTACCATTCTTCTGGAAAAGCAAAGAAAGTACAATTTCAAATGGAGATGAGGAGTACGAAGCCATTCCAAGAAGTCACTTTTCCAGGAAACATTGGGCAAGAGCTACGACAGAGACAATGGTCAAGGTGGGTGATCTTGAAGAGCCATTTGTTGCCTTAATTGATCATGGTTTAGAAATAAACATAATGTCAAAGAGCTTATTCAACAAGTGAAAATTACCAATGGACACAGATCATGGATGGATGGTTAAGGTAGCAAATAATTCATCAGGTGAGTTATATGCAGCTTGTCCTAGTGTGAAAGTGACTATTGGAGATGTAAAGGAAGAGCAGAATTTCTTTGTACAGGACACATCTTCTTATGATCTCATCCTTGGACAACCCTACATTGTAGGGGTTAGAATGGAAACAAAGGTAATGGATGATGGTTCTTCTTATGCTAGGATAAGAAGTAAACATGGAAAACGTGCTGTTCAATTTCTCACTATCTGTGTGAACCATGAAAGAAATTGTGACAGTCTTCGAGAGCGCCCATTACCCACATTGAGTAAAAAGTTTTATGATCATCGAGAGAGAATGGGGTTTGGCCAGGTACCATTGTAGAGCGGGATTACGATGGTACAAAAAGGGAAATGTTCTCATATAAGGAGGATTTCTGTACAGGTTTTACAGGTCTAACAGAATATGGATATGTCTCTTTTCTAAAATGTGAGAACTTGAGTCGAGGTTCCCGCAAACATATACATAGTCTACAAAAGGAGTGGAAAGAGCATGGTCTACTAGGTAACAATGAAAACATAACAGGTATGTTTGAGGAGTTTTCTTTCGTGGACACATTACAGGATCTGCAGTCTATAGTAGATTTTCCTTCACATGACCAAAATGAGATAGTAAAAGTGTGCTCACTTGAAATGTACAATGTGATTGAGGCATTTCAAAAGGAACAGGAGGATAGAAAGCAAAAACATGAAGTAAAGGTGGACACCAAGTACAAGACTGTGGAAAAGAAGGTAAAACCAGTGGCACTTCCTTTGCCAAAGGACTGCAAGGAAAAGCTAGAACAGGCTTCTTTGCAACCTAGTCTCAGAAATCCAAAAGGGATTGGACACAGGTTTACAAAGGAGTCTCTAAAGCAATTGAAGATTGGGAATGAGGATTCCTTGACACAAGTTGAAAGGGAATGTTTTGAAGAGATGCTCTCTAAACATGGAAAAGAATTTGCATTTGAGCCACATGAGATAGGATGTGTAGATCCTACCATTGTTTCTCGTATGGTGATCTTTACCATCCCTCATGTACCTTGGAACTTACGGCCAATACCAGTTCCAAAGGCTCACTTACCAAAGTTTATTGAGTTGCTAAATGAGAAGATCAAGATGGGTATTTTGGAGCCTTCATGTGCTCCATACTCAAACAGGTGGTTCACAATACCAAAGAAGAATGGAGCTTTGCGCTTCATCCAAGATATGCAGCCGGTCAACAAAGTCACAATCAGGAATATGGGTATAGGGCCAATTGTGGATGAGTTTGCAAAATCATTTGCAGGAAGGGCAATATATTCTATGGGAGATTTGTACTCAGGGTATGATCAATTCCAACTAGCAATGGAAATCAAGGATTTGACTACCATGAGAACACCTTTGGGTTTGGTGAGGATGTGTACCTTACCACAGGGAGAAACCAATTCGGTTGCACATATGATGAATGGTATGAATAAGGTCTTACGTGACTTTATTCCCCAAGTAACTATGCCTTTTCTTGATGATGTTCCTATCAAAAGATGTGAAGAAAGTAATAAAGATGAAGCTTTGGATTCTAAGGGGTGCCGCAACTTTGTGGCACAACACATAAATGATTGTGACAAGATCCTATCCAGACTAGAAGAGGTGAACCTTACCCTCTCAGGACAGAAGTCTGTGTTTGGAGTGAAAGAGGTGTTGATTGTTGGGCACATGTGTGGCCCCAATGGGATACGACCTTGTCTAGCAAAAATTGATGCAATTCAAAAGATGAAAGAGGTATGCATATCTGTGAGTGAAGTTCGCAGATTTCTTGGTGCATGTGTGTTTTTTGTTATATGGATTGCACATTATGCACATATAGCAGATCCTTTGTATCAGTTGTTAAGGAAAAACCAAAAGTTTCATTGGGGAGATGCACAAGCAAGGGCTATGAGAAAGCTAAAGGATTTTCTACAACAAGCACCAACTTTAAGAAAGGTAAACTATGAGTGTGGAAAGCCAGTAATATTGACAATGGATACGAGTCCGACAGGAATTGGATGGGCAATAGGGCAGGATGATGAAGAGGGACATAGGTATATGGTAAGGTTTGGAGCCAAGGTTCTAAGTACTCGACAAAGGAACTACCCGCAAGTAAAACGGGAGTTGTGGGGCATGGTTACAAAACTAAAGTGTGAAAAGGAGTACTTGATTGGAGCATATGTAGTTGTGGAAACAGATTGTCTGCCACTCCTTGGAATGGTTACAATCTGCTCAACACCCGACATTGCCATGCTAAGATGGATTGCCTACATTAAGTCCTTGAATCGTCAGTTCAAGCATATTGCAAGAAAAGACAACCTGGTAGCGGATATGCTGTCAAGGGCAAGGTATGAGGATGTGAAAGACATGGTAGATGATAGTGAAAATGTAGGCACAAAGTTCTACTCCATTAATCATGTTGAGCATAATGATGTTGGCACACCTAGTGCACTTGAGTTGTTTTTGGAAGATGGGTATGAAGGAGATTGGTTGCTTATTGGTCGTTATTTGAGTACTTTAACAAAATAGGGTGATTGGTCTAAGCATGAGTTTAAGAGGATATGCAGAAAAGCATATGGGTACTTTCTGCAGGATGGTTACTTATGGAAACATCCAAAACAGAAGGGTGCTAGACTACAAAGGGTAGTATGTAACAAACAGAGTCAAGTAAAGCTCATGCAAGAGTTTCATGAGAACCTATGGGCTGGACACCGTGGTGTGTGGGCAACCTTTTCAAAGCTAAAGGAAAGGTATTGGTGGAAAGGTATGTACAAGAATGTATCCCACTTTGTGGAATCACGTGTAACTTGTCAAATGTATTCAAATGTCTGACATCATGATGGATTACATCCTACTTATCCACTAGCCATGCATTACAAATGGGTTGTGGATCTAGTCACCATGCCTTTAGGACTCTGGCAGATGAGGTATTTGGTTCTTGCAAGAGAAGACTTGACTAATCAGGTTGAAGGGCGAGCTTTAAGGACAAAGACTACAGAGACAGTATGTAAATTTCTCCTTGAGGATCTAATCTGCCGCTATGGTTGTGTGGGAAAGATAACTGCAGACAGAGGAGAGATGGATGCCGAGGAAGCAAGGGAATTCTTTTCCAGGATAGGAATCAAGCTTTCCCTTACCACCGCTTACAATCCGGAAGGAAACGGACAAAGTGAAAGAGGGCATCCACCAATCATCAAAGCCTTGGCTAAAGATTGTGAAGGGAGAATTACTGAGTGGCCAAAACTATTGCCATATGCTCTGTGGGCTGATCGCACGACACACAGCTCAGTAACTGGCTACATGCTTGCAGAATTGATGTATGGTCAAAAGCCTGTAATGCCCATTGAAGAGACCATTCCCACATGGAATGTGCTACCTTGGCAAGATGGGCTTAGCAGAGAAGATCTCCTTGCCTTGCGTATAAGACAGCTAGAAAGAAGGCCTGAAGACATTGAGGTTGCAAAAGAAAGATTGAAGAATTCCAGGTTGAAAAGCAAGGACTACTTTGATAGACGACACAGGCTAAGAAGGAAGGTAATTAAGCAAGAAGATTGGGTTTTAGTGTATGACAATAGTCTTGATAACCAGCATATTGTCATGCGAAAGGTTTCAAAAAGATGGTTTGGACCGTATATAGTCAAGTACGTACATGACAATTCCACTTACACCCTGGCTGAATTGGATGGAACAAAGATAAAGATACCCATTGTAGAAAAGAGAATCAAGGTATTCAAAAGAAGAGAAGATAGTCATCCAGCTGATCAAGTAAGCAAGAATGAAGGTTTGGAATCACCCAGTCAAGATAAAGAAGAAAAAACTTCAAGAGAGTCGAACCTGTAAACATTGGCTGTGGCACATACCGGAGGATGTGCAGGTTTAGAGGGGGTGGATGTCATGCCGTGGCACGTGCATAGTGGGAACGCAAGCTAAGCCCTACAATATTATGGATTTTATGTGTATACCTTAAGTGTGCATAAGTATATGCATTTTCTATTTAGCATACAAAAAGCTAGTCGAAGTCTGATGAGTCACTCTTGTTGGGAATGGGCTTCGATCCCGGGCTTCTTTATGAACGTCCTCTTGGAGCCATGATAAAATGAGCCTATAAAACTTAGCTCCTATCTACTAGGCATCCTAAGTGGCATATGACATGTATAGCATGGCCAAAAGTGGCCTTAGTCATAGTATACCCCATGAGGTGTCATTCTACACATAGTAGGTGAACTTTGGAGTGATTATGGACCTAGAAAAATCCCTTAGAAAAGTGGTAACGAGTTTGTTTGATGTCATCCATGATGTATGCCAAGCTCTCTCTCAATTTTTTATAAAGCTACTCTTGGAGGCTTATGGCGGCAAGAAGAAGATATTTGGAGAAAAATCTAGAAGAACCTCTAATAATTCTTAAAGAGAAAGATCTAGAAGAACCTCTAGATATTTCTTGAAGAGAAAGATCTAGAAGAACCTCTAGATATTTCTTGAAGAGAAAGATCTAGAAAAACCTCTAGATATTTCTTGATGAGAAAGATCTAGAAACTTTGAAGATAATTTCAAGATATTTTTGAAAAGGGAGACACTTGTCACAAAAATTCCTGGGATATTTCTAAGCAAATATCTTCTTCAAGAGGCAACCTCACGTATACAAAGAGCCTCTTGCTCCTCACTCGGGCATCAAGCAAACCATCAAGCAACCAAGCGCTCAAGCAATCCCCATAGTCAAGCCACTCTATCAAGCAATCACCCAACCTCCTAGCCATCTCCGTGAGGAAAACTCTCTCTCAATCTCAGCCCAACACATCTTGAGCTTGCTACTTCATGCCGCAAGCCTTCTATCTCCTCACTTGTAAAACTCATACACTCTATGTAACCTTCTTTCTTCAATAAAGACGCATTTGTTGATGGCTTGCAAACGGTGTTGGGGACTACTACGCATCATCTACTTCATCAAGTTGGCTACAATATCACAAGTCTTAAGGTGTGCTTCACTTCTTTGGATTAAGCTTGTGTGGGTCTTTGTGTGTTGATTGTCTCTCTTATCTCTTTCCTCCATTGTTTGGACTGCTTTCTGAGCTTTCTTAGATGAATAACCCCGATGGTGTAAATTTTTAACCCTTTCATTTTGTGCAACATATTAGAATTAACGTTTGTATTAGCCATAAAATCCACTTCCAACAGAGAATTGTGTTTCTCTTTGGGCCGGAAAGACTGCAAGAGATTCTTCTTTCTCCACATCCTCTTATTTTGCCACTACTAGACTACTCTAATTCTTTCGATGTGCACATATTTATTCTCCTCTAGGGGTTGAGTCGTGCTTTCTTAATATTAATATGAACCAAGAAGACTTGTATACACGGCTCATTCCTATCGCTAGGCAAAATATCTACATCTTTGTAAGCACTAAGTTACAGTTTCAAAGAACCATTCGCAGTCTATTTGGAGCACAACGACTTGCTATTGTAAATGCATCAGTGAACCCTTTCATCCTACCTTTGATTAGATACGATCAAAGCCTTGATGTTTTTATCTTTGTTTTGTTTTGAGGGTTTCAGATGTGCGTATGTGTGTGTCTGCGTGTGAGATTCCAATGGCTACACACAATGTATTTGCTACAAACACTAAGCTTGCTTAAGTGAAAAGCTACACAGTCTCCCCACAAACCCTCACAGCTAGAGGCCCAGTGCCTTCCTAGCAAGACCGCCAACTCTTTGACAGCGTGAAGCGCTACAATTTTTGCAAGGCGATGCTCATATGCGACGTCAATCTCCGAGCATTAAAAACACAAAGACTTCAAGATTTACAAGGTACAAGTTGACGTTTTTTCTCTCTTTACATTACTGTGTGTTTACCATGGCCAGTGAGGATATCCCACGTACATACACTTTTGATTTTGAGCACGTAGATCAAAAGCAAGGCACCACGGGTGCTATGGACACTAATATGCATGACAATGATGATCTAGGAAATCATGGCCTTGTAGATATGGCTGCTTTCAATACTTTGAAAATTTGCCAAAGCGTACTTGAACACAACCTTTTTGCACTCAATGAAAATGCTACAAATCTTACTGAGCTACTTGTGAAATTTATGAATTCACAAACGGCTCAAGGAGCCACAAGTGGCACGGTTCAAGTAAACCAAGCTCACACGACTCAAGGAGTCCAAGAGACAAGTGCTTCAGAAGATGCAGAAGGTAGCAGTGCATTTCTTAAGAATATCACAATTCCTGAGTTTCATGGGGAAGCGCGTGATAGCAACAAGGATTGAGACACACCCCGGATATAATGACGGTGGAGAGAGGGAAAGGGGAACATACCCAGCACACAACACAATGCCTCATATCACCTAGGGTATACACAGCGCACCGATCCACTAGAGTTTACCTTCAAAATTCGACACTACCCACAAGAAAACCACTGCTTGCACACAACCATACATAGACACCCCTTTCAATGCACCAGACAGACTGAGTCTCTCCGCTCTGCTCAATTCCTAGCCTTCCACAACCACACAGCCTCTCTCTAACTCTCTTTGCAGAACCAACTTCAGGGGCCACACACGCCGACACACGACCAGAACCATACGCGCACAAGCAAAGAAGAGAAGGGGGAAGGGGGAATAATGCCCAAAACCGTATAAAATGGTCCTCTTGCATAAACAACACCATGTACAACCAATCCTGTGCGGGCACAACCTCGGCAAAAAGACAATTCCTCAAAGCCTACACAGGCCAAGGAGCATCATGGCCAAAAAGACTTTGGCAAAAAACTAACATTTGTCAAAGACCCTAGAAAGTGAATGTGTACCTACTTTTATATGGGTGTGTCTAGGAGACCTAAAGAAGAAATAATGGCTAAGTTCATATCTCGTGCACTTCACTTGCAGCTTCATTTGGAATTTCCTTTGCACTACCACTACTTGGCATAGTCTATCTTTGGTAACTCTTGCATGGTGCACACATTTGTCTATTGTCCGGCCAACTCGGCCACACCTACACTTGTACTTGCATTTTGAACACCTCGCAGATAGGTTCCCTCTCTCTTCCCTTGATTTTTGTGGCTGGCGGGATAGGACTCTTGGCCATGCCCCTTGAAGCTTTCAAACTCCCTCTCTCTTGCTCTTTCCCAACTCCCTTGTTGTCCACCGGCCGTGAGATCCTCCCCTTGTATTGCCCTTGACTGGCATCGGGCTACTTCTCCTTCCATCGTGGGACCCCTCCCCTTGTCGAACAGTAGTGAAATCGCTTTTTTTGGGGGGGGGGGGGGGGGGGGGCACTTGCCCTCAAAAAAACATCTTCCCCATGGGGCGCGGGCACAAGCCCTTAAGGGCCACCACATCATCACTGTCCAGCAACCGCCACCCAGCGGTCGTCAGTGCACGCCACCAACTGCAGCGCCCCATGGGCACTGCCATCACCTACTTCGGCCAAAACCGACGCCAATTTCCACTTGTGCAGAGCCATCTGCCAACACGCCATTGCCAAGGAGCACACTCTCCCTTCACACACTTCAAATGGGCACCCCTCCTTGGGATTAATACCCCGGCACCCGGCTTCTAGCTCGCGTATGTGGGATTGCCTTCCGCCATGTGGCAGCACCACAAGGCCCAAGTCTTCTAAGGCTTTTAAAAGGTTTGACTGCGTCCCCTTTTTTTTTCCAAAAAACATCCCATTTGATGGAATAAAACTCCAACCTTTTGCACTCCTTGCCAACTGTTCACTGACGATCTGATCATCCAGCTGCAAAGTTGTGCTAATAACCCACTAAGCTGACTCCAACTACCACCGACTTTGCCTCACTTTGCAATTACCTGAGCCCTCAAACCGAGGCCATAAAAATGCCAATTTTCATCTACAATCAACTTCGGAAATAGGCACTCAATCTTCAGACTTTTGAATCTTTCCTCTTCGGGCTCCGTTTGATGTGGAGTCAATTCTTGCTAGCTCTGTATGATACATACCCTACTCTAGAACCTTGTTGAGGCTCAAAAGACGTCAGATGGCACACCTCCCCATGTGGTCAGGTGGGCACCAACCTAGCCCCCGGCAAAACTTCAATTGGCAATAAAATGCAATCCGTAGCTCCTATCTGCAACCTAAAAAGACGGGTAGGCTCCATAGATAGAACACTACACATCTATACCCCGACTTCCACTTGGACCACCTATCCCCAGCTGCCATGTCTGGTAAGAATCTGCAACACACTGAACCTTCAACCTTTAATATCTTGGGCTTTGTACCTTCGTTAGCCATCTGGACCTGCTCCTTCAACGCTTCAAGCTCTACATGCTTGGATCCAAAATTTGCACCTTGCATCACCTTCACGTGCTACCCAAATTAACCCCTTCTGGAGCCTTTCTTGGCCTATAAGCCGCATCAGTCATACACCTCCGCAGCTAACTGTCAGCCCATGATCTTCCTAGCTGCTTCAGCCTTTTGCATTGCTTCTGATAGCTTGCACATATCTGCCCATGACATCTTCTATGGTTGAGACACTTTGGTTGTACCAACGTCTATGGAAACAAGTTCATCTCTTTAAGTCAAGGCTTATAAGTGGTGGATGACATTTCCAATAGATGCTCGTCCTCTGTCTTGGGCTACGTTTCAAGCTTCTTTCTCCAAAAAGTTTTTGGACTCCAATGAAGAAGATAATAATTGGTTAGCATAGGATGTATGCCGCATGTCTAGACTCTCTCTTGCATAGTACCTTTCAAAGTATCAAGAAATCATATTGAAACTAGAAGGTCTAGATGAGTTCCAAAAGATACAGGGTTTTAATAAGGGTCTTGACAAAGACTATCGTCTTCATGTCGTGACCCAGCATCCAAAAACTTTGGAAGAAGCCATCAGTCATGCCCAAAGATATGATGATGACCAAGAGAGAAAGGAACATGTTCCCTACTCTAAGAATAATTTTGCTAATAGAAATGTGGCTAAGAGCCAATGGTGAGGTTGATCTCCCATATGTTCCAAAAGGAATAAGAGACAGTATACCTCTCCATGCCCACAAGAGGCTAAGAAGCCTAAGCAATCACGAGATACTCCACGTGGATCTCTCAACACTGCTGATTTTGAGCATGCAAAGAAACACAATTTGTGTTTCAGATGTATTTTGGACCAACATAACAAGAAGTATTTTCCTCTTTTACAAGTTAAAGAGAAGGCCATGAACTTGGATCAACGCCTCACATTAGATTCATCTCCTAAATATTGTGATGTAGAGGTTCTTCATATCGAAGAAAAGCACAAGCGTTGTGTTCCTGCTTCAATGGAGGCTTTCTAATCACTGAGCAAAAAAAATCGAGCGAAGGCACATTCCGAGCAAGTTCGAGGGTAAATTTGCACAAGAGCAACAATTGTGAAAGAAAATAATTATCCCATGCATGTTATTTTTAGTACCACAAATTCATGAACCGATGGATGGACACAAAGTTAGATTTCAGAATTATTCATAAAATTTATAAAATTGTATACTCGACACATAACGTAGCGCAATTCTAGGTAATCCTCTCCAAAATAGTCCACCAAAAATTTGGCATGTACATCTCCCAAAAAAGTCGACACATGAACTACATAACCTATGATGCTATTCGAGAACCTCCCAAAGCTTGGAACAACTCTACTTTTGTAAGTGCAGATTGATGCACAAACTCATGGGCAATGGAGTCCAAACCCAATATTCTAAAAAACACAAAGTAGATGTGCTTGCAAGGCACGTATGCTACACGTTTGCTATCACGTCTTTGAAAATCCTCACACGAGCATCGAGGGAAGTCTGCAAGTGTGACAACATACGTAAGACCTTTCTCCACTGACCCATTTGTACTAACATGAAACACATGTGATACATTGGGGACCACGATTACCTCCCTTACTAATTTGGCTGCCATTGTTCGTCCCTGCGCAATCCTATCTTGAAAATCTCTTGTAAGTTTTGATCTCCATCTAACAAGTTTTCCATCCCTATATTTTGGACGAAATGAACTCGGTGTGCTAACACATGTTCTAACATTGCGGCTGCACTTAGCATTTGCATGTGCTTCTTTAAGAACAAACCCATTGTTCAATAACATTTCAACTTCAGATGGTTGCAGATTAGTGCCCTCTGCCACAATCCAAGTCCCAGGTGCAGGTCCTGGAGGACCAACAATCAGGTCATCCACATTCCAGGTATGAGTGTTACTACTGTTGCAGAACCATACAAACCCCTCGACAATGCCTCTCGAATTGGATCCTCTTGCAGGATATTTTTGCCTTCCCCAAAAGCTTGGTGTAGGAACTCCGTGTTTCACTGAAGGTGCCATTTCAGTAATAAACCTCCCACATCTTGTACTATGATCTGAAAGGACACCAAAGCATGTCATTTTTCTCCCAGGCTCAGTACGCCTAATTGCCCACACAGTCCGAGACACTTTTTGCTCTAACCACATAAGGGGAGTTGTGGAATCCTGGTTCTGCCTACGTAGCCCATTCGCCGTTGTGACTGTCACATACTCAGGTCTGTGACTGTCATCTTCTAGTATTTCATTAGGGTCCTCCAATATTGGTCTAGATCTTCGAACACTCTTTTCCCTCATTGAATCTCTATTTGTCTTAGGACTTGGCATGCGCATCTCCTACAAAGAAGAATGTGCTAGGTCTATAAGCTTCTTACCTGACCCACCAGCAGCTTGCTGACTCATAAACCTTGTAGCCAAATCTGCCACCCCTGGTCCAGTGCATGTGTTAATCCCTTTAAGGTATGCATTGTACCTAACACTTTGCAACACAGCTAGAGCCATATCTGCACATGTTGCTTCATACAAACCAATACTAGACTTGTATCCAATAGCTGCACGTATGCTTGCATGTTTTGCCTTAGCAAGATTGGTTCTTGGCACAAAAGCACCTGCTACATCTTGACAAACAAATCTATCTCCCCAGTGAGAGACTCTTACATCCCACCAAGACAACCATGTCTCTAATGATGGAATCTCTGACTCAATGGCATGCCCAGCCCGCCAAAATTGTCTAAGCTCCTCTTTACAAACATTTGCAGCATTCTCTGTGGAGGCATGCATCCACTGTCGGCATTTAAGTTTGTGCTCTTCTTGGTAAGAGGGACGTATACACTTTGAAGTATGCCTAACCATACTTTGCTCCCAATGGAACACACATGATCTTTCTTTTTCAGGCATTTTCTTATTTGCACCGCCAAAGTAAACAGTACGAACAACAATCCAATTTGCATTAGCTTCATCTGCCATGAAACCTCTAAACTCTGGTTTCTCAAATCCCAGATCCATCACCACCTTGTTAAGAATTCTCCAAAACTCCATCTGTGCATGTTTATTTTCAACTGTAAATTCACATATTGCAAATGTTAAAAGTTCTCGAACATATGGACCATATACATGTGCTGACATAGTAGGCCATCCATCCACTCTATGCACATGGTCAAAGTGCACCCACATATCCTGCAATTTACCTTCGGGACGCATACGATTCACCAAGTCCACCCCACTACCAGGACCCATTGTAGACATTTTGAAAACGTGAGGTTGTTGCTTGGCTTCTAACTGACCTGGAAATAGAACACTATGCAGGTATGGGTATCGGCTATTGCTCTTTAATTTCAATATGGACTCAAATCCCATTGAAGTGATACCTTTGGATTTTTTGGTTGTTTCCAAACTCTGTTGCACACGACGCTTATTAGAGAGTGGAGTCACAGTGTCAAGGAACCTAGCAAATTCATCTTTGGCTAAGGGAGTATTCTTAGAGGAACTTAGGCCCATGAGACTATCCATTACAATTTCTTCTATTGTTACTCTCTCCAACTGTTTGGCTGTAGTCAAAGGATCTAAAGCCACCCGTACAATCAAAGCTCTGGAAATAACTTTGTCTGTAGCTCTACTTTTTCCCTCGGCCACTGGATGCTTGTGATAACCAAGATGATTTGCACATCTAGTCACAATTTCCTTTTCAATTGGGATGCAGTAATAAATGACTGCAGCACAAGTATTTACACATTCTGGCATCTGATGACAATGGACACATAGAAGCTTGCCAAATTCAGCTCCAATTAATCCCCGTTGAGGTGCTCGTGACAATCGTCCCTTCCACTGACTCTCATTTGGAAGTTTTGTTCTCAATTGATAACTACAATCAAGATTAACACATCGCAAATGGCCACAACATCTACTAAAGCGCACAACACCTTTGAACAAATCACTACTGCATGTCACATATTCCACCCAAGAATGCCCATCAAAACGTTGTTCCATACCGTTCATACTTGAGCTTTCACCTTGTGGTGGCAGCTCAAAAGCAACATACCCATCATATTGACATGGGATCTCCGACACTTGCATAACATTCTGAACTTGACTCAAGGCCACTAAAAGGTTTGTTTGTAATGGTAGGGTTCTGATTATGTCAATAACACTCGCACATGGACGCCCCAAGTCGGTACTTTGCTCTTTGATAACTATAGGTGAATTTTTTGAACCAGCAACATTAGGAAATAAATCAGCGGTGGCAAGAATCTTGTAGAACTGTGAAACTTCGTGGTCAAGGGTGTAAATTGGCTCACCAACATTGTTCTCTCCACGTTGAAGATGACCATTATCTCCAGACAATGTTAGGGGACACAGAGAAAAATGTCCACTTGGGATATCAAAATGTTGTTTTAGAGTGTCAACCTTGATCTCTTGAAACCGACTGTCAAATAGAAGAACAAGCTTTTGACCTCGTTGGGGTCCGTAGATTGTAATGTGTCTGCTCATTGCTAATAGAAGATATGTCTTGTAAGATACATATGTAAAGTATGTCATGCAGGCCCAATAGATAGAATATATGTAGATTAAAGTAAGAAAAATACTCGCCACTATAAAAGGTATTATTTCAAATAATTAATAATGTCATAAATATTACAGGCGGCGTTTGTTTTTTATATGAGCACAAAAAAATTTTGTAATGATAATCATCTTTGGTAATAGAGTCGTTGTCAGTGTCTTCATGTCTCGACCAGGTCAAGAAAAAAACATAGGTCCTAACCAAATAAGGACACACTTGAAATTCCCCCTATTTTTTGTCAAAATTTGAAGCTTATGCCAGTAATTACACAAACCTGTGAAAATTTCACGGTTTTCTTCAAGGCAAGCTCAAAACTTAACTGGGATTGTAGGATTTCAACCGGTTAAAATACACTAGACCTCGGTTTTCTTTTTAACAAAACGGGTCTCGTGAATAGGTCTATATAAAATATTTTCCTCTAGCACGTGAAAATAAAGACAAAGTGATTATTGTCCTCGATAAATACTTATCAATCTTACTCGATCTTTTTTCAATCGAGGCAAGCTCATCATTGTATTGTGTATGGTCAGGTGGACGGATTGTCCTATTGGACACACCTTGTGTTGTGTGAAACCTCCACAAAAACGTCTAAACCTAGCAAAGGCATACTTCCTTGCGGCGCATCTCGTCATGGCTAAGCAGGGTTTATTGTGTGTGTGAGAGAGAGAGAGTGAGAGAGAGAGAGAGAGAGAGCGCCATTCTGTGACAGAATGGAGTTGGCAATACTCTTCAAGCTCTAAGAGAGAGAGAGAAGCTGAAGTCATTTCGAATATTTCAAGTCGTCCGCCGGTGGCCAAGGCAAGTATTCCTAGTCTCTCCACAACTTAATTCCCTGCTGCAAGCATTCCGCGCCGGCGCGGAAGGGTTCTAGCAATGATCCAGGGTTGGGGCACACTGCGTAGCAGAGGCCGGTTTTAGGGTCTACAGCTCTCAGCATTTCTTGCAGAAAACTTTCCGCGCAGCAGATGATTCCACGCAGCATTTCTTGCAGCAAATTATTCAGCCTTTCTTGCTCTTTCTTGCAGCAAATGATCCGCGCTGCAACCATTTTCAACCCGGCAGTTTCTTGCTGCAACCAGTCCGCGCCGCCGCGGAATGGTTACAGTAGGAAACCACAAGAGGGCCTGCGCACGATTTTCAACTGTCAATAAAGCTCTGTGCACGCTTTTTTTGAAAATAATGGTATTACCTAATTATTAAAGCCTTGCTTAAGCTTGACTATTGAAATTTTATATGGTAAGGGTTGCATTTGAGAGAGATTCATGCAATTAGGGCCGCAGGTGTGTGTGAGAGAGAATCATGCAGTTAAGGCCGCAGGTGAGAGATCCATGAAATTCTACTCTATTAAGCTATTGCCGGCCGCGGCATGCCCAAAACAACAAGCTTCATAACTGGTTCCCTACTGCAACCATTCCGCGCCGGCGCGGAATGGTTGCAGCAACGAACCGGTTAGTCTGATGCAAGATGTAGAGTAGCAGCGGAAATGCTCTGGAAGGTTTTTTTCCATAAATTATTGATATATTGTTATGTGACGCAATACTTTATGTAATGCAGAGTTCAAGCAGGACTCACTCTTACCGCTTGCGTTCCCCCTCTTGACCAAGGATCACACCTCAGAATGCCGCCACGACGCCGACCAACCAATTGCAGGTCGGATTTTTTTCTAATTTTTCTTTTAAAAAATCATGCAAAAAAAAGGCCCCTCATTCGCCCTTGAAGCTGGATAGCTGTTGGAACTGTTCCGCGCCGGCGCGGAACAGTTTTGACAGCTATCCAGCTTCAAGGGCGAGTGAGGGGCCTTTTTTTTGGCATGATTTTTTAAATAAAAATTTACTATAACTACGAAAATTCCATTGTATCTATTTTGGCTAGGTTATTCAAATATTGTCCAAAATTTGTCATGTAATTGGTCACACATATTTCGATAAATTTGAAGGGCATTTTGAAAAAAATGACCTAATTTTTGGGGTGCTTTGCAAGATTTTGAAATTAGAGGGATATTTGATAAATTTTCTTGTTTTTTAAGTAAAGCAAAAGTTCTCGACTATGTTTTTTTATGATTATACATTCTCTTTGGTTGTCAAATATTGATATCTATTCTAGTGTCGACAATTGATGTAAATGTCATGATTTTGCCAAAAAGCAGATTGTTATGAGCAATTGTTAATCAAATCCAGTTTATACTAGGAAGTTGACATTCTTAAATTTGGTTATTTAATCTTGTTTGAAAGCTTTGAATTGATTTAAGGTGTGCCTTATTGGGTGACATTGTGGATTTAATAGGAAAATGGTCCTACTTGGTTATACCTCAAACAAATAATAGTTCATTATGATTGTTTAGGTAAAAGTTATTTTGAAAGGGTTATTAATTATTTTATGTGAAAATATGTTTGTAGTCCTCCAATTGAGAGAAGTTCTTGTCGAAAAGGAAAAGGACCTATGGATATTGATCCAATTTGCAGTGATCAAGTGAGCTCTGTGGCAATCACAGAGGACTTTGATGACAATGATAATATTGGTTATGAGAGCGAAAGTACTGACATTGGCTTAGGGTCAATGAATGAAGTTGATGCTCAAATAGCTAGACAAGAGGCAGCTTTGGAATTGGTTCAATTTCATATTGCACCTGAGGTTGCATCATCTGCTGATTTTGAAGATGATAGTCATTTGCATATGGATAGAGGAGAGGAAATTCTCAAAACCACAAGGGTTTTTAGTTGTTTTGAGTGTCCACTAGTGCCTTTGTGTAGACTCATTCCATATGCTCGCGTCCGTGGCCTTAGATCGGACGTTTTTGGATTAAAAGCTGCATTTTCCAGAGAGGGTTACATAAAGGAAAAAGGTGCCTTTATTGTTTCACTGCAAACATGTCAAAAGGAACAAACATTGTTGACAGGTAATCATTACTATTTTGGAGTGATTTTGTGAATTGGTTTTTTTTGTTTTTCTTTTAATTGTTTGACATTTTCTGGAGTCTTGTTTCTTTTTTAAATAGCCGATATTGTTGACACTTGGGACCCTATTTGGAAAGACATAAACAAAGATTATGAAGAGGATTTAGCTTTGCAGCCTCAACTAGAGTCACTGCGTGGTAGAATGTTCTATGTGTGGGAAGGAAATCACAGGACAGTAGCATGGCAAGCAGCAATTAGAGAAATGTTTTCCAATAGCAGAGAGAAGCATTGTAGGGTCTTGTGTACGATCATCGACCCTACAAAGGTTTTCGAAATAGCATTATTGACGAGCTTGCAACGCATGAATGTGTGAGTGCAACTATATTCTTGTTTGTAGATAAACTTCATATGTTTGAAGGTTAATCAACTTACTAATATTTTAATCAGTATGAACACCCATGCTCTAGTGTCATCTCATCTACGAGATGATTTGGTAAATTGTTCAAACATTTGCTCTGCGGATCATGAGGATTACCTTCGTGCATTGCCGGAGAATGACCAAAAATTGATTGACAATATGCGGAAGAGAACCACAAAGAGAGAGGAGCCATGGCATCCTCTAACACGAAGATATCTAGCTAGACTTCTTTTTTATGTAAGTGTGCTTGACATTGTATCTCTCTTTTGTTATCTTTAATGGAAGCCTTTTGTTTTGAAAAGAATTGGTTTATTTTGAAGGTTCAAATGTCGAAAGAACTACACGCTAAGTTAGAAAGCAAGAAACCATTGCTTTCTAGCGAGGACTTGAAAAAGAAGACGTTAAGATCATGCATGATCTTTATTATAAGTTTTCGGATCGTGTAGGAAAGGTATATAACCATTTCTTAGTGTTTTCTATGCTTCCATAGAAAATAAAATCTTATGGGTGTCATTAAGAGAGGCAAGCAAGATCACCGTGCAGCTTATTGCATGGTCAAAGGAGACCACAAGTTTCGAGGGTGAGCTTCTGGATGCAAATAGTTTATCAAGAAATTGTTGAAGTTGAGTTATTTGTTTGATTTTTTTTGCATGCTTTGGGTGAAAGGTGGCTAAAACGAGAGGGAGCTTTGCAGAGGATCTTAGATAAATCTAAGAAGCTTCTTGTAGACTATGTGGATGTGCCGGGAGGGATTGATATTCCTCCCTCGTGCACCATGGATATGTACTACACCGAGATTGTGGTGGAGGGAAGGAAATTTTTGTTTCCTTCCCTCCACCACAAATCTAAGAAGCTTCTTGTAGACTATGTGGATGTGCCGGGAGGGATTGATATTCCTCCCTCGTGCACCATGGATATGTACTACACCGAGATTGTGGTGGAGGGAAGGAAATTTTTGTTTTGTTTCTTGAGGTGGCTTTGGAGAACAAAACAAAGGACGTAGAGTTGCAAGCCTTAAAGAGGATTGACTACTCTCGCATGGCTTCTCAGCGACTAGTTTACAGGTAGATAATTTTTTGACTATTTTTATATCATAAAATGGGCTTCAACTAATGTTGCATATTGCATCTTTTTTGAGATTATAATAATTCTTTGATGGTTTTTGTAGATACTTTGCTCACCTCTTGACCATGCATCACATTGCTGCAATACCTGTGCTTGCACGTTCTTGGACTCACATTGAGAGCGGGGAGGGATGCATGTATCCACCGACCATGCATCAACTCTCACAGTGGGAGCGGGGAGCTTGAGCATTGTCCTTGGTGGATCGACATGGATAGAGGCCATGTCCTTGGAAGAGAGAGAGAGTTGCATAATGTGCAGTCTCCAGGAGTCACATCCAAAGATCTTCCACTACCCAAAGCCACAGATGTTGTTGCTCCATCTTCTCATCCTCTACCATCTCGTCGACCCTCTCAAACTTGTAAGTTAAAGTCATTATCTCTTTGCATATACCCTTAACTTCGATAGTTTGGAGATTTTTAATTATCTTGATACTTTTTTCTACATTGAAGCAACAAGCTTTTTGGAGAAGGCCCAAAAGGCATCTGCTACTGCAGACCATGTGATCGATGTGATTGATGATATGTCGGGTATAATATTGTTTTTTTTTTGGAGTCTTGTTGAAACTCAATTATATTTCTCATGTTTATATAGAATATGTTTTTGTTCTTGCAGAGAGTGGGGGCACACAGAGATTGCAACGTGCCCTTCAGTTTGTCTTTACACCATTGCATTTTCAGCATGTTGAGCAGTCTAGTTGCAGTGATACTAGGTGTGTTGCTTTGCTTTGTGACTATATTGCAATTGCTGGAGATTTTCGTAGCGGTGTGCAGTCTAGATCATGGATGCCTGTACACGAGCATATGAGTAGAGCTCGATCTGCAGAGATTACATATAGGAGGAGTGGTAGATCAGTGTCATGGGCTGCAGACTTCATCTTTGTTGACTTGCCTTTTGGAGGCAATCTACATTCACCATCACCTCAACCTTCATGGGATATATGTACAGAGGATCATGTACGATCCGCTATTCATTTGAGTCATAGTACTTTGGCAGACTCGGGGTGGCTGCTTGTGATGGCGTCTCTTGCAGGTAAAAGAATCATTCTTAGATATTGATATTGTCATGAATACGTTCATTTTTTATCATTGATGGCTTTGTTCTTGTAGGAGACACAGTCTTTTGGGTTCAGAGATTTTGCAGGGCATCGGAGTTGATCATTCATCGATGTGTGGTGGTTTTGCATCATGCACCTTACGGTTATGTAGTGTCATCTGGCGAGCAACAAGAGGTGATCTTTCTATTTATAATTTCATGGTAAGCAAGTGTGAATGTGCAGCTTTTAAAATTTATTTATTTTTTCCTTGTAGTGCGACACTTCTATTATGTTCTTGGTCCACAAGCCCGGACCACCTCCACCTCTTTACATTGCAGAGAGTGCTTCTTTGTTTCATGGTCTAGGAATGACTGCCATGGATAGCACTATGCATCACTATTTGCCAGATTCTGGTTGAGCTCTTATGGACTCCGGATTGCCATGGAGAGGGTCTGCGCAGAAGAGCCATACTTTTGTGGCATGTTTCATTGAGTTGTGTCGTCCTAGGGGTTTATGTCTTGAGTTTGGATGTGGAACGACTCCTATTTTGACAGGTTGTTTGGCCTCTGGTGATGCATGTGCATCCCTAGATTTTGATGAGACACTTGTTTCCACTTGCTTGCAGCCCTTGCTTCGACCAAGGAAGCGAGGGAGAGAGGACGCAACCACATCCATAGATGTGGTGGACGATGGAGACCGACCCGTGGGTGGGAACCCTTTTGATGATTTGTGAGATTCCGACTCGACTTAGCACAAGACATTCATAGTATTTATTTTGTTTGTGTTATGGTAGCGGACATTTGTGGTTGATTATCTTTTTGTTGTCTTCCCTATCATTGTATGACTTATGGATAAACATTGCTATTTCCTCTTGTAGGTTTTTGTGCTTATGATATTATAGGCCATTGTTGTTCTGTTGAATTGAAATTGTGTGTATTTTGTTTCTTTGAAGTGCATTACCTGAATACATCGAGGCGGACGCGAGATGTATGACATTGGACCCACGTTATGATGGTCGTCCAAAAGATAGGCCTCGAAGAAGGCATCACTTCATGGATGATGAGTGTGCTTCAAGTTAATAATTTGTATGTAACTTTGAACAATGGTGTAGTATGGCTTTGATTATTGATCCAGATAGGGGTTCAGTAATGTAGATAGGGGTTTGGTAATGTTTTCTCAGCATCTCCAATGAGTATCACATATATTATTGTATACCTACTTTTTTCACTCATGTATGCAAGGATGGGTCCATAATGCGGTTTGTAATGTTTCTTTAATTAAAAGACCTCGAAGAAGGCATTGCTTCATAGATGATGAGTGTGCTTCAAGTCAATAATTTGTATGTAACTTTGAACAATGGTGTAGTATGGCTTAGATTATTGATCTAGATAGGAGTTCAGTAATGTAGATAGGGGTTTGGTAATGCTTTAGTAATGTTTTCTCAGCATCTCTAATAAGTATCACATATATTATTGTGTACCTACTTTTTTCACTCATGTATGCAAGGATGGGTCCACAATGCGGTTTGTAATGTTTCTTTAATTAAAAGACCTCGAAGAAGGCATTGCTTCATAGATGATGAGTGTGCTTCAAGTTAATAATTTGTATATAACTTTGAACAATGGTGTAATATGGCTTAGATTATTGATCTAGATAGGAGTTCAGTAATGTAGATAGGGGTTTGGTAATGTTTTCTCAGCATCTCTAATAAGTATCACATATATTATTGTGTACCTACTTTTTTCTCTCGTGTATGCAAGGATAGGTCCACAATGCGGTTTGTAATGTTTCTTTAATTATGTCTTTGCTATACTCTAGGCCCATCTCTATTCTCTTATTATCACTTATTGAGAGACTCGCTCGGTTTTTTTCTCGCTCGGGAAAACTTGCTCGCCAACTTGTAAGACTCCTTCAATGTGGCAGCCCACCTTTGGCCCCCATGATTTGATTCGCATGCATGTCACTATTAACGGACATTGTGTTCGTATTTTAGTGGATGATGGTGCAACTCATAGCTTCTTGAACTATAAGCTAGTCGAGAAATTGAAGCTTACGCAGACTACCTGCTCTCACAAGTATGTGGTCAAACAGATGTCTGGCAATGATAAAGAAGTATGGGACAAGGTAGTTCAAGGGGTTGAGCTTATTGTTCAAGATCATACGATGACCCTTGACTTTCAAGTTATGAACATGGACCGTGCTGATGTAGTTTTGGGACGGGAGTGGCTGCATGGTTTAAGAAACACATTGCACACTAGTTATGAACACAACTCCTTATCCTTTATGGCCAATAGTAAACATGTGCTTTTGCTTGGTGAGAAAAATATACCATCTGCACCTCTTATATGTACAACCGAGCTTTCTATTTTGTAGAAATCAAATTTAGTAGATGAAGTCTTTTTGTGTTATTGCTTGTCTCCAAGTCTTGTGAATTCTCAAGAGCAAAGTACAGTGAATTCTAGTAATGGTATGCAAAGTGCAATGAATTCTAATGATAAGAAAAGTGTTAACAAATCTAACAAGCAAAGTGCTCTCAATTTTAATTCTATTGAGCAATGTGCAACTATTGTAAAACAAACATCATATGAATTACAAGATTCTCCATCCTAGCATAAATCTAGTTTACTTTCTCTTTTTGTATGCAAAAGCTAACTCACTTACTCACGGAGTATTGTGATGTATTCTCAAGTGATTTATTGTCGGGTTTACCCCCAACACGTGATGTGCAGCATGGCATAGATGTCTTGCCAGGCACTAAACCGGTGAGTAAACCACCTTATTGTGTGAGTGTTAAAGAAGCCAAAGAGGTTGAGAGTCAAATGACTGACTACCTCTCCCGTGGTTTCATTAGACCTAGCACTTTGCCTTGGGCATCATCAATTCTATTGGTGAAAAAGAAAGATGGTACTATGTGCATGTGCGTAGAATATCACGGATTAAATGCCATAATTATCAAGAACAGGTATCCTCTACCTTGAGTGGATGAGTTGTTTGATCAACTCCATGTGGCAAGATACTATACAAAGATACATCTTCATTCAGGATACCACCCGGTGCGTATCCTTTTGCAAGATATCTCTAAAATTGCCTTTAATACATGGTTCAAGCATTTTGAATTTTTGGTTATGCCTTTTGGTTTAAGCAATGCTCCAACTACATTTATGACACTCATGGATAGTGTCTTACGTCCCTATCGTGGAAAATTTATTGTGGTTTTCCTTGATGACATTCTCATTTACAATAAGATTGAAGATGAACACATAGAACACTTACGATTAGTGTTCAAACAACAATGATCTCACTCTACATATGCTAACCAAAGCAAGTGCAATTTCTTTAAAACAAAGATACATTACCTCGGTCGTGTGATCTCTTATTCTGGCATCAAGATGGACACTGACAAGGTTGATTCTATTCTTCGATGGCCACATCCCAACACGATTAAGGAGCTTCAAATCTTATTAGGCATGGTGGGATTTTTGTCGATAATAAATCCATGATTATGCCAAAATCATTGTTCCTATGATGGATCAACTTAAAGCAAAAGGTAAGACCTTTTCTTGGGAAGAAGGCCAAAAACATAGTTTTGAACAGCTCAAGGTAGTTATAGCCACTGCTCCCATCCTAGCAATCGTTGACCCACTTAAGCCGTTTGTGGTAGATATTGATGCTAGTGATAAAGCAATTGGTTCGGTACTTCTCCACAAGGGAAGACCTATAGCCTTTGAAAGTAAAAGGTTAGATAGAGCTCAATAAAATTATTTTGTCTATGAGAGAGAGCTCTATGCCATAACTCACGCTTTATGAAAGTGGAAACACTATTTATATGGTGCCAAGTTTGAAGTAGTTTTTGACCATGAGAGTATCAAATGGTTTACTACTCAAACGGACTTGAAGGGCCATAAAGCTAGATGGAAAAAAATCCTTCAAGATTATGATTGTAAGCTACAATATCGCAAGGGGAGATATAATGTAGTAGCGGATGCACTAAGGCGGAAGCCTCATATTAATTCACTTGCTTTCATGGAAATAAAGAGTGGATTTTTGGAGTCATTACGTGGCAAGTGTGCACAAGATTAGTTGTATGCTAAATTATGGAGTGCAATTTAAAAAGGGATCCCTCACACTCACATGTCTCTATATAGCCAGATCAACATGTCTCTGTACGTATAGATAAAAACTCCAACACACAGAGCTCCACCCCTACTCAGGAAGAGCTTAAGCAATGGACGAATTTTTTCATTGATGATGGCTACTTACTCCACAAGGGTAGAGTACAAGTGCCAAAGGACTCAAATACTAGGCGTCAAATCTTACTTGAGTGTCATGCTAGTCGAAGTGCTATTCATGCAGGTATTCGTAAGACATATGTTTAACTTTGATGACAATTATTTTGATGACAATTATATTGGCCAGGATTACATCATGATGTTCAAGAGTACATACTAAACTGCCAATAGTGCCAAGTTAATAAGGCAGAGCACCTCAAGATAGGTGGCCTTTTACATCCTTTAAGATTCCACAAGCTAAGTGGGAGAGTATCTCTATGGATTTTGTAGTAGGACTACCTTCTACAAATCATGGACATGATGCCATATGGGTAATTGTAGACCGTCTCACAAAGATCGATCGATTAATTCCCATTAAGACTACGGTTAAGACATCAAAATTAGCACAGCTATTTGTAGAGCATATATATAAACTCTAAGGTCTTCCTGATAGTATCATTAGTGACAAATATCAAAAGTTCAATAATCACTTCTGGATAGATGTGTTTCAAAATTTGGAAACTAAACTTAATCTAAGTACGATTGATCACCCAGAAACAGATGGTCAAACCGAAAGAGTTAATCAAGTGCTAGAGTTACCTATCTTGCTAACCAATATAGGTAAGTAGTCTTCCCAATTGGTTAGCAAGAAGCTAACCAATTGGGAAGACTACTTACCTATATTGGAATTTGGTTGTAATAGTTCAAAGCATGTGACTACAGGGTTTAGTCCATTTATGCTTTTATATGGATTTCAACCTAGATCACCCGTTATAGTGGGGTTGGCTAAGGAGAATATACAACAAGCAAAGGATTTTCTCCAAGACCATTTTGACATGCTTCGAGTTGATAGACAGAATGTTAAGCAAGCTCAAGATTGATATAAGAAGTACGCAGATGAGCATCGTCGTCTTGCTACTTTCAAAGAAGGAGACAAGGTTTCCGCAAGGTTCTAGAGCATTCAGAAAGTTTGAAGACGGGAAAATTTGCTAAACTTTCACCACGGTATTGTGGACCATTTACCATTCTCAAAAATATAGGTCAAGTGGCCTATAAGTTAGCTCTTCTAGAGCACTCATGAATTCATCCTGTTTTTATGTTATCCATTTATGAAAACAGCTAGGATAGAATGATAATGTCATTGACACAGATGTGTTAGTTGACCCTATCAAACCGCCAAGCATCCCTCATGAGCCCAAAAAGATTTTGGACTCTCATGAGCTTCGCACTAGACATCATGTCAGACGACAGGTGTTGGTAAAATGGCTAGATAGACCTGAAGAAGGTTCTACTTGGGAGAATGTCTCTGCACTTAAGAAAAATTTTCTTACGTTCATTTTTGAGGATGAAAATGGTTCTCCAAGTTGGGGGGGGGGGGGGGGGGGGGGGGGGGGGGGGTTTGGTAATGTAAGGAAATGGGTCCTAGGGCAAGGCCACCGGCACGATCGGACAGTGTGTATGCTAGGGGGAGGCTATAAGATAGCACGCTTGGGTGGAGACTAGCACACATATTACCACCACCTTTTCACCACCCCAAGTGGTTTCCCAGCTTGAATTTGACCTCTCTATATGGGGAATTAAACGGGTTATTGACTCCCTCAAACCAAAGAAAACCCTTGGGTTGGATGGGCTCCCCATAGGATTCTACCAAACCTTCAAGGATGTGATTGCCCCCATTTTGGTCATAGTCTGGGAGGAATCACTCAAGTATGATGCTCTCCCCATCCAAATGAGCATTGGGTTCATCAAACTCCTACATAAAAAAGGTCCCAAGGAAGAGTTATCCAACTAGAGACCCCAAACTATGCTTAATTCTTCCTACAAAATATTCGCTAAAGTAATTGCACTAAGGATCTTGCAAGCACTTGCAGAATGGCTGTCCTCAAAGTTATCCAACTAGAGACCCCAAACTATGCTTAATTCTGCCTACAAAATATTCGCTAAAGTAATTGCACTAAGGATCTTACAAGCACTTGCAGAATGGCTGTCCTCAGAAAAAAAGGGCTTCATCAAAGGTGAAAGAATAATGGAAGTATTCATTGTAATGTGGGAAGGGATTGAATATGTTGAGGAGTATGGGAAGGACTTTGTGTTTGTCAAGGTGGATTTTGATAAGGCTTATGACAGACTGGAATGGTCCTTTCTACTTGACTGTCTAGCAATGATTGGTTTTGGCCCCAAGGTGGTAAAATTTTTTCAAACCCTACTGGGGAATGCTAAAGCAAGAGTTGCTCTCAGCAACTCCCTTTCTATCCCCTGGGCCCCTTAATCGGTCAGTCACGCAAGCCCTTTGGTCACCCTACTATTTTCACGTCTGTTGACTCTCTTAAATGACTGGTCAAATCCAAGACTGTTGAAGGAGTTGTAAAAGATATCACTTTGCCAAATGGTAGGCAACATTGCCTCTATCAATTTGAAGACGACAACAATGGTCTGCTGCATAACAACAACCAATCACTTAGGCAGCTTTGGGAATGTCTAAGGATTTTCTACACACAGCATTAGGACCTAGGATCAACCACACTAAAATAGGTATCAAAGCTTCACGCTCCCCCCTCCCTAGCTGGATCTCAAATTAGGGTTTCTCTATTCTTCAAGGTGGAGTCATCTTCAGGCTTCGAGGCATACCATTTGGTGTCACTATGAGTAAGAGATGGAAACGGGTCCGGGAAACTTTCTCATCCAAACTAAACCAATGGCTTGGCTTCCAAGACAACCTAGCAGGAAGGGATCTAGTCATCAAGCACTTCATCTCCTATTATGTACTATACTTCCTCTCATGCTGGAGACCTTTTGATGCACACTTAAAGGATATCAATAGGATCAAGGGGAATTAGGGCTCACATACATCAACAACTGGGCTGACAAGCCGTCTGTTAAGCTCATCCTCATATCCCTAGACAAATCAGAGGAAGAATGTGCCTTCCTTTTATTTCACAACCTAGGTAGTTTCCAACTAGAATGAGTGCAAGGGGTAGCCAATATCCCATGGATCAACATTTTCTTTGAACCACTTGAGACAACAACAAGTGGGTATGATCTCCTTAGATCACTTTGGAAATCCTGGAACATATATAGATCCCTATTGCAGATTAATTGGGATTCAAAGTACAGCCTCCACCTAAGAGCCCAAGAATTGTTGTGGTGGACTTTCCTCCTATCCCCCCACCTTCCCAGTGCCAGACTCGGATATCTAGACATATTCACAACAAAGGAATAACGGGTTGGCAGGATCTGTGGCACTCAGCTGAGTCCAGATGACTCACTTGATCTAGACTCCTCAGAAGATACCGATTGCAATCGTGAGAACTAACCCTTATAAATTCAAGGAAGTCATAGTTCCCAAAAGAACTGGAATGGTACATGTCGACCTTTTAATATCCCTCTCTTAAGGCTATCTACTGGGCAAATGGCAGCACACTGCATAATTCGCCCAATCTCCCACCTAAGCTCCAGGTACCCATGCACGTCACTCTCAACAATAAATGGAAAGTTACTTTGTAACATTTAATGCACTAGTAACTTGTGTGTAGCAAAAAATGATAACATAGTGAGCATTTCATTAAGAACAAGCTGCCAATGAGCATAGAGAGAGTACTCAGTTGAAGAAAGCAACATAGCAATTACATCTAGCTAGTGATGGGGGCTTTTCACAAGCCAAGCTCCCATACCCCTCTTCTCTCGTCCCCACCCCATGAAAACCCCCTCTTATGGAGGGAGTGATAAAAGGCATTGGAAAAAGTAAGAAAAAAATAAAGTATGATTATGTAAATATATAAGAAAGGTAAAATATGCCACCTCATGCCTGCGGGGTAGCCCATCCCCACCTTGCCTCCTTTTTCTTCACTGTTGCCCCGCCGGGTGTCCCTTTTTCTCTCCTCCACTCAAAAGGTCAATCCCCTCTCTCTTCCCCTTGTCCTTTCTCCTTTCTCTCTCCCTTGAAGCTACCCCACCCCCTGTCCTTACCAATAATGCACCCTAACTCACATGCCACCTCTCCTATCTTCCAAAACAGTATACCCCACCCCCCCTTTTCTCTCTCCTACACTCTCCCATGATCCAAATATCCCCCTCTCTAAAATTCAAAATCTCTCTTGTCTTGTAGCCAGATGGCCTCTCCCACACTCACACACACTCAGTTTCACTGAAAAAGGTGCCCACAGACCCATCCCCACCCAGTGGTTACCTGATTTTCTTGTGTTCACACACATCTGCACACAGATTCACCTCTGAACACACTCCCCTCTCTCCCCTCTTGTATCTACTTTATTCTCCATGTCACCTCTCTTTTTTCCATTCACCCATCTCTCTCTCTTAGTCTCTCTCTCATGAGACTGCTGTTCTGGCACATATACACACAGCTAGACAAGTGGGGCCCACAGTCACATGGCCTATGTAGATAATGATTTCTTCATTTCTAAATTCTAGAATTTCTCCCCCCTCCTCCCCTATATAAAGAGGGGTCACCATCACACTAAACACACACACAACATCACCAAAGAACACACTATGCACTGTGTGTGCCTAGTGCACACACACACACACACACCCACACCATCACCATCACCATCACCGCAATCACCATGCTTGTCTTGAGCATGACCTCTACACCCTTGGCTATGGAAGATGAAGGGCAACTAAATGAAGGATGATGGCCATAATCCTCGTGCGAGTCTTCGCCATCAACTCCCACCTATCCACCATGTGCTCTACCACTCTCTCCCTTCTCATTTCCCTACCCTATGCTCCCCATTTCATCGCCTAATTCTCTAAATAAAGATTGAGGTTTTGTGAGTATGTTTTCTTGCAATGTTTTTCCCATGTGAGGTGTGAGGAATCGCCACCTAGTCTTGTGTTTTGGAGTGAGCTTGTGTATGTGTGAAGGGTGTGCGGATTCGCCATCCTTTTGTGATGCCTAAGTACTAAGCCGCTATACCCCCTCCCTCACTCTCTCTCTCTCACTTGATCTCATTCCCTTTCCTTTTCATCATTACTCCCAAGCATCCATCTCTCTTGGATGAAAACTGTGTTATGGTGGTGTGTTGTTTGCGTCCTAGCCGCTGAAGCTAGGTGGTGCCCCCTGTTTGCTTTACCATGACAGGCTCGAGGCGCGCCATTCGGTCCCCGGTGTTTTAGAGGCCGTCGGGGTTCGGGGTTCGCTTTGCTCCCGTCACTAGTTTTGCATATACAATACTTGAAAAGAGAGAGAAATAGAACAATTGACAATAGTTGAGGATTGGATTAAGCCGGTCCCCCCTCCAAAAAGGCTTTGTATTATAGATTCTCCCATCAGGAGAGACTTTTGTACAATACAATCTTTGTGCTCCTTGAAAAAACCCACTGGTGCAATGAAGATGGAAGATTCATGCACCAAATTATTCTTGAAAAACACACCTAGTTGGCCTAGCCTCAGTCCCAAGACCTCGCACACCTTTAAAGATGGTGAGAGCTAGCAGGAAATGAGGAAAAGTGAGAGGAAGAAGATGTATCTTACATGGAAGAAGTATTCTCCTTACATAATCACTCTTATAGCAATATAGCTTAGCTTAGTAATTATCATGGTAGAGGAGATGAGCATGCCATTGAAGCTTTGGCTCTTCGTTGGATTGGCATTCCATAGCCAAGAGTTGTTGGTGTAGACCTCTACTTCTCAATCCTTGGAGAAGAAGATGGAGTTCTTGATCAACACATGAGTTGTGTATGTGTGTGTGTGTGTGTGTGTGTGTGTGTGTGTGTGTGTGTGTGTGTGTGTGTAGAAAATTAGTTAGCCTAAAAATTTCAACTCTCTCTCTTCTTGGTCGACCCCTCTTCCCTTTTTCTCTTGTTGGCTTCCCATTGGCTCCTACAGAGCTTAGCCAATAACAATTTAGAAGCATAGTTGATAGTCATGTGACATGTGTCCCCCTTTCCCCTTTTGTGAGAGATTTAGTTAATTAAAATAATTTATTAAAACTCTCATTGGACCTTTTAGTCTTCTGGCCAATAGGAAGAACCAAGCAAGCTATTGGGCTACTGGATGCTCATTGAACTCTTGGTAGATTGTCCAATAGTCTTTTAGGGAGGTTAATTTCTTGATCAACTATCCTTATTTTATGATAGCCACTTTTTAGGTCAATCCTAGTGAAGTAGGTTGACCCTTGTAGCTTATCAAATACGTCTTCTACCCTTGGAACAAGAAACTGATCCTATTTAGTGCTCTATAGTCGACACACATACGATATGTGCCATCTTTATTTTACACTAATAAAACTGACAAACAAAATGGAGATGAGCTAGGCCTAATCATGGCTTTCTCAACCAACTCATGCACTTGCCGCATAATCTCCTCTTGTTGAGCTTGAGAAACTCGATAAGGAGGTTTATTAGGCGAGGAGCTTCCTGGAAGAAGTTCAATTCCATGGTCTTCATCCCCTTGTTTGGGAGCTAGCTCACAAGGGATTTTGTCAATAAAAACATCTTATAATCCTTTTAGGAAATTGGATAACTCTAATTGCTTTTGATGTGTATATCTTCTTTTGCTAAAACGTTAGGTTCATTTTGAGAGCCTTTAACAAAAATCATGTACATGGAAATAGAGCTCTTTATTGACTTATTAAAAGATTGCTTATGTACAATGGGTATGGTTCTACCCAACTCCTTAGAATCTATGTACATACCTTTTTCCCTGTACCTAAAGTAGATTTGTCTTTCAGGGAATTTAACATTGGTAGCCTTGCGATCAAACCATAGTGCTCCTAGGTTTACATCCTCATGCTTGAGAGGAGAGATGAAGAAATCCTCCTTGTCCACATAGCTTTGGACATAGAGCCTCAATTTCCCAATTAAGGGAGTGTCTGAGGCTTCTTGTCCCTTGAAAGCACCATTGGCAGGTAGAACATCTCCCATCTCAAGGCTTGGATTCCTAGCTTGGTGGTCAACTCCGTGGATATGAAATTGTGAGTAGAACTAGGGTCAAAGAGAATGAAAGCATCATGTTCTCTTAACTTTCCCCCAAGCATAACATAGAGGATATCCTTTGAGATGAGAATCCTCTTCTTCAATTTCGACCAAGGTAGCTCTAGGAGGCTCATTACGTGCATTCTTGTGGGGGCAAGCACGATAGGCATGCCCCAACGGTTATCTTTTTGATAATGCTCTAGCTCTTCAAGAGAGAGTTTATTTTTTCCTTTATAAAATCCCTTCTCCTTGGCTTTGTTGTTGTTGGAGTTGCCTTTGGGAGACTTTTGGACGTTGTCCTTCCCCTTAGGCTCACTACGGTCCTTCTTTTTCATGGGCTTAAGATTTCTCTTAGCCCCTTGTTGGAAGTTGATTCTTGAAGACACCATGGTATGGTGTATGACCATAGGTATGGTGCGATGCCTTTGGAAGTTAACATACTCCGCCATATCCTCAAATAAACCTGCACAAAATTGTTGTTTTTGCTCTCCAAAATCCATCTTTTTGTAGACAGTGGCTTTGAGATGTAAGTCCCAAAACTTGTCTACATATTTGTGGATAGATCCATAGGGACAGAGATTTAAGCTTCCCCATTCAATGAGTACTTTGTCTTTGGCATTGCTAGCCAAAAACTACTTCATGATGGAAGCTCTTAAAGCTTTCCATGATTGTGGAGCTTCACCGTTTTCTCGTAGGCTAGACCACCATTGCCTGGCGGACTTTTGCAAATCCATAGCTACATGACATAGCTTAGAGGACTCCATGAATCCCTCATCTCCAAATGCCGTAATCGAATTGTTGGATAAAGGCCAAGACTTTGTCCGTAGCACCAAAGGTGTCATTGTAGGTAAGGAAAGAGATGTTCTTTCCTCCCTCTTTGAAATTTTTGATTTTGGACGACATTTTCCAGGCGACATAGGATTTCCTATGGCCTCTTCTCTTGGGAGGTTCAAGATCTGCACCATCACTTTCTTCACAAGAGGAAGAGGATGAGGAGGATGGAGAAGAGGGTGACCTATTTCTCACCTTTTTCTTTCTTTGTTCCTTCTCTTCTACACCATTACTTTCTTCACAAGAGGAAGAGGACGAGGAAGATGGAGAAGAGGGTGACCTCTTTCTCGTCTTTTTCTTCTCTTGTTTCCTCTCTTACCTCTTTGAATTATGTTGAAGAGGAGTATTGGATGGTCTTCTCCGTATAGGGGGTGTTTGAGAGCGTTTTGTCCGCCGTCTTTGTGGAGCCATCTCTGTCGAGGTGGTAGGAGACTCGCTTCTTTGTCGTTCTTTCGGTGGGGGCTCTCCAATTGAAACTTAGGCTCTCCTTTGAGAGGGAGATGCCTCATCAAGAGTAGTAAGGTTTTGATCCCTTCATACGGATCCTCCTCTTCTTCCCTTATCAAAGAGATTCTTCTTTTGGAAGTCTCACCAAGAGATTTCCTAGGTACTCTCTCTTCTTGGTGGGGAGTTTGGAGAATACCATGGGAATTGTTGTAGCACTTTACCTTGGAGGGATGGAGGGGCATCATTAGTTGCTCTATCATTAGCAAAATCAAAGCTATCAACATTCATTTCAATCTGTTCACCCTTGTCAGTCATACTAGAAAATTTTAGATGTAAATTTTTACTTGTAATCTGGCACTTCAAGCCCTAGTTGCTACTCCTCTTTACCTTTAAAGATAAGCACTCAAGCATCTATACTTGTGGCTCCAATAATATTAATTGCAAGGAA
This sequence comes from Adiantum capillus-veneris, assembly GCF_014529385.1. NCBI lineage: Eukaryota > Viridiplantae > Streptophyta > Polypodiopsida > Polypodiales > Pteridaceae > Adiantum > Adiantum capillus-veneris. The sequence goes on from NC_140957.1 coordinate 79,126,569, forward strand.
TAGAAGAGAGGGTTTCACAGAGCCGAGACATCACCGATTCCTGTCAAGCTTCTAATAGCTCAATAATGGTTAAGCCATATGCAAGCCATAGGCAAGCCCCATAGGAATCCATTATTAAGACCATAGATCTCGATGGTATCCCAGATAAATGCATAAAGCATGCGTGCTTCAAGGATGAAAAATACCTATTCTACTTACTCTTTTGCAATTAACAACACCAACCATTTGTAGCAAGCTTGAGGACCTCTCTTGTTGACAAAGAAAAGAGAAACCAATATCTCTGATACCAATGTAACATTTAATGCACTAGTAACTTGTGTGCAACAAAAAATTGAATACGTAGTGAGCATTTCATTAAGAACAAGTTCCTAATGAGCATAGAGAGAGTACTTAGTTGAAGAAAGCAATATAGCAATTATATCTAGCTAGTTTGGCATAAAGTATACTTGAAAAGAGAGAGAAATAAAACAATTGACGATAGCTGAGGACCGGATTTACATGGAGCCGGTCCCCCCTCCACCAAAAAGGCTTTGTATTATAGCTTCTCCCATCAAGGGAGACTTTTGTACAATACAATCTTTGTGTTCCTTGACAAAACTTGTTGATGCAATGAAGAAGGAATATTCATGCACCAAATTATTTTTGAAAAACACACATGTGGGCCTAGCCTTAGTCCCAAGATCTCACACACCTTCAAAGATGGTGAGAGCTAGCAGGGAATGAGGAAAGATTGAGAGGAAGAAGATGTATCTTACATGAAATAATGGTAGAGGAGATGAGCATGCAATTGAAGCTTGGCTCTTTGTTGGATTTGCATTCCTTAGCCAAGAGTTGTTGGTGTAGGCCTTTACTTCTCAATGCTTGGAGAAGGAGATGGAGTTCCTGCTCAACACATGAGTTGTGTTTGTGTGTAGAAAGTTAGTTAGATTAAAAATGCCAACTCTCTCTGCTCTTGGTCGACCCCTCTTCCCAATTGCTCTTGCTAGCTTCCCATTGACTCCTGCAGAGCTTAGCCAATAACAATTTAGAAGCATAATAGATAGTCTTGTGACATGTTTCCCCCTTTCCCCTTTTGTGAGATATTTAGGTAATTAAATTAATTTATTAAAACTCTCATTGGACCTTTTAGTCTTCTTGCCAATAGGAACCAAGCAAGCCATTGGGCTGCTAGATGCTCATTGGACCCCTTGGTAGACTGTCCAATAGTCTTCTAGGGAGCGTAATTCTATTGGTTCTTTTATCAAGAAGTTTTAAATTAGTTAGAATAATTTTACTCTAGCTTAATTCTCATTGGTACTCCACCTCTTTGGCCATTCAATAGGATTTGAGGGGACATTGGGGGCATCTAGGGTAGGAGCTTGCCATGTGTCCATTATTCCCTTTGTGTAAAGGGAGAGCTTGGGAGTTTGTGCGTGTGTGTGTATTTCTCTCTCTTCCCCTACCTTTAGGGCTTGCCCCCTCCTTCCTAGGGATGTGGGAAGACTTTTAGTCTTCCCATAACCATCCAATTTCCCCACTTTTGGCCATTGGACTTTTTAATTAATTTTTGGAACCTTAGCCTATGAAAGTCTTAATTGAGATGAACCTTAGGTCTTTTAAGCTCCATTGATGCACAATGCTCTTTTGCAGATTGTCCCCCTTTGGATCCCTATTGAGACCAGTTGGCAATCTTACCAATATTACAACTTTTACTCCCCTGGTACCTCCCCATGTTAAATGATCAATTTAACATGAGCAAATCATTTGGGAGAATTAGATATTAGTTCCTATAACGTACTCTGTCAAGGAAAAAATGGCTCTTCAAGTTCCAATCCATTTGGAATAAGGGAACTCCTGCTAAACACTCTGTTCTTCTCTGGCTAATCCTACACAAGGCTGTCTGGACAGGGTATAGAATGAGGTCTGCTAGACTGGGTACTGGAGCTTATAGCAGGTGACACCAAACAGAAGAGGACATCCCGCATCTTTTCATGAACTGCCTCTCTACTAATTTTGGCTATATTGTCCCCTTTAATCAGAGCCCTGGGCTTCACCCCAACTGGAAACAATTTCTACTTGGTGATTCATTTTCAATTTTCTCAGTTGTTTAGAACAGGATCCAAGGAGAATTCTTCTAGATCATATCGCGTGAAAGGAATGAAAGTATCTTTAACAATGCTTACCATACTAAAAGTTTAAGAATATTATTTCTCCAATTTTCCTGGCAGGTAAACCAACTCAATCTTGATCAATGCAGGATCTACAAGGCCAATTGTAAAGTCCTTACCGATTGCATGGGGTTCTATAGCAGTGCAAACAACAAGAAGTTCTGTTGGATGGCTCGTACACTCCCAGTGCATGATTTACGACTGCATGTATGAAGAGGAAAAAATCAAAAGGAAGCACTTCAACGGCCTTCGTCTAATTTTTGCGCACCTCCATGATGTCCTGAGTTCTTTGCCGGGAAGTAGCCGAGTGTGATTGCAAAGGGATAATGGAAGACTGCTATAATTTGTTTTTGTATCTAATGGCCGTAATAATTCCCATGGAAAAATAGATTTTAGCATGTCCCCATCTCCTTAAATACATGTAATGTTGTTCTTTTCTAATACAATCCTCCTATCACCTTTTATGAAAAAAAAAAAACTAAAAAGGGAAGCAAAAGAAAAAGAACAATATGAGCAAGCTAGGTGTCGTAGGGCAAGGGAGGTGAGGGATCAAGCTTGGACAAGTGGGAGGGCAACACGGTAGAGCTTTTTTTTAATGGTGTTTTCTCTCGCATAGATGGCAGTGAGTTGCTTGCACTAGCTTGGTTCATGTTGAAAGTTGTATTATCTTGACATTGAAGGAGTCTGGATTGAGCAAAGAGGGACAACAAGATAGACAATGATGTCTTTTTATTAAATGTGTTTAGTTGCACAACCTGCAACAAATTGCACACGAGGTTGTGCCTTATGACAAAAGGTTCGGTCTTACAAATGAGGTGGTGAGATCGATGTCGGATAACGAGATTATGAATGAAATTTGGGTAGACTCTACCTAATTGTAATGAAGTAGAGCCATTTTTTAGGTCTCCCATCTCATAAAAATAAAAGTTCTCTCAAAACATATAAGTGCATAAGTGAAGGGTTAGTTTAGGAAATGAAAATACATATGAAAGTGGAAAGTCAACAGATGAAAGTGAAAAGTCAAAAGAAGCATGAAGCTCCAAAGTTAAAAGACCTTTTGTATCCATATAAAGAGGTGTTTCTTTTCTCCTTTATTTCTCCTTTAGCATTTTCTTGTCTTCAAAGTGTCCTCTCTCTCTCTCTCTCTCTCTCTCTCTCTCTCTCTCTCTCTCTCTCGCTCACACACACACATACACACACTCAATGTTGCATCCGTCTTTTATAGCTAACATTGTTGCAGATCTACGTGCTTCATCATTGCCCGTGGCTACATGCTATATACTGGCACATCATTTTTGTTTTTTTAGGGAATCTCTAAATCAAGAATACCTTTTAATTGTAATGAAGTAGAGCCCGTATGTCCAATAGGATTGTGAAAAGCCCAATAGCCATTTATGTGATTTAGGTGCAGCTAGAAGGTATACATAACATTCACTTGACGTTGGATCCACATTGCTCTTATTAAGTGGAATCTCACCAGATCCCTCCCCCCTCCAACAAAAAGAACACTTATTGTTATAAATGTCTTTCCGACATTTCATTTTTTTTTATGGAGCCGATTCATTGAAATTAGCGGGACTCAATTGAGTTTCCAGCTTGTATTCCCTAAGTTGTTTCACCTGCTTATGTAATCAAATTAGAGATGTTTTCACACCTCCAAGGCTGAGGTATAAGAGACAATTTTTGTAAACCTAAGAGAACAATTTTGAATCATTAATCAAGGTGAGTTTTTGAGCGCCGTGACTGTGTCTGAGAGAGAGTGTGAGAGAGAGAGAGTCTATCCTCTTGCTACACGAGCTACGGAGCCACCATTGGAGAAGCGACACCGCCATTGTGCTAGCAACGGTGAGAGCTACGCACCGATACCAAGCGTGAGGGCATTCGGCTTCTACGCGAGGTGAGCTCCCACGAGATTCTATGTGAGTTTTCTCCTACCTGTGTGTCAGAATTGAGCGTACCATGTATCTATAGAACCGTAGCGAGTAGAGCTACACATTAGTACCATTAGAGTCAAGATTCGGTCACCTGTATTTTTCGGCCTGTCTTCATACGCGTTTACCGCACGGAGTGGTTACAGGTTGAGATTGTATTGTAAATTCATAGGGTATTGTCCTTACCTAGTGTAGAGACCCCCCTTTGATTTTGAGGCTGATTCGATGACTCTAGATCATGTTTCGGATAGCATTCATTCGTAGTACGGATTTCAGTCACTTGTATATTTGAGAACTTAGATTTGATTTCCTTGGTAGTGATTGTCATTAGAAGGTCGAGTAGGTGATTTGACACCCACCTATTTGTTTCCATGCGCCTACGGGTCAAACTCCGTCCTCGTCTGATATTCTTATTTGTCGGTTGAGTTCTCGCTATCATAGCCACCGCTAGCGGCGTAACCGCCACAACAATTAGCCAATTTAAAGGTTTTGTTAGAGAGGTTAGGGGTGCTGGAATACCCTAAGCTGTAGAGAGGCTTTGTTTTGTGTGTCGGGCAGGTTTCCTATTCCCCCTCTCCATCTTCTGGTGGCCCCATTGAGGAGCGCCTTGATGCTCCAATTTGAGGTTGAAAGTGATGTTTTTTAGCTGACAAAGCAGTTGGCTGATAGTAGATATGTTTGATGGTGGAGTTTGAAGCTAGCAGAGATGTAGGAGCCAGGTTTTGGCCCCATATTTACGAGCGTTGAAGATCCCGAGGATTGGTTGGCAGATTTTGAGTTATGGCTGCTGTCGATGCGTATATAGACGGATGCAAAAAAACTACAGTCGGTGCCATTGTTGATGTGAGGACGAGCCAAGGTGTGGTTTGATGGTTTAAAGAGCAGTGACCAAGGATCATGGCAAAAATTGCAAAGTCAGTTCCTGGAGCGGTTTTGAGAAGTGATTACGCCGGAAGAAGCTGGTGCAAGGCTGAAAGCGGTACGTCAGGATGTAAGTAAGGATTTCTCCATTTTCATTGAGCAATTTGAATCTTGTTGGAAGCAATTAGAGGTTGCTACTGGGGTCAAAAGCAATCAGTATTTGAAGCTGTCAAAGCTGTTAAGAGTGCTTGCATCCGAAGATTAGAGAAAAGGTCGAAGACGGTGCGAATACATACAAAGACATGCTCTATCTGGCAAAGATAAACAACAGAAAGGTAAAACAGAAGCTGGAGTTGGGCTTGCTGAAGTCTGAGGATTATGTGCCTATTGTAGTTGTAGTATGTTTGGTGGTTTAACCAAGGATGGTTCCACAAGTTCGAAATGCAGAATCTGTTGAGGTAAGGTCTACTATTGGTTATGTTCCTTGGAGGTTGCCAGTTCGTGATGTGCATGTACCGAGGATGGACGAGCTTGTCAACGAGGAGAAGCTCCATGACGAGGTGAACAGGGATGCAAAAGCGGTAGGAGATATGGAGGTTCCAATGTGGATTGAAGAAGTAAAGCCTGCTGTTGTGGAAAGTTTGCATGAAAAGGTAGCAGAATGCAATTGAGATGCAGATACCGAGGGTTTAGAAGATGATGAAAAAAGAGAGCAAATTCATGAAGATGGTCAAGCTTTTGTGGAGCCAAAAGAAGATGAATATGTAGATATGGAGTCAGTATATGATGCCAATGATGATGATGATACAAGCTCAATTAGTTGGGAGTTGATGAACATGAGCTGGTAAAGGTAAATTTGCCCTCTTATATGTTTGATGATATGGTAATGGCCCATGTGCAAGAAGAGTAGGGAACAGAGCAAGACGAGGTTCATGATGAAGACCAAGTGGAGCGGTCTAGGCCTACAGGTGATGATATGTAGGTGAAGGTGGTGTGTGGGGCCATGCTAATGGTTGTGCTAATGAAAGTAGCGGTGGAATGTGCCACAGAATCTTTCCAGGAGAGATAGAGCAACCGTGTCAATGGAGGAAGTCGAGGTGGATGCAAAAGAGAACAAGTTTCTCTCTTCCTTGGTGGAGCATGATGCAGTGGTAGAAGAGGTGATTAAAGAGTAGGTGATTGAAGCTGTAGAGCAAGAGGTGTTGATCGACCTTGAAGGGCAGGTTGACGAGGAAGGGCTCGATGATGCTGGAATTGAGTGTGTGGCCAAAGAGGAGGTTTTGCTGCCAGAGACGATGGAGATTACGATGCACCAGGCATGTCTAGCGGTGGATGAAGGAGAATCCCGGGAAGTGGCTTTGCATCCATTGAAGGTACGTAGGCTATGATTGATAAATATGGTAGTAGATACAACTATGTGGTGGTTGGCTCACCAGGTGCAGGGTTCTATGGTGAAGTCCTCCACTTAGTTTGGTTGGGAGGGAGGGTCAGACATGTGTTGGAGCTCGATGTCAGGTACATGTTTTTTGGACGGTGATATGCTTGATGATGCTTGGTGTGGAGTAGACAATTTCGTGAGAGATGCAAGGAGTGTTGAAGGTAGGCTGGGGACAGTCTACAGACATGGTGGTCTATGTGTTGGGGTACGACACTATGGTGAGCAGCTACAGATGGGTGGAAGATATCAAAGGCAAGTGTTTGATCCACACTAAAGCTATATGATGCAGGGGGTGGGGCAACCCACTCAAAAGTTTGGCAATAGGATGCAATAAAACTGTGTACATATGGTTTTGTTTTTCTCATAGTGTGTGCTAGCTTTCCCAGTTAGAAGTGGAATAAAGCTCTTTTGTGGTTGAACATAAATGTTCAACTAGGGGATGGACAATGATGGTACAGCCAAAGTGTGTCGACCATAGAAAATGGCATGGGTAGATATATCCAGGCTAGCATAAGCATGGCAAAAGACTGGAGCAGCTAGAAGGCGTTCTTGCCGGTCAGATGGTCCCATAGCAGATTACCCACATTCTTGAATATGTGCATTGGATCGAGTAACTGATTGATCATGAGTCGGGGTCAATATGGTAACGCATACCATAGAGAGAGTCTCTTCATCCCTGGGGGCAAACCATCATCACACATCTCCTTCTGCTCTAACCATGCTTGTGTAGACATCCTCGGTGGCTGCTTCCCAAAAAGCCATCGCGTAACACATGATTCTCTAGAAGATACGCTTGATGACCTTCGTAGATTTGCTTCTTCAATGAGGGCGTCCTACGTGCATTCAGTCTAGGTCCACATGTGACACATGCTCTGTATCTGCTTGTTTAAAGCCCTGCATGTATACACATGACAATAGAGAAGCTTGAGAAAAACCAAGATTTACAGTGTTTGAGTTTGAGTGTAAATCACCTGAGCATTCTGTTAGTCCGGGATAGTCATGCATTGGTCCACATTAGAATGCCTCTGATCAAAGCATTCCGTTGATCTGTGTGTCGGAACATATCCACCATTTCTATGCCAATCCAAAATTGTTATAGCTCTTCCAATAGTGGACGAAGATACACATCCATATTCTTCACTTTATACCACCCCGACACAATCAAGCTTAGCCATAGGTGCCCCTTCTTGGTAGTCAACCGCGAGGAAATGTTTTAGTTGACGATGACACGGGCCATACACTGTAAGATGTTGATCTCTGACCAAATGGATTTACGCCATTCATAGCCAGGGCTAGGTGCAAATTTTGAACTTTCCTGACAAAATCCGGTCATGTTTTGTCTATATGTTTCCAGGGTGCTCAATCTGCAAGAATCCGTAGCACACCATCCGAAGATTTATTCTCCTCATGCCATGATGCTAGGGTGGCCATGGACTTACATTTGAAGAAATGCTTGATGCAAGGAAGTAGAGAAAAATGTCACAAAACCTTTTGTGGAATTTTTTTTTCGTGGAGATCTACGCGATATCTCTAGGAATCACATTTCTGACACTTCTCCATGTCTATGTATTCCCCTCTAAAAAAAATGCAGTCGTTAGGATAAGCGTGAATCAAATTGTAATCCATCCCCAAGTTTTGCAAGATCTTTCTTGCTTCCTCTCTGGAATCTGGCATCACATTATCAGCTGGTAGTATGTGCTCTTTGAGCAATCTACATAGCGAAAAAATGCGGTACACTTGTGTATGTAATCTATCAGATAATTGTACATCTAGAGTTTCTTAATAAAGTAAACACACTATAATAGATCACCTGAAAAGCGTTGTGACGCTAGTGTCACTCCATCCAAAATTTACCTGCATGTTGAGAAGAACCAAGAGCGCCTTCAATCTAGACACACATGCTCCATCATACAATGGCGTATCAGCTTCACTTTTCATATCATCATAGATAAGCCTTTTTGAATCCATGATCGTCTCGATCATTTCATTGATATTGGACTCAAGCATTGCCTCGTTGGGAATGTGGTCTGCATGATCATCCTCCGAGCTGTCAGAGGCTACATCTTGTGGCCTCACGTATGCTGCTTGACCAAAGCGCCTGCGAAGACGTCTATTGGGTTGCAAGATTGTTGCATGTTGGTCAACATCAGAGTGCGACGAGTTATAATTGGCAACAACTATCTATAATAGATGGATCAAACTCGCCAAATTCGAGAACGTGCTGCAAAGAAATGCGTCTTGTCCGTCGCATAGTATGCTTGCATTGATTACAAGGACATAAGATCCTTGTTGAGAGATAGGTGTTTCGGTTGGACGGCCCCACATCCTTGTCACTACTCATAATGAAGGTAAAAACCTTATAACTTGGACATAAATTAAACCTTCTATTGGCATCCTCTGTCTTTTATCTCTCTCTCTCTCTCTCTCTCTCTCTCTCTCTCTCTCTCTCTCTCTCTCTCTCTCTCTCTCTCTCTTTGTTCACACTATAAACTACCTCACATTCTCTAGTCATGTCCAATCCCCGCACACCTCGGTCTAGAGGTGCACGGAGATCAGAACCACCGGGTTATAATCTCGTCTTTATTGATCAATGCCTATATTTATGGGTACGATAAATCTACACATCCACGTCTACTTGATAGTGCAATATGTAGTGGACAAAACCCCTTTGCCTCTTCTCTAGCTGTAGCAATTCACAGCATCTTAATATCTCTTCACAGCAAATCTTTGTTTGAGGGATTACTTAGCACATTACATGTTGGCCTCCAATCTGAGTATCATGCCGTTGAAAGATTTCCAACTTAAGGTCGCATCAGTAGAGAGGAAGAGAGGGATCACCGTTCGGCTAACTCTAATTTTTTTACCGTAATCCCGACGGTAGACTCTAATATAAAAACTCAATCCAAAATCTAATGTTAAATCTCACCTAATTGAACATGTGGTGATTCACGGCTAATTGAATATGGTTAGTGTGTGAGTTAATATGTGTCAGATTCTGATGGGAATATACATATTGTTGTGTACCTAGTGTTTGCTCTTTGGGTAAAACGCACCTTCATTGACATGCACTAAAATCTAACCTAAATCTAATCTAATCTTAAATCGAACATAAATCTAGATCTAATCTAATCTTAAACTCAAAATAAACCTAAATCTAATCTAACCTAAACCTAAATATAATCTAAATTTAATCTTAAATTTTGTCTTAATCTTAAATTAAATCTAATCTAATCTTAAACTCAACATAAACCTAAATCTAATCCAATCTTAAATCCTAAATCTAAAGATAATCTAACTTAAATCTAACATAGCTAGCTAATCTTACATCTTGCCTTAATTTTCAATCTAACCTAATTTTAATTTAGCATAAATTTAAATCTAGCATAATCTTAAACTCAACATAAACATAAATCTAAATGTAATCTAATTTAATTTTAAATCTAATATAAATCTTAACCTAATCTCTCTCTCTTTCTTTTCTCCCCTTGCCTCTCTCTTTCGTCTTCTCCCCCCCCCCCCCCCTCTCTCTCTCTCTCTCTCCCTCTTTCTCTCTCTCTCTCTCTCTCTCTCTCTCTCTCTCTCTCTCTCTCTTTGTTATATATATATATATATATATATCTCATTATCTTTCTTCACTTTCTCTCTCTCTCTCTCTCTCTCTCTCTCTCTCTCTCCCCCCCCCCCCTCTTCCTCTCTCAATGTGTGTGTGTGTATGCATTCTTTGTTTTTGCATGTGTGTTTATGTGTTTTTTGTTTATGCATGTGCTCTCTCTCTCTCTCTCTCTCTCTCTCTCTCTCTCTCTCTCTCTCTCTCTCTCTCTCTCTTTCAAAGACAAAATGTGTGTGTGTGTGTGTGTGAGAGAGAGAGAGAGAGGGAGAGAGAGAAAGAGGGAAAGGGAACATGAGAGAGAGGAGAGGGAAGGAGCATACCTAGCTCTCCTTCCTCTCCTCCTGTTTGTGTGTGTGTGTGTGTGTGTGGAGAAGAAAGAGAGAGAGAGAGGGAGAGCGTGGGTTACCTCTTTCGCTTGAGCGCCAAAAACTCAGATCTCAGATCTGAGTTTTTGGCGCTCTCGGTTTATTTTTTACCCCTGTCGACATCGCTATGAGCATTGCTATAGGCGTCGCTATGCAGCAAATAGAATAGCGGCGTCTATAGCGACACCATGGATTTTCACTTTGGAGCGTCGCACTGCCAGCATCGCTAATGTGAAGTGCCTCTTGTAGTGTGAGTAGCTTCACATATAAGCTCAACACCCCCGCTCAAATAAGGGTCCCTAATTGTGGATGAAAAAAGCCATGGGGGATCAAGGAAAAAACCCACAACTCTATATACACCCACCGTTATATTATAGAAATCATGAATGTACAAATGTTCATGAGGAGCTACATCACTCCTTTTACAATGAATATTTTATGAGGAGCTACATCACTCCTTTTACAGTGAATGTTTTATGAAGAGTTACATTGCTCCTATCCTATCAAATACAATAATGAATACAAAGGTTAAATAAAGAGGTGTAAAGGCTATCGATTAGCTCGTCATCAGAACTGTCTCCATGAATCTGTTGTGTAGCTTGTCATCAATACAGTATCACCAAACATGTCTTCATAAATCTTTTATTGTCACCAATCTCTCTCTCTCTCTCTCTCTCTCTCTCTCTCTCTCTCTCTCTCTCACACACACACACACACACACACACACACACTCATTCTCATGTGCACATGTGCTCAATTAAAAATCCAAAAGCCTTCCATCTTTATTATAAAAAAAGAAAAAAATACCAAAATATCCCTCTAATATGTGGTAATTCCCAAAATACCCCTCAAATTTCAAAAATTCCCAAAAAACCTAATTTGGTTTGACTGTTCAATATTTCCTAATGTTTATTCCTTTTAGAAATTTGAGAGGAATATTGGGACTTTCCACAAATTAGAAGGTGATTTGGTAATTTTTCCTTTAAAAAAAACTTGTTGAAGCCGAATCTTGACTGTACTTGTCGCTCGAATGAAACAGAGAGGAGAAGAGAGGTCGTACTCGCTCGTAAGAGTGTGTGTGAACTATGTGTGTGTGTGTTTGTATGTACGCGTGTGCAGCGCATGAGCGAGAGAGAGAGAGAGAGAGAGAGAGAGAGAGAAATTAATTTGCTTAATTAAGAGCTTCCTCTATTTTTGGCTTATCTAGTGCACTATAAATTTAGAGTTGGACGGGTCACGGAATAGCACTCTCTCAGAGTCTCTCTCTCCCTCTTGCTATGCGACTGGATTTGCAGAGCCAGCGAATGGATTTACTCCTTGGCCATCCTTCAATCATAGCAGCTTTGTGTGCAACAAGACCTAGTGCAATTTTCAATGTAGCTTGCCAGCCTTCCTGTCAACGCGTCTCTGCCCCATGCCACGCCTCGCATTAGCTCTCTCTCTCTCTCTCTCTCCCCCTCCTGGTTCACTTTGTTGAAGTTAAGCCTCTTTATTGTTATCAAAGATAACTCTTGAGTCGTACCTTGCTTTTTGACTCTCTTAAATTGCGAATAAAGCGGGAATTTTGCAAAACGATGTATGAGAGAGAAGGGCCTCCCTTTGTCACAGATGGAATCCATCAACCTCGTTCTTGCAAGCAAAAGCCTTGTCACATGTGACCGTTGCTTGGCAAGAGTGAAGACGTTGTAGCTGACTTTTCAATACTACATAGTGAAGCTAACCCACACAATGGCAACTCGCATCAAGATGCATTTGTGATGGCAAGCCTCCTCGGTTCGTAGATGTTATGGCAAAACACCGACATAAGCAAGTCATCATTAAGAGAGGTAAGTGGTATATCAAGATGCTCCTTGTATTATAGTTAATCGGTATAAAGTATATAATTTAGTTTTTTGCAACTTATAAAGTCTTAATAGCTCTAGCATGGGCAAATTTCTTTGATTGATAATCTTGCTTTTGTGAATATATTGAGGTTGTATATAGTAAGGTTGATAGAGAAGTGATAGGTTTTCTTGACATAACCAAGTTGAGGATAAACTATGATAGTTGTACTAATCAAATTGTGCCAAAAACATAGTTAGTTAGCACCTTGTAATAGATAAGTGGTAGAGAAGTGAATAGCTATCTTTGAGATAAATGATAGAAGAGTAACCAATACAACAATAACAACAAACATTCAGATAATTTATTCTAGGTAGTAGCATGGGATCATCAGTACAAATAATATATGACCTTGCAAGTGGAGGAGTTAGTGTTGGATATGTGTGGATAGATAATATGTCTAGGTTAGTGGAGTATATGGCTAGAGTAGAAGATAATATTAGACATTGTTCTAGTTGAGGATATTACATGTGCTATAGTTCTACACATGGCCTTTTTATACAAATTCAGCATAGTAATACTAGATAAGTTTGCAAAAGTCAAACATTAACTCCCCTATAGTGCTAAACATGGACTCTTTATACAAACCCATGCTATACTATTTGTACAATTTCTTGAAAAGATTTAGAGAGATTCATATATACTATATATTCTATAATAGTCCTTGCAAGGTTGAATATAATACAAATAAGTTCAATGTAGTAGACAATATGGCTAAAAAAGTGGTGGCACGAATGAAAGATAGTATTGGGCTCTACTCTAGTTGAGGATAATACACGTGTCACAATGCTAAACAAGGTTTTTAGACAAAATTTTGCTAATAGGATAGGTTGTATCCCTAAGCAGTATAAAAAATGAATGTAAGATAAATAATACAATACAACATGACATCATACATGTAAAGTGGGTGCATGGTATGTGGTGATAGTACACGTAGATAATAGATCCAAACTTAGGTGAAAACTTGTAATACATAGGAAATAAAGAAGTGAAGGGCATCTTTGATATAAATAGGTCTAGTATAAATAGATAATAAAAGTGACCTCACATCTCATATTATACCAAACAATGACAAATCATGATGTAACTCTGTCCTCGGCTCTATATGACATAACTGACATATCATGGCTTCTGCTAGTACTCTCCTAAATCTGCCAGTCTCAATCTCTAGCTGATGTGATAACGTGCGTGTTTGACCAATAACACATCTAACCAGTAGGACATTGTATCCTATAGGATAAATGAGTGTCCATATAGGCCGCTCATCACATATTGGACAACCTCTGTTAGTTGGAGGAGATGCTCTCTATAGAAAGGTATCTTCGTGCCAACTCTTGTACCGGTTGTATCCATGTGCTTTTTGTATCTAGTTGAATTAGATCCTGACATATAAGTCTCGTGGTGAATTGAAGATCATGTTTGAGTACAAAAAAAGAGATACTAAATTGAATCTAGAAGTGTTACTAGCTAGAATTGTGTGGGGTGGTGTAATTCTAGGTTGTAGCATGGGAGCATAAGTACAAATAATACATGACCTTGCAACAATGCTAGCATGGGAACCTTAGTACAAATAAAACATGGCCTTCCAACAATGCTCGAAAAAAAAATTTGCTCAAAAACTTGGAAAACCTACATATGAGAAATATTAGAGGTCCATTGACTATATTTGAGTAAGTATGAGAAGGCAATATGTTGGTAGCTAGACTGAAAGATAGTGTATTGTGTTGACTCTAGTTGGAATTTTGAGGCACTATGGGAATTAGTAGGCAATCCTAAAATTCCATTAGCATAGATAAATGTTTTACATGATAAATAGGCTTGATAGTAGTAAATGCCTTGAGGTGTACATAGCAAGGTATATTATTTGCAATAATAGAAATATTAGACATTATATTATTTCTTAGTAGATAACATGGATAGCTTAAGCAAGAAGATAATATGGACACCGAGGCTAGTTGATAACAATGATCAAATTAAAATTGTACCAATCAAATTGTGTCAAAAACTTCAATATATAGTTAGTTAGCACCTTGTAATACATAAGTGGTAGAGAAGTGATACGTATCTTTGAGATAAATGATAGAAGAGTAGCCAATACAACAATAATAAACAAACATTAATAATAATTTATTGGGAAAATTACCAAAATACCCCTCTAATTTGTGGAAATTCCCAAAATACCCTTATATCTATTTTAGCTGGATTGTTCACAATTTCCTAATCTTTATTCTTTTTTGACAATGTATATCTGTTTTTAGTGCTTAGCATGTAATTTGTCACAAATTACCTCCCAAAAAAAGACAATTGCGTCTAAAAATAATGAAGCAATTCATCTCCAAAGCCTACATAACCAGCTCAAATTTTAGTTTTGGTATCTTGTATTCATAGACAATCAGTCTTCTTATGAAAAGCTACAATTGTTTCAGTTTTTGGATAAATTTACTCTCACAACCAGGGGTATTTTGGTAATTTTGGAAAATTTAAAGGGCATTTTGGGAATTTTTGACAAAATATGGGGGGTATATTGGGAATTTTTGAAATTTGAAGGGAATTTTGGGAATTTCCACAAATTAGAGGGGTATTTTGGTAATTTTTCCTAATTTATTCTAGGTAGTAGCATGGGATCATGAGTACAAATAATATATGACCTTGCAAGTGGAGGAGTTAGTGTTGGATATGTGTGGATAGATAATATGTCTAGGTCATGCCAGGTTAATGATGGTGGAGCAAGATGAGCTGTCTGTGGAGCAAGTAATGTTGGAAAGAGATGAGGAGACTTGTGACGCGGCGAGTCTCATATCTCTTTTTGCTGTTGCTGATCATGAATAATCTAGCAGGCTAGGGGATGGGCAAACTACGTTAGGAGTTTTTTTGAGCAAGGGATTGCGCATATGTATATACACATTCATGGTGCATAAAATAAAGAATTGCCCATTCTTCAGAGCCAGGTGGTTCCGTGGGGCCCACATGTGTACAAGTAGGGCAGGGTGGACATACTGCATCGATATTCATTATCACGAGTATCGGTGTGTTTTTCTATAATAAGAGGAGTTTGTGGCATGTAAAACTTATCGAGGAAGCTATCAGCGGGCCCACACCATGAGGTAAGCAGGTGCGTTAGATGGTATCGAGCGGCGTCAGGAGGTCAAATGGGATTAAGTCTTGCACGTGGTAAGTGAAGACACAGCGGGGTTGTTTTTTTGTGATGAAATATGCAAAAGGTCATCATGAGGACCATCTTTTGGGGTTCCTTCACATGGTTGCAGGACCAAAGCTATGGCCTTATTGAGAAAATTTGAGGTCCAGGTGTGCGGATGGATGCAGCAGGGTGACAACTATGCATTGCGAGGCCACTTTTTGGCCTGTTCGGGGTCCGTTTGAGGTCAACAAAAAGGCCAAAGGTGCCCAAGTAATAAAGCTAAGTGTGGGAACTGAAAAACCTGAGAGAAAGACCGGAAAAAACGTGGAGAAAAGGAGCAATACCCGTAGCTCAATTTTTGCTCATTTTGGAGCATTTTTTGGCCCTAAACAGCTCATCCGCGGTCTGATTTGAGCACTATGACATTGTAGGGTGGGGTTTTTGGCCATTCCGGCCGCAATAGCACTATCCATTTTGCCAAATTTCTCACATATTTTTTGCTATTTTTTTGTGTAATCTTCTCCGGTGAGTGAAGCCTCTGCTTAACTTTGTGACTGTATCTGCATATTCATCCATATTGTGTGAGCTATTTGCCCCATTTGTGTTGGCCCAAGATCAATTGTATCTAAACATGAGAAATTATCCTCTTTTGAGCTGAGTTTTTGGGTGTGTGTGCATGTGTGTGTGTGTGTGTGTCTGTGTTGAGTGGGCAAGTGGGAAATCTCTCTCTTCTCACTCCAGCTGTGTGTTTCCTATCTCGGCCAGGCGGGTTGTGTAAGCCGAGTGGTGCCCTATGATGTGTGTGTGTGTGTGTGTGTTATTCCAAGAGTGTGTGTCGGCTTATCATAGACGCTTTGTGGGTGTTTCCAACCCGCTCACAACGCTTGGTGTGAAGAGAGAGAGAGAGAGAGAGAGAGAGAGAGAGAGAGAGAGAAAGAGAGAGAAACAGAGAGAGAGAGAGAGAGAGAGAGAGAGAGAGAGAGAGAGAGAGAGAGAGAGAGAAATGTATTGAATAAGGAGCTCGATCTACTATTTACAGCAACAATTACAAACAAAGACTCATCAAAGGGAAGGAAGGAGTATTGCATTTGCAGAGATTGGGAGGTATGAAATCTAGTTAATTCTGTGTAATGCTTATTCTTTTTATTGTTAGTTCATAATAGCAGGTTGTTTAAACTCCAATCAATTTGTGTTTGTTTTCCTGCTTATTTTTATTATGAAGTAGGCATTCAAATTTAAAGCCAATATGTTATTCATTTCCTTTTGCACTTTGCTTGCAAGTTAGGTGTTTAAAAGGCTATTTATTGTCCTACATGCATACTTGATGCAAAATTTTGTTGTTACTTTACTTCCTAAACTATGTTTGTGGTAAGAAATTCCATCTCTTATAATTGTGTGATAATGATACGATGGTGATGAGGATAACTCGTATGAGACTCAGTAGTAGGTTGAGCAATAGTCATAGGTTGAATCCTTTTGTGTTGAATAGGTGTAGGTTGATTCCCTTAATATTGAATCCTCAGGTATTATGGATGAAGCTGAAGATCGACTGCAAGTGGTCTGACATAATAAAACTATACAAAGAGATGGTAATGGTTCCACTTCAAGAGTGGAAGCTATGTCTTGGAAATGAGGACAACACACATCTGCCCCACCTAATGAAACCAAGCTTGGAGGATGACCAGGACCAAACAGATGCACTTAAGTGTCGTTGCACAAACATGCGTCTTCCGAGGTTGCTTCGACGTGATTTTCATGTATGCTGTGAAAGATGTCCCTTTTGCAAAAAAAGAAGAAAATACATTATGTCTTTCCATTTTGTCTCTTTGATTGGTCAATTGAAACTCTTATGTAAGAGCGAAGCAGCATGTTGGGATTTTCTTACAATGTGGAGAGCAAGAGAAAGGCTGCTAGGAAAAGCTAGTCATGAACATCCAGAGTTCATAGACGAGTTTTGGGATGGAGAAAAAACTAGAATCTTCCAAGATTTTTGGACACCGGACAAGGAGTGGGAATTACCTATACTTTGTGATAATCCCAAATGTATGCGAGCTCATAGGTCTTTTCCAAAGGATCTAATGTTCAAGTCCTTATGAGAAGGACACAGTGATGAACAAGGAGAGTTTATATTTAGGTGCTCAAAGTGTGCCAAACAAAAATGTGCTACAAGGAATTGGATCAAGGTATTTCCTCCATACATGTCTCTCACCTCTCTCTCTCTCTCTCTCTCTCTCTCTCTCTCTCTCTCTCTCTCTCTCTCCTAAGGTATATGCTTCTATTTTATGTTAATAAGAGCTTGTGTTGCAGGGTGACCCCAGAAAGTTTTCCCTTCTTCTTCATTGGGATGGGTTTCAAGCTGCATCCACCACACAAAAGGATAGCACTGTGGTAGAAATTGTTGTATTGAATGGTGGAAAAAGATCAATTGTTGACTCTATGCCGGTTTTTTTTTTTTGCCCTTGTCTCATAAGGAGCTAGAAAAAAAGCATGGTAAAATGTTGTCATTTTTCCTTCAACCTTTATTGGATGAGCTCAAAACATCCTTTCTAAATGGGTTTGATATTGATTATGCGGTTCCCAATGAAGCAATTTGTTATGGCCTTCGATAAGGAACTGCAAGGCTAAGATGCATATTGATGGTTTGTACCGGCGATCATCTGGCTCATTGTAAACTAGGTCAAGTGAAAGATGGTGGGATGGCCTTTTGTAGGCGAGACAAAGCAACAATAGAGTTTAGACAAGATAGTAATGGTATACAACACTATGTCTACTCCAATAATAGATATCAAGGAAGGTATCCTCCTGAGCAACGACATGTAGAAGACTTGTCGGAAAGTCTTAAGATGTCCGAACAATGCACAACAAAGGAGAAGATGGAGGAGACTTTACAAGATGGAGGTTTAGCAGGTGAATCTAGCAAATGAATCTGTGTTATGGAGACTCTTTCATCTCTATGGATTTGATATCTCTAGAGACCTTGTGTATGATGTGATGCATGTACTACCTCTAAATCTCTTTCCAAAATACATAAAGAGATTAATGACATCCGCCTCTTTGCAAACTAAAAAGAAGATTAACATTGCTCTTAAATAAGTTGCAAATTCTATTCCAAAGGATATCGTGCATGTGGGTAGATGGCCAAAACGCGCCTCACAATTCAAAATGTTCAAAGCAGAGGAATGTCAGAAGTTCATTCAATGGTATTTACCACATTTTCTCAATGTGGTAGATGGGAGAAGAAAAACATCTTGGGATTCTTTTGATTGATATTGCGCACATCTTTATTGATGGTAGTAGAAAAAAGGATTGGACAGAAGAGAGTATTGAAGCTTGCCACTCTTTATTGTTATCGTGGTTAATTCTTTTCTCAGGAGTACCATGGCGCCAACTCTTCTCCTCTTGAACATGTAGCACGTATGGTTACGTGAAATTTAACTTGCTTAATAGTTTAATATTATAAAATTTGAAGGTAATGGAGAGATTTTGGATTATGTTTATCACCATGGCTCTCATGGTACATGGTGCTTTAAGCATGAGAGAGATATTTCAAACTACTTGAGTATACGCACCAAAAACAAGTATAATGAGATATCCTACAACAAATACCATAGTCAAGTTTTGTGTACTGAAATACACAAACAACTAAATTTAGAGAAGGACGGTCTTACAAGCTCCGAAAGAGATATGGTTCTCATACATTCATGCTTGATCTTGCCTGAAAACCTTATTCATGGATCAAGAGATAGGTGTTTTGAGATACATGAGAAATGTTCTTTTCATACATCCTCTAAGAAGAAGGCAATTGATGTTTGGAATGCATGTCTTCGTTTGTTATCATGTCCCTGCCAAAGCATGATAAAAAAGAAAGGAGTTCTTGTGGGATCAAAAAATCCAAAGCCAACGGAACTTGACATGTTACAGATAAATGGGATGATTGAAATTTGGTTGAGCAGAGGAGAACATGCATTTACCTTTGGTGAAATCCACCCAAATGCATACTTACACCAAAGTATTTATGAACAATGTGAAGTATACAATGGGTGAGTTTGTGGTCATCCAAGTGTGAAACAATACAGAACAAGACATCATTTTTAGGGGATGTCTAGAAAAAATATTTGTGCACGAACGAGGAGAAGTCAATGTTTATGTTGTTGTAAGTAGTCTATTAGAGAGCCTTGATACATTTGATGGCAACTCTAGAATGTGGTGGTTTCATTGTTCACCCTATTGATTGCTTGCAATGCAATTTCTTTTGGCTTAATACACAATTGGATGAATATGAGCTACTATATGAAACTAGCTGCTCCAAGGTTCGCTCGAGATTACTATCTCCAGGTGAGATAGGGTGTGTCCCACAATGGCTTGAGATGGGTGACCTTGTCCTTGCAAGGCAGAGAGAATATTTGAATTGCAATGCTTTTGTGAGAAGTGTGGAAATTGACAACAAAAGAGCACTTTTAGCATGGGAAGATGAGCACCATGGACAAGATTGGGTGGATTGGAAACACATTTATATGATTTTGCAAGGTACTTCTATGATTGCTGTGTTATATTTGGTTCATTTTTTTGAATTCAAAATTTTATATCTTCCTTTTTTTGTGATTGATGTAGGTTGTCATGCAAAGTGCAATGCTAAGGCAACTTGAGTCTGGATATACAAGCTTTATGTGTCACATACAAGCTCCTTAATGTCAATAATCTTGCTTTAATGAGCTCTTTATGTGTCAAATACAGGCTTCTATTGCAATTGTTAGATCTTTTGTGCAGGTGATGCAATTTAAAGAACGTCGATCAAGAAGCAAGATTCACACCTTTTGGAATGTGAGTATTCCTTTTGAAGACATTGTATTCCATGCTTTTTGGTTGAATATATGCCATTCAATTATTGTAGATAGGTGATTGCTTTTTTTTTTTTTAAATACATTCAGCCATAGATCTTTTGCATGGTTGTCTGGATTCTCAAGGGCAGTATTTTTGGAGCTGATGTAATACTAAAATATAGAAGCCGCCTTCACATTGCTACAAACACCATGTTAGGCCTTTTTTTAGAGAGCAAGGACACAACGAAGACGAAAAGGTAGCTCTATTTTTCTAGGTGAGTGTCTATCCTCAAGGTGTTTTAGAGAGCAAACAGAATGATGCTCAATGTTTCTCGTATGTCTTGCATGAGAGAGAGAGAGAGAGAGAGAGAGAGAGAGAGAGAGAGAGAGAGAGAGAGAGAGAGAGAGAGAGAGAGATAGTTAATGACTCATATTTATGAAGGTCCCTTTTCTTTTCCAAACATCTGTTTTCTCAAGATTTATTTACCTCAGTAGAGAAACTGATTTGCTAGTGGTTTTGACTATAAAGTGAGTAAAGTATTATCTTATTCCTTTATTAATGGTTTTTACCCTCAACAAAGTGATTGAGTTGGTAGTGATTTCAACAGTAAAATGTGTAGAGAAGCTATCTTATTGCTTTTCTGGTGGTTTTGACTGTAAAGTGACATTGGCCACTGGGCTTGAAAGGATCTGGCGTGCATATTAGTGACATTGGCCATTGGGCTTGAAACAGTCGTGTCGTTTGCTTTTCTGGTGGTTTCTACTGTAAAGTGACACTGGCCACTTGGCTTGAAAGGATCTAGCATTCATATTAGTGACATTGGCCACTGGGCTTGAAACACTCGTATTGTTCATAGTAGTAATACACATGTATTTTTGTGAATATTTAATAATTTCTACACATCATGACACTCTTTTTTATGGATGTATGTAGGTACTTTGGTTAATTTTTAGAGGTGTTGCTTCATTTGTTGTATCGACCAGTTCTAGTTTTCAAAGGTGTTCTGGTTTTCAAGGCACTGCTTCATCTGCATTAGTGAAGATGGATGTCCGGAGTCAAAGGCAAATAGAGTTTCCTTCCATCTCTCCCTTGTTTGTGAATGAAGAAGTTATGAAGATACGCAGAAGTTAATAGAAATTGCATAAGGCTGGTTATTCGTAATTGTTTGAGTCCAATTTCAATGTGATTGACAGTAAAAGTTTTACAACTTCAACATTAATTTCAATGCAAAATGTAAAATTTAAGACTATTTTTTACCTGTTTGGCATTGATCTTGAGGATGTATGTAATGAATTATCAATCCTTTAGACACTCTTGTGTGTGATGTGCAAGGTGTATTAATGTTTGTTGCATAAGGATGTACACATTGGTTATGGTGTATGATTTAAAATTTCTTGTAGCCTTCTTATGGCAGCCATTGCCTTGCACATGGCTCTTAAGAAGCAAAAAGATGCTTCAAGTCTCTACTATGCATGATGGGCTTAAGTTACATTGTCCTGTGGGTGACTGCCATGAGTCTATACTTTGCACTTTACTTTTAAGGCCAATTTGGGTTTATCTTGGATTCGTGTAGGTATATATAGATATAGCTATGAAATGGTAGTTGGTTATATTTTGTGATATGAAGGAGTAAGTGGCCTTCAAAGCACATGGGTGCTCAAGGTGATTGTAAATTTGTATCTATAGTAAGAAGTGTGTATGGTAAAATTGAGTTTTGGATGCAAAGGTAGTTTAATGGGGATGGGGGGAGGATTGCTTAGGCATTATTGGTGGGAATTGTTTCATGAATGTTGAATGTTGTACACTTGTTTTATGTGCTTGGCAAGATGAGGTTCAGACAACAAATTATATATGATCTTAGAAGTGAAACGAGGAGTGATAAACTTGTTGCTTCCACCTAGGCTTGAAAATAGCAAAATAGTTTCGTTTTTAATAAGATTTTACTTCAAGATAGAATAAAGGTGATGGAAATTTCTCACGTGTGAATATTTTTCGCACTTGTGAAAAGTGGGAGGTTTTTTTTCACATGTGGAATTTGACAATCACATAAGAGAAATATTTTGACTTAAGAGAATGTTTGTTCCAAACTCAAAAAACTACTTTAGCACTTCTTTTCTCAGGATGAAAAATATTTTCACTAGTGTGAATCGTATCAAGGATTTTTTCCCAGGTGTGACTTTAATGTAAGAAAAGTTCTATAAGTTCTTGTGAATGCGAATTGGAAAATACAAAGTAAAACCATGTTGAAATACAAGCAATGTTGTTGAAGATGAAGCTATGGAGCTTTCAAACCGACTTTTTTTGAGCAAAAAGAATATGTTTCTCAGGAGGAACAGTCTTTGTAAGGAAATCTACAACATTCTCTGTGGTAGAGATGTATTTGAGGTGGATGAAATTGTCTTCTACTAGTTCCTTGATGAAGTGATACGCGAGCTTGATGTGCTTTGTGAGCTCAATAAGCTGAGGACTCTTCGCCATTGCAATTGCTGACTGATTGTCACAATGTAGAATGATTGGAGGAGTGGCACATGGAATGGGTAGTTATTCTAGGAGTTGGTGAAGCCACAATGCTTCACGAGCAGCGATGGATGTTGCTATTTATTCTGCATCGGTAGATGACAGAGCAAGAGAAGTCCCTGGCGCTTGGTTCACCAAGAAATAGCACCAACTGCAAGAAGAAATAGATAGCTTTGAGAGAGCGGTGTCGAGGGCGAAGGGGAGGCAAAACCCTTCAGCATCCATAGGGGCTAAGTTGGAGGGTTGATTAGAGGCCTTGAGGATTGAGGATGAAGATGAAATGTTGACATGAGTGATGGTCTTTCTACCAGGAGTAGAAGTTGGTGGAGGTGAGTATGATGATGAAACCATGATAGGTGTGTGCCATGCTTGGAGGTGATAAAGGAGGAGCTGAGGGGATGAAATGAGGACTATTTTGAGGCGTTTTTGAATGAGGTAGGGGACTGAGATGGTGTGTAGCTGCTGGAGGAGCTAGAGATGGCTTGAAATGGCGCTCATAGAGGATGAAATTGGCTGAGAGAGAGGTCTGAAAATGTGAGTGTGTGTGTACTCTAGATAGTGTGTGGGAGAGCTGAGGAGAGTGTGTAACCATGCCAACTGGTGGCGCTAGGTGATGGGATTCCAAGGCAAGCGCTGGTGAGAGTGTGTGTGGGCATTCCCTGGCAAGTGGCACAAGCTATTGCAGTTTGGCAGTTTGCATTATTAAGCTTGTTGGCCTTTCAAAGTCATTTAAATAATTTAAGGTGTTATTAACACTATGGAGCAAAGGTTTATTGAGTTTATTGGTGACGGGAGATTGAATGCAAGATGTATCCGGTGTAGGCAAAAGAGGTTCTTGGGTCGAGGAGCGTGGGGATGGAAGTTTGGCTTGAGCGAGAGTATCTGCAAGGTGACCAAGAAGTAGAAATTCACAAAATATTATTGAACTTTAGTAAATGAACCGTTTGGTTGTCAAAATCATATAGTCGATACGCCTTGATGCCATGTGGCTCTCCATAACCGCAAAATGTTGTGTTGATGCTCTTCGGGGAAAATTTAGGATTATGATCAGTGAGCAGAGGATATGCCGAAAAACCAAAAATTTTAAAATGTAGTATGTTGGGTGGGTGATTATACCATAATTGGTAAGTGGTGTTGTGTGGATTAGCTGATGAGAGAACTCGATTTTGAGTGTAAGTTGCGGGTAGCTATGGATTCTTCCTAGTAAGTGATTCGTGAGTAGAAGTCGAGCGAGGGCTAGCATTAAACGGGCAACTTCAACCAATGTGAGATTTTTGTGCTCGGCTACACCATTCTGCTGAGGGTGATCCGAAATTGTAAATTCCCGTCAAGACAAAATTGTTGAAAATCATTGCTTTTGTATTCCCCACCGTTGTCTATTCTTAGTGCCCTAATTTTTTGATCCAATTGTGTCTCCACCGCAGCTTTGAAATCTTGAAATTTGATGAAAGGAGAACTTTTATCTGCCAAGAAATAGACATAAGTGTACCTTGTATAGTCTTCGATGAAGATTAGGAAGTATTTGTTGCCGGTGAGTGAACGTGTCTGCATTGGGCCGCAAAAATCCCAGTGGATGAGCTCAAGAGGTTGAGTTGTATGGGATTTTGACCCTGGAAACTTGAAATGCTTAATTGTGGTTGGCAAATCCACAACTAGCACCTTTTGCTGCATATCCTTAAGCACTTGTTGTGAGACATGACCTAACCTGTAGTGCCAAGTAAGTGTCCCCTCTTGCTTAGGATAATTGATGAATGATAAAAGTGCTTTGTCTTGGACTTTGCTGGAGCAGAGATGATACAGGTGTCCTTCCTTGGGGCAAGGTATAGATAAAGGCTTGTGATTTGTGTCAAGTGTTTGCAGGATGCACTTATCCTGTGTGAAAGAAAATGTAATGCCCTTGGAGGTGAGCTCTCCTACTGAGATGAGATTCTGCTCTAGACCAGGTACATAGTATACCTTGTCTAAGTGATCTATAGTGCCATTGGGTAGGGTAATGGCAACAGTTCCATATCCTCAAGCATATTTAATGTTAACATCCCCCATGAGGACTTCAAGTGGGTGTTGAAGAGGAGTGTAGTGTGCAAGACAATCAAAATGATATGTCATGTGATGTGTAGCTCCAGTGTCTAGATACCAAAAGAAGATTTGTGATGTGGCCTGGAAGAGGTGAATTTTGCAGCAAAAAGTTGTATAGAAGTAGCGTGTGTATCACCATCATAGCTTGAAATATTAGTGAAATGAGCATGAGCTTTGTGATGATAGCCTCCATTTGCTTTGTGTCGATTGAATGATGCTTGGTTTTGGACCTAAAGTCCTTGGAAATGTGTTTGAACTTCTTGCAGTTGTGGCATTGCACTTGACCATAAGGTGCATTTCTAGGGCAATGTTAGCAGCGGCTAACATAGGCTATACCGAATATGCATCGAGCAGGAGATATGCTATGGATGTCACAATATTTCCACTCACTTTGTATAAGCCTTGGGCTCACTTGGAGTTCCAAAGTTGTATTTGGTATTTTGAGGGCTCGAGCTTAAACCCATAGTAGAAGGGATTGTGGTGAAAGCCCTTAAAAGGAAGCCTTGAGGCAAGCAGACTTCATTCTTGAGTATCCACTCTTGAGGATCCACTTTTGAGAGCTCCCTCTCTCTAGAGTGTTCACTCTTTGGCGTAGCCTTGAGCTTAATGTCTATGCTTGAGAGGCTAGTGCTAACCATTGTAATTAGACTAAGATCTTCTTGATTAATCTAATTCTTATTTTCTCATTAGTCTCTTCTTCTCTACATTTCATATTGTCATGAAGTAGTATTACACTTTCATTATTCTAGATTTGAGAGATGTATGTACTTCTTGCTAGTAAGCATTCTTATCTCTCTACGAGCAATTGATTTGAGATATTTAGCATCACAAATTAGGTTGATTAAGTTAAGTCTGAATCTTGTAATTTGTGTGTGTGCTCTATTCTTTGCTTGTGTGTGTAGATAGGTTTTATGAAGCTCTAGCACCATTCACCTCATGTGTGTAAGGTATTGATGAAGTGCCTTAATTGACATGTGGTGATTAGTGTGTGCTTGTCATTAGTGTGCTTGGGGTTTCTAATCTATGGCAAGTTGGACTTCGGTGGGCTTGATGTGTGTAGGAGATTAATTTATTAGTGATTAGAGTAGGTTTAGAGTTAGTCTTGCCATGGCTAATCTCTATTTGCAATGGAGAGGTGATCTCTTGAATCCTCTATTCCATTCATCCTGGGCTTGATGTGTGTAGGAGATTAATTTATTAGTGATTAGAGTAGGTTTAGAGTTAGTCTTGCCATGGCTAATCTCTATTTGCAATGGAGAGGTGATCTCTTGAATCCTCTATTCCATTCATCCTAGGCTCGTGCTTCCATGCCCTAGCCGGGTTGCTGGATCCACGGATTTGATAATTTTGTGTGGGTTGTGATTAGGTCGTGCTACAACGCCTCCCTACATTTGGCGTCGTTGCCCGGGATCGACAACCTAAGCTAGTGAGTTTAGGATGTGTAGAATAGAGTAATTTCACTACTAATTTTGTTGGTTTTTGAGTGTGTGTAACTCATTTTTTGGTTTGATTTGATGATGTTGTGTAAAAATTTGATTCTAATGTTGAGTTATACATACCCAAAACCCCCAATTTCACCCTCAATTTCACTAATTTCATGCTAACCCTTACTAATTTCACTTCTTTCCATGCTAATTGTACTAATTTCATGCTAAATTCTACTAATGTTGACTAACCTTGCTAACCTAACCACTAACATTTGAAGTGTAAAGTATGTGAAATCCCCTTGCGAGAGGTAGAATCATCACTCTAATCAGGTTAATTGTACCAATTTATGCCTAATTTGATGATTTGGGTGTTTGATTTTGACCAACAAATGGTCAATTTTGGAACTGATTTGATGGTGCACACACTTGTGTGTGCAATGATGCGACTTCGCGTGGAGCAAATGAATAGCTTGGAGTGTAATTACGATGTAAGTGCATTCACTTGTTATGTCAATTTTTGATTGATCAATGTGATTCAATTTGCTAATCATTTGCTAAAATTAGGTGTGTAACACAAATTGACCTACACTTTGCACCTAATTTGATACACTTAGAATGAAATTGATAGTCAAATTGTGACTAATGAGCTTTGTGTGTATCCAAATAATGCTTAATTCTCATCAAGAATTCATGTGTGTGCATAAAAATCATTGTGTGTGTGCACACACCAAAGAGGAAAAAAAATTGTCAAAAATTTCAAGTGTGTGTGCACCTAATCTTTATTGTGTGCATACATAAAAAGTGATGGAATTGATAATACATGTGTATGCAATCTTGTAAATGATGTGTATGTTAAGCTAATTCAATCATTGGATAAACCTAATTGCCAAAAAATTGGACAAAAATTGATTGTGTTTGATGGTCAATTGGGACACCTAAATGGTATTTGATTGTGAAATGTTCATTGTGCAATCATTAGGTGTAAGCCTAAATGCATTGCGAGCCAAATTTGAATTTTTGTGCTTAATTTTTGAGTGTGTGCATTGCTTGATTGGGTCAAAATAGTGTTAATTTTTGAGGAATTAAGCATGCATGCATTCACTTATGCCTGATTGAGTTTGCGATTTGTGCATTGCAATGTGGAGTTAATGTAATTTTTGCATAAAGTTTTGGCCAAAATTTGTGTGTGTGTGCCTAGTCAATGCCTCTTCTGCCAGATTGTGCTAGCGCTAGTTTTCTATGTACTTTCTTAGTGAATTTTCCCTACCCAGTTCCCAACAACTCACTTGAGTACTTTAAAGGAGTAACCACAACTAAGAGGTGTCTAAAGACATAACTAGTTTTCATACTTTATGAAGACATTTAACGCAACAAGAGAGAGAGAGAGAGAGAGAGAGAGAGAGTTTGAAACCTTCACAATTTGATGCAAAGTGATAATAATCATGATGTGAGGTTATTTATATACTTCTAAAAGTACTCTCTCCCTCTCTCTCGTGCGTGATGTAGTGAAGTGGCCCTCTCTCTCCCATGATGTAGTGAAGTGGCGTGGCAGGTGTGTTATTTCATTGATCCAAGAATGGGTCATCATGGCAAAAAAAAAAAGCTCACCATAGACAAGCATGTAGTGCAAAATAGAGTTGTGTTTATTCATTCATGAAATGAGTTTTAAGTAGCTCTACAGGCTTGCTCCACAGCATGTGGGATAATTCCACTCTTCTCTCCTTGACTCACACTTTAGGACAAAGCTCACACTTTACAATCCTCCCCTTGAGGTTTGGACTATGACAAAATACTGAAGATGCATGATTCACACAGGATGATAAGCTGGTATCCACACAGGATGGTAAAATCCACACAGGCTGACAAAACCCACACAGGAAAATAAAAGTCCTCCCCTACAAGTAGAGAGGCTACATCTTCAAAGTACGTCTTCATAAAAGACAAAGTTGATCTCTCCTTTTTCTTCTTCATCTTCTACTATGTGAGCTAATCCTTTGTTAGGTCTCTTGCCTTTGTAGCTTTTGCTGTTCCTTCTGCTACTGTTGCTTTCTTCACTGCTACTACCTCCATTTGAGTAGCATCAAGAAGGTGGATGTCCCTTCTTACCACATTTGTTGCAAGGATTGTTTGTGTAGCAGTATTTTGCTACGTGTCCCATTCTTCTACATTCATAACACTTTCTTCCGGTTGATGAAGTCGATGGTGTATGCCTTCCCCTTGAGGATGTTGTGACAAAGGCCCCTCCTGATGGAGTTAATGAACCTCTTTGCTTTCTCTCTTCTGCTTGGACTAAGTTGATGACATCTTGAAAAGGTGGATCTGGTTCTTTTTCTTCAAGAACTGTGACTAAGTGGTCATAAGAAGGTGGAAGTGCACTCAATAGTATGGACACTTTGTCATCTTCTGATACTTCGACCTAGATGTAAGTGAGCTGTGTGGCAATGCTCTTAAGCCTATTTACTAGGCTAGCAATGTCCTCCCCTGCAATCATGGTGATCTTGTAAAGTTTCCTTTTGAGACTAACTTTCCTTCTTTTGGCCCTGGCTCCAAAATTGCTTTCTAAAACATGCCACGCATCATGTGCATGTGTACATTCATCCATGAAATGCACATAGTTGTCATGCAAGGAGGTGATGATGATTCCTAACGCTTGTTTGTCTTTGGCCAAATTTTGTGCACTTGCTATGAGTGTAGATGCCCTAGTGTGCAGTCCATTGGGTTCGGTTTGTTGCTCTAAGGCAGTGCTGATGACAAACCACAAACATTTTTTCATAAGGTAACCTCTTAACTTCGTTTGCCAGGTGTGAAACCGTTCCCCGTTGAATTTTTCTATTCCCTTGTCCCCCATTTGTGCTAATAGAGGGGTCTTAGCTTAGGAGACTCTCCTAGCCAGTGTCTACCTCTTTACACGACCACAATTGATGATAGAAAATTTATTTTCATTTTTGTGCTTGGTTGCAAATTTTAAAATTTATTGCAGGAGAGAGAGAGAGAGAGAGAGAGAGAGAGAGAGAGAGAGAGAGAGAGAGAGAGAGAGAGATTTCTTTAATTTTTGTGAAGCTCCTCTTCACAAAAAAATTTTAAAAAACTGTTCTTTGACTTCTTGGAAGTCTCGACTCGAAGCTCGATAAAAAAACCGCCTTTGAATGCTTCCAAAAGCCCTTTTGTAGGAATGCTTTGATCACCTTGGTTTCATTGCAGGTGGGAATAACTTTTGAATATAGGCCCTTTTTGACTTCAATTGGAATTCTTGAGGCCCGTGGGAGGTGAGGCTAATAGGCAAAAGGTATCCCGGGCAAGTGGGGCAAAATCGGGCAGGTGGGGTCAGGCCGGGCGGGCTCCGGGCAGTCGCAGCAAGCGGGGAAGGCGCAGGCAATCGGGCAGCCAGTCGAAGTAGGCGCGGGCAGGTCGCCGACAGAGCGTTCATGCGTGCGCGGCCGTTCGCCAACGGGTGTGCAGGAAACAAGAGCCACCGGACGGTGCTTCCGATTTGCAGCCGGCCGGTGGCGGACCCAAATAACTATAAAATGTAGTTGACCGCCTGGTCTCAGATCCGTCGTGGGCGCCCAATATGGCCCTAATGGTCAACTCCTAAAAATAGGAGGTTCACACGGTTTGTTGGCAGATTTGCCTTCTCAAGACAAAAAAAGGGAGAAGAATTTCCTCTTTGGCATTAAATGCACCACACACACTAAAGCTTCTGAAAATTGTTCTGCAGAAAATGCAGAGAGTGGGAGTGTGCAAGAGAAAAAAAAATCAAGCTCTAGAATGTGCAAATGAAGGGAGATTTGAGCATGGATCGGCTTGATGGAAAGCACTTGAATGGGGCTATGCACACACACCAAATTGCAAATGCCAATTTGCTAAATAATGAGCAGCTATTGAATGCAAGATGCAAGTTCTTGATGAAAATTAATGCATTCTAATGCTAATCCTCTCCCTAATCTAGTCTACCTAGCGATGGAGGGTAGTGGCCTCTTGGGTGTGCGAAGGACATGCCCACACATAGCTAGATTAGTGCTTAATTAGTGAGAGATGCAACTAGTTATGAAAATGTCAATGGACCGTAACAATAATTACGAAATCCTAATCAATCTAAAGGAGATGCTAATAGTTAATACACTAATGCATAATGATAAATCTAGCTAGCATAACCTAATGCTCTAATACCAGTTGTTGGGAATTGGATCGTGCTAGCTATGGTGGATGAAAGAAAAACATAGCGTCAATGTGTGAGTGTGTGTGTAAGCAAGGTTATCACTCAAGTGAATTAGGTTCCAAGATAGAATTAGCTTGGACTCATAAACACAATCTTGAGTATTGACTTAGCTTAGCACAAGCTCACAATAGACAAGCATGTAGTGCAAAATAGAGTTGTGTTTATTCATTCATGAAATGAGCTTCAAGTAGCTCTACAACCTTGCTCCATAGCATGTGGGATAATTCCACTCTTCTCTCCTTGACTCACACTTTAGGACAAAGCTCACACTTTACAAATACAAGAGACCGTCATGAATGAAAAACTCAAACAATGCGTATAGACTTATTACACAAAGACAAAATACTTCATGAATGGGTTCTTTGGACCTCGACTCAAGAGCCAAGATCGGTCCTGCGTGATTGATCGTATCTGCAATGAGTTTAGCTTCACTAGAAACATCATCATCCAAACCACCAAATCGCTCACAAGACTGGAATTATCTAGCTAGATAATCACCCCAAGGTGTACTCGAATTGGAGCAATGTGAAGGTTTGATGATCCTTACAAACAATCACAATCCTATCATGCAAAAAATGTGTGTTGTGCTTCGGAGAAGAGATGACAGCAAAAGAGTTCTTTTCATGCAATGACTCATGCTTGTCTAGACTGTGGGACTTTGTACTAAGAGAAACAACCATACTACGTGTTTTATCCTTTTAAAACATGAGAGTGAGAGACTAATGGCAAAGATGGAATGTTCTTGTCGCAGCAAAGGACCATGGGAGGTGCTCCTTCAATTGTGAGAGAGAGGGTTTTCTTTCCAATCAATGTGTGGATTATAATCTTTAAACCACTTGATGCCAAAAATCAAATCACATCCTTTGAAAGGAGAAACCACAAATCTACGATGAAAACCGATATTTTGAACTAACACTGTCACATAAGGACATTCATGCGTGAAAGATGAGTGCATGTTAGGAGAAAATCCAGAGATCACAATGGGATCTATGGGAAGAGCTTCTAAACGTGCACTCTTCACGAGAGAGACACTAATCACATCATGCATACTATCTCAATCAAACAAGATCACAATGCGTGTACTATTCACATGACCATAACACTGCATAAGAGACTCATCTACATGATCATGAGAAACTTCGGACACATTAGTGTTCTCATTGAGTGCATTCACACATGATGTGGATTTTGTGGGTTCTTTAGGTGCTTTCTTAGGACAATCTCATTTAATGTGACCTTTAGTGTGACACTCAAAACATCTTCTGTCCTTTTGGTATTTCGTTCATTCTTCAAAACTTAGCCTACCTCCTACGATTCCTTGAGCAGATTTTTCATCAGGTGTCAACCTAGGGGTTTCCTGAGTTTTAGCCTTTTTTTAGGTTCATTGTGAGAGTTCTGGGCTCTAGATGCAGAAGAAGATTGAGAAGAAGAATTACCATCATGCTTACCAATGGTTTACCATGCTTACCATTCGGTTGGTCTTGTGAAGTACTCGACTTGTTCTCCTTCGTCTTGCCTTTGTTGTGCTTCATTTCTCGCGCTAAAGTGATTATGACAGCCTCATTATAGTCCTTAGGGCTGAAAACTTGCACATTGACCTTGATGTACTCAACTAACCTAAAGAGGAAAGCCTCCTTGCGATCCTCATCGGACTTATGCAATTGAACACCAATCTGCAAAGTATGGCTAGAAAGACATACTAGGGGATCCATTTGACCTAAGACCATGACAATCTTCTTTTAACAGATCAAGGTATTGTGGTGGCATGAAGCGAGCCTTGAGCTTGTCTTGGAAGTCGACCCAACTGAAAGAGAGGGATACGCCTTCCTTGGCACGCTCAAGATGCTCAGTCAACTGTGACTCCTGCCAAGCTTGATACCAATTAATGGCATCACCTGCTAGATACATGGCCACAGTCAACACTTTACTGTTGCTTGTTTTCTTGTTAGTCGCGCAAAGTAAGCATTAAATTGATGCAACCAAGAATGATTCATAGATGCATCCATCTTACCATCATACTTACTAAATGTCAACTTCTCAATGACTGGATTGTTGGAATCTTTGTCTCTACATGTGCTACGTGATGACTCGTCGACCTCCTTGAGTGGCTTGGTCTTCGAGGAGAGTACCTGTAGGACCAACTCCTGCATGCGTTGGTCTCTTTGCGCCTCTCGCTCTAACTCCATAGCCGGTCGCTTTTCTTCGGCCGTTATGCGTTGAGCCTCGCGTGCTTGCTCACGCTCAAGCTCCATAGATTCCCTTCTTTCTTTGGCAGCTAAGCATTGCGCTTCGTGTGCTTGCTCACGCTCAAGCTCCATAGCTGCCCTTCTTTCTTTGGTAGCTAACCGTTGAGCTTCGCGTGCTTGCTCACGCCCAAGCTCCATAGCTGCCCTTCTTTCTTCTTGATCGCGATCCATGGTGGCATGTTGCACCTCTTGTTGTAGCATCATCAACTTGACCAAAGCCTCCATAGAGTTTCGTGCACTCCGTGGCGTAGATGGGGATGGGGGAGGATCGGGGAACAATTCTCCTGGTGTAGAAACTTTGTCTTCTCCAACTCCACTCGTCACCTTCACGCAAAGTATTCATTCCGCTTTGGGTGATGACCATGCACTGAGTTCTTGGGTACTTGGAGTTCTTGGGTTTTTGAGTACTTGGGTACTCAGGGTTCTTAGCTTGAAATGTGTGTTTACGAAGGCTTTTCTCTTACCCAAGCTCAACTCCTTCCTACAGGTGCACCCCTTGCTGGCCATTCTCTCACACCAAGGTTGCTTTTTTCCACCTCGTGTCTATTGGCTTGCCGCTAAGTACAAGGTCCGCTCTCAGTGAGTGGAAAAGAGGAACAAGGGGAGGTTGGACAAGCCCTTCTTTCTTGGGTTACCTACCTAGGAAGTGTTGTGGAAACCTTGTGAGCCTGTACGTGGGCATGTCAGCAATTTGTGACATATTTCTATGTTTCATTCATCCTCTACCACGTGGTGGCCTTGCTCGCGTTGACATGACGTTGCTAGACCATCTTTCGGTGGTGCTTTTTAGCAGCTACCTATTGGTTGAGATGAGGGTTACTTGTTTCTTCCAGGGCATTCATTGGTGGTGTTTTCTTCGTCCTCGCCGGTGGTTGTTGTCTCAACCTCACCCATCCTTCACCCTCATCTGCAGTGGTTAATTCTTAGTGCATCCTTGATGTTGCTTGGGCCTTTTCAGAGACGCCCCATGCTTTCCTTGGGTGGTTTTCCTCTTCATAGCAGTTTGGAGGTGCCTCTCTTTTCAGAGGTTTTGGTGGATTCCCTCTCCTATCCCCCTATCCAGAAGTTGCCAAGGAAGTTTTTACCCTCAGGAGGGTTTTTGTCCCCTTGCGTGTTTATAGAATTGTCACTTTTTCAAATTTGGCCTCTAGCCTTAATAATTGTCTACGACGTTCATGTCAGCACCACTTTGGATGCTCCAAGGGGTCCATGTAATGAACGTTAGCTATGTTTTTCCAGAGAGAGAGAGAGAGAGAGAGAGAGAGAGAGAGAGAGAGAGAGAGAGAGAGAGAGTCTGTTGTTGGGTGAAGGTGGCAGACTTTGGCGCGTCTCGACTTGTCCCTAGTCATATCGATAGGCCATCCTGAATGATCATATGGTTGTTCCTAAGGACAACCTTCATGTGGAGAATATTAAGGTTGATCTCAACCAACATTTTTTAATTTCATGGCCTCGTTTTTTTGTGTCTAGTTTCAGCCTGTTTGCTTACAAGAAGCATATTGGCCTTTGAGGGGTGGTGGCTGTTTTCACTTGACTTCACAATACGATTGTATGTGTGTGTCTTGGGGGGGGGGTTGGGGGGGGGGGGGGGGAGAGAGAGAGAGAGGGAGAGAGCTTTGTCTTTGCTGAAGGCTACAACTCAAGCAAGGAGGCTCCATCCGTGTCCTATGTAGGTAGAGCTTTTGCTATAGATCACATCCCAATGACTCGGCCTATTTCTTGGGATAGACATTAAATGGGGAGGCTCTTATACTGAAGAGGTGGGCAATTGTCTACCCCAACATCGCTTCACTGGAGCTCTAGATTCCATCCAAGCTTTGTAAGTAATGCGCTCTTGCTTATATTAGTATCCCTTTCACTATGTGGATAAAGCTCATGGTCTGGCCACCCCTGTCGTAGTATATATGAGCTACAAAATGTACTACTATGTCATGCGGATGGAGTTTTGTGTGTGTGTGTGTGTGTGTGTGTGTGTGTGTGTGTGTGTGTGTGTGTGTGTGTGTGTGTGTGTGTGTGTGTGAGAGAGAGAGAGAGAGAGAGAGAGAGAGAGAGAGAGAGAGGTTGAGTGCTACTATGTGAATCGACAATCAATAAAAAGAAAATTCGCTTATACAACCCCTCCCCCCAATTTAGAGACAAAAAATTGAAACACACTCCGAATCTTTCTTATGTGTCAACTTGTGATTTGTTAAAAATTGTCCTATTTCTCTAAGCTCTAGAAAACCAATTATTGACCTTTCTTGAATTGGGCATTCCAATCAAATCAGAAGAATGCCAATCTTGGTACTACCTAATTCGTCTTTTAAATTTGACATTTTAAATTTGACAAGATTTGTAAAATCCACCCCAAAATTATGGTTTTTTCCTTCAATGCCTTGAAACCGGCTCTACCCTATTTCCATAGCCCACAAGTAGAAGGCCTAACACCACATTGCACTTTTATATGACAGTGTCGAGATTCATCACATTACAAGAACTAATGATGCCCAACCAAAGCAACATGGGATGAGCAAAATAGCGCACTTGATATAGGTATGAGGACTCTCAAGCTGATAACAATGACACATTGGCATCGTATTTTCAAAATTTTAAGCACAAAATCATAGCTACATGATGTGAAAAATTATATATGCACATTTTGGCTCCGTTTTCATATCCCCAAGGTGAAATCTTCATGGATTCTGTTTTCAAGTATCTGCACAAAAACCATTTTGCGAGGATACACAAGGCCCCGTTGTTTAAAAAAAAGAGCTATCTACACGCCTTCTGCCACCTTGAAACTCGTCCGTTTTCTTGACCTGCCACCAGCCAACCCTTCCCTTTTCCTCTTAAATCCCCAAGGGGACATCTTCCTAGATTCCCCCTAGCCACACATACTAAGCATTGTGAATGCCAAAGCAACATGAGATGAGCTAAATATATAGCTTATTTGATATTAAAGGAGTCTATAAGACAAATGTCGTCATTGAAAGTTTAAAGATAACGATGTCACAATGACATCACACTTTGAAAATTTCAAGCATTGTAGAAAATTTGTAAATTTTCTTACCTTCAAATTTAAAATTTAGAGGCAAATCTCCAAATTTGTAGGTGAGAATATACTAAAACTTGATTTTTTTCGAGTATTGGGACACTAGAAACGTGCTTGATC
Source organism: Adiantum capillus-veneris (assembly GCF_014529385.1). NCBI lineage: Eukaryota > Viridiplantae > Streptophyta > Polypodiopsida > Polypodiales > Pteridaceae > Adiantum > Adiantum capillus-veneris. The sequence goes on from NC_140957.1 coordinate 79,162,398, forward strand.
CATAAAGTGCTTTGAGCATTGCCACACTAGAAACGTGCTTGAGTCATAAAGCAAGCTAGTAGGTAGTGGTCAGGTGATGCATAGTTATCAGTTACCTTTTGAAATAATTGTTCCTCATGCATGGTCACGCTTGCACCTATAATTTGTCTTATATGCAACTATGTAAGTCTTTTTTGTAATTGTGCCAATTTGGCATAGTTGTGTAACATGCTACTGATAATTGACGCATGTGTGACCACATCCTAAGTCTTTGCAATATTGTGAGTTGAGAAAGTGAACTTCAGTGGGGCTTGCCACTTATAGAGGTACTACTCAAGTAGCACACAAAAGCAGGGATGGTCAGTCCTTTAGATGTAACTTTCAAAAGAGGAACTCAAATGTATATTTCCTATTTTTTTATGCATCCTGTTGTTAGAGTTATGGCATCTCTCTAGATTCTTCTAGTCGGTCTTGGTTTCTCCTAGGGACAGGTGGTAGGGAGCGAGGGTTGTTTTGTGGATATGCCCAACGAGTGTGAGGTTATTTTCTCATGTCGGGATATTTTAGCCATGTCTAGCTACGAGTAGACACTATGTAGTGACTCGAGTTGATCAAGGTTCGGAATTACCAAAACTCTCAATGGCCCCCAAAAGACACATGAAGTAGTGTAAAAAAGACCTCTCTCAAACCATTGTAAGAGCTTCACCAAACTCCACTCTATTGGGGTGTTTGGTGTAGCCTCAAACCTAATGGCACTAATGCAGGTTCAGATTGTCTTGCAAAAAGAAGCACCTTCTTCTCTCAGTTCCTTGTGCACGTACATCCATGGAAACATTAGAAATTCCATAGACTCTCCCTAATTCACTACCTCACACCCTCAAAAACAAGAAGCAAATTAGTCGGGACTGCACTAGACCACCATGCAGAAACCCTCTTGTGTCCTTCTTCAAATGAGAAAATTTGCAAATTTTTGATGAATCAAGGAGCCTCCAGCTTGAGAAACCACATCCACCATTGTTGATGTGAAAAATAGCCCTTTCACACCCTTCTAACCCATGTTTTGACCTTTTATGGCCATTTTTGGCCATTTTTGACCCCCAATGGTATTTTTTGTGGGGCAAACCCCAAACGGACTCCGACTTTCTCCAAATACTCTAGTTTTGATCCTTGATGCTCACATTGCATGTCCACATACCAAAAGATTCATTGTTGACCAATTTTAAGACGGTTCACACATCACCGCATACCGGGAGAGAGAGATAGTTACCGCACGTGTCCAACTTTCGGGGCGAGATGAGCATATCCAAACTTCCACTTGCATTATTTGAGTTTTAGACATCTCAAAAAAAATACCCTAGAGATAAAAGAATCCACTTGGCACTGCATCCAAGGCTCCGACACCCTATCTAAGTATGCACATGTGCATGACTATGTTGCCGACACACAAACCTAACTATGTCACCAGAAATATAAAAACCCATTCAAACTCCTTCACTAGAAATATAAAATTTTCTTTTAAAATCTTTGTCACCTCTTCATGAAGTTCCTTCTCATGAGTGACCCCAATCTCCTAAGGGTTTGAACCATTGTTTTGGAACCTTCTTTTAGGTTGATTCTATGCTCAACCCCTTTTACTCCTTGTAGCTCCGTATAATTAATGGAAATAGATTTGGAAACTCTGCAAACATACCTTCATATTATTTCTTCTCTTATTCCATCAAGTCTTCTCCCAACAATCTTCTTACATTAACTCTAGCAAGCTCTCCGATTGCTTTTGGATTCTCTTTCTCTTCCTTGATCTCTACATCATGCAAGGATGCATCCTTTTCAACACTTATCCCAAATAGACCGGGACACAATTGCATCAAACCTTACTCTATACTCTCTTATGATGACGTAGATAAAGCATTACTATCATAGAGCCACTTTAAGACGAGATTGTATCTTCTTGCATGTCCACAAAATGCTATGAATGGCTCTTGTGTGTCTTTATGTTGTAGACTATGGTTCTTCCTTTCTCTTGGTCAGGGATGGTGATCAAGCCCGTACCGAATCCTATTTAGCACCAAGGGTTATAAGCCACAAACTCCCTAAAATGATTGGGTACGCATTTTCATGTGCTTGCATCATGTAGCAATCGACCAAGCACTCAATCCCCAAGACTCTTATCTTAACATCTTCAGCTATCTCAAGACACCTTGAGCCATCTTCATACAGATCAAACCATTCATTGACATCTTAATTCATGCATCCTTCATGATAGCCTTGATCATGACGCACACTTTGGCATCACCATCCACATACGCTTGTACTTCTCTCTTCTTTCCGAACATAGCTTCAATTATTGGCACCATATCTATAGGGTGATTGCTGACCCTCAAAGATGACACCATGATTTGATGTTTTTCTCTCTTTAAAGAAAGACATGTTTTCACAGATTTTTTCCATTACCTCCTTAATTTAGCATTCAAAGACACCAACTGACCAAAAGATTAGCCTTTTGATTTCGTATGTCATCAACATTAGCATAGTCTCTAACATTTTGACCAAGAGGGTAGTCCTTTGCACCTATTCCTCCTGTTTCTCTTCATCACCACCTCTTGCTGCTATTTTGTTTATTATCTACTTAGATTGCCCTTTATTTGGTCTTGTTTTCCTCTCTTATTTGCTCTCTTTCTTCTTGTCATGTGTGGCTCTCTTATTGGCCAAGATACCCACATCTTACTGCTCAAGGGTAATGATGTTGATAGCCCAACCTTCTCCATTTGTAGGCAATCACTAAGGTTATTGTCACTATGGTGGTGCTACTAATACCTTCTCTTGATGATTTTCCTCCCATCTTCCTTGACTACATCCATATAAGGGATACATCCCTCCTCACTCTCTTGGTGGTTCAGGATAATCCGGGGCATAGTGACCCTCTTCACCACAATTGTAGCATCTTCCTTATAGCTTGTGTCTCCTCCCTCTCCCAGTTGGCCACTCTTCTCTCTGATTTCTATCTATTATGTTAATCCTCAAATCTTGCAATTTATTGGCAAGATTATGCAAATCCCTTGCTGTTGTAACGGGATTAGGATCTTGAACCACTCGCTCCACTTTGTCATCCATTGCCATAATAACTATTGGTTGCACCACCACTAGCTCAACGTGCATCATACCTTGCTCCCACCTTTGTTTGATATTTTTACTCTTGGTCTTGAAATTTCCATTACTCTTTCAAATGTAGCATGTTCCTCTTGATCGACCTTCTCCCATACACTTGGATGTGGGTAGTCCATAAACTGACGCACTTGAAGAAATCCATTGGTGGTACTTGGGATGCCACCTCTAATTGCATCCAAAGTCCCTTGAAGTGTTGCAAAAACTATTGAAAAATTAGAATGAATTTCTTGTTGCAGACATCTCAACTTTGTTGTTCCTTCTATCACTGTCAAACCTTCAAAAATTTCTTGCCTTACCTGCTCCGGTGTCTGCTTTTTTCGTCTTCCTCCAATCCTTTAAACCACTCATGAGCTTCCCCTTTTTGTGCAAGAGGAAACACATGAAGTTTTGATTCATCATTTATAATATGCATGCCAATGGTATGCCACTCAAATTCAACAATCCAATCCTTCACATCTTCCTTTCTATAAACATTGGACTACTAGATGCCATCTATTTGGATTTGCCTCTCCTTTTCTTGAGAAATTCCACAAAAGTTGAAGTTTGGTGCTTCAACCACATTACCACCTTCTCTTCAAAGATGCCAAAACTTCACAACAAAACCACTTCACCTGGGTGCACAATTGGCAAATTTTTGCTCCCCACCATGATCACCAAAAGATGATGGAGAAAAAGACACCATGCACACATACACACACACACACACACACTCCCTCAGACCTTAACACAACACAAGGAACTCCCTTACTTTTCTCATCTCACAAACAACCACTTGCAACCACAAAAGGACTCTCTCAATACATTGCAAAAGATTCACCAAAATGCCTCTCTCAAACCATTTTAAAGGTTCACCAAGCTCCACTATATTGGACTCTCTGGTGTAGCCTGGCTACAATGCAAGGTTAGATTGTCTTGCAAAAAGCCGCACTTTCTTCCCTCAATTTCTCACACATACACATCAATGGAAACCTTAATAACTTCATAGACACTTCTTAGTGCAAAATTGAAGACAAGGAACCCTAATTTACTCCCTTACACCCTCAAAGACAAGAAGCAAACTAGTCGCGACTACACCAGACGACCCTATAGAAACGCTCTTGTGTCCTTTTTCAAATGACAATTGCAGGTTTTTGATGAAGAAAGTAGCACTCAGCTTGAGCCACCATGGCCACCATTTTTGATGTGGCAAAAAAAGCCCCTTTACACCCTTTTGGTCTTTTTTTTACTTTTTTATGGCCATTTTTGGCCTGTTTTGAAGCCCGATGGCCATTTTTTGTGGGATAGACCCCAAATGGACTCCAATTTTCTTCAAATTTTGTAGAATTTATCCTTGATCTCAATTTCCATGGAAGCATATCATTTTTTTTGAATTGTTGACCGCTTTTAAGGCAGTTCATGCAATGCTGCATATTGAGCATCACAAATAGACAGTTACCGCACGTGTCCACCTTTCAGGCTGGGATGAGCGTATCCACACTTCCCACTTACATTATTTACATTCTAGAAAGATCAAAGAAATACCCTAGAGACAAAAGAAGCCACTTGACACCACGTCCAAGGCTTCGACACCCTGTTCAGGTATGTACATGTGTGTGATTATCGACACGCAAACCTGACTATGTACAATCTGTACATGGTCCATCATATTTGAAACCCAGACTCACATTGGAAAAGATTACAATTGAATGTATTTATACTTATTTTTACATATGTCTATGAAAATATCCGGTACTATGTACATGCCAAAAGTAGCTTATCAACATCTTTCTTAGAATTGTTGATGAAGTTACCTAACCAATGGGCAGGAGGTTAATGATTTGATTGCACTTTTGTACCAAATTGTGGATTATGGATGATAGAAGGGGATCTCTTTCCTTCTTGAAGCAAAGGATAATATTTGTTCTTTTGTACCAAATTGTGGATTATTTCTTTGTTTTTTTTCTTTTCCATCCAAGGATGGAGGTTCCAATCCTAGCTTTTATGGTATCTTGTTCATCCAATATGCAAAAAATCAAGTGCATGTTTGAGTGCATGTGCTAGAGTTGGCTTTGACAGATAGAGGAGCATACTTCTATCTTCATAACAACTTCTTGTTTGATCCTCTAGCTTTTGTGGATGAAATATAGTGGTGGAGCGTGTGGGGCAAGATTCTTAGACGACATTGTCAAGAGTTCAAGGAGGTTTTGTTGAAGTGCTCACTACTATTTCCATGTTCTCTCTTCACCGATGGTAGTGTGCACCTACAGATCTGGTCATTTCTTTTTCGTTTTATGAGCTTGTCAATACCAATGGTGGGAGAGGTTTACAATCTCTTGTCAGCCTATGAGTATCAACTGTTTTCTTGATGTTCAATAGTAGATTTGTTGAGATATTTGGATGATAGGTTTTCACATAGTGTCAATAGTTGCTGGGGATATCTAGTTCCTACTCCCACATGTAGCAACATTTGGATGCTTCTTCCATGTTTCCCTTTGGAGAGCTCCGACCTTGGGGTAGGCCATTCCAATATTTGTTGGCATGTTCCATTTTCCCAGGCAATTTTCGTACTCTTCCCTTGAGTATTGGTGTCATGTCATGTATTGTCATTATAGGCTTGGACACTCCCAACAAGAAATCAATAGCAACACATGAACCAAATATGAAAATAGTTGAACTTGGAGAGAGAGAGAGAGAGAGAGAGAGAGAGAGAGAGAAGATGAGAATCGACATAGAACGGTGGAGTTCCATTCCCAGATGCACTCGTCCCAAAGACTAGTGCCCCTTTTGGTATTTCTTTATTACTGCTTTGCAAGTTATAACTCTCAAGGGTCCTCTTCTATGAGAGTCAAAATCTAGATGGTCTTTGAGAAGGGTCCCTCTAGGCACATAGAAATTTACAAGGGATGCCCAAAAGCAGAGCCTCACTAGGATCAGATCCAAAAGCATTCACTCCCAAAAGCTGACCCAAAAGCCTTGTGCAAACTTGGAAGCACAAGGCTGGCAAAAACTTGTATAGGAGTGCCACACGGCAGCCAACACGATTTATGAAAGTTAGTCCAAAGTCCAAGTTTTTGACTTTTTAGATTTTTAGGCCCCTCAATTGATGCTCCATAAGTTGGGTAGGGTTATGTTTCTATTAAAATGCTAACCCCTTCTATTTAGACCCCTCGGCCACTTTCTAGGTTCAGTTCTTCTTGTCCTCGTGGAAGGGTGAAAGCATGTTAACATGTCGCGCTTTTTGTGCTAGTTAGCAGTTTCAAGTTAGCACATCTTCAAAAAGTTGGGCGTCCGGTGAATTTTTTACAAATAATATCAAAATTTTTCGGAGGTTGTACATTTGGATTCCTTGTTTCAAGTGCTTTCTATTGATATATCATATGTCATAGATCTTGGAGATGTAACTCAAGTTATTGTACTAGTTAGCATATGTCAAAATTGTGCTAGTTAGCATTGTCCGGGACATGAAAAAGCATGACCGGTTGACATGCTTTCACCGGGAAACTTCTTTCCAATTGGGCATTCCATGTCATCTGTTTGTGACATTACTCCTTGAAAGAATTGTAATTGCCCTTGATTACATTTGCAAAACAACCAAAGGTTAGAAACTTTCTTCATCAGACACCGACTCTATGTACCGATGCACTAAATTCCACAAATTTAGCACTTTCACAAATACATTAGTCATCTCACTGATCAATCATGTTTTTGTCAAGGATCTAAGATACAAAGCATGATTGTTGTAACCTATTTAGCAATCATATCTAGACCACACTGATTTTTTCATGGATGTCTTGATCTACTCAATCTTGTTACTATCGGATTCATATCCTTTCTTTTTACATTTCAATAGGGCAAACCATGCCCATGACCATGCCAGCAAGATAGTACATGCAATTCACAAATCAAAAACTTTGTTCATATTGAACACTTTTGCAATCTTTCAATCTAGCCATCTCATCCCGTCTGGAACACTTGATGCACCTAGATCACTATGCAACCATCTCATCCTTTTGGAAATCTTGATGCACTCACAATAGTACCAATCATCTCATCCAAATAGAAACCTTGATGCACTAGAATCGCATTCAGTTCTAGCCCTCACACCTAGATCTCCCTGATCTTTTATAGATGTCTATATGTACTAAGTTCAAATAAATTATTAGAAAAAATAATGTAGACATTTCATCTTGTCATCACACACTCTAACAAAACACACATGAAAGAGCATGTTCAATCTAGAAAATTTCCAATTCAATGTACATATGTTCATAAAGTCATTTCGTAAAATACTATTAGCCTATTAGTATCCATAAAGTCTTAAAGAGAAATTAGTGACTTTATTCGATCTAGGCAATCTCTGACAAAGGAGTGAAGTGGCTCCCCTCCTGTACAGTCTGCACTGCACCAGATTCAACATACTAATTTGTCAATAGCTTTTGACATAGACACTACTAATAATCCAAAAGCTCAATACGCATGCGTGATTGAACTCGTTGTGCTGCCCGTACCCCCCCTCCCGCCCCCCATCACTGCCCTCCCTGCCTTGCGTAGCCTCATCCCCCCTCACCTCCTACGTGCAGCCTCTCAACCCTCAGTCCCTATGTGCTCTACCATGCGTGCAACCTCCCTCTTGTTCTCAGCGTGCTGCCCCTCCGCCCACACCTGCAGCATCCCGCCAATCCCCACTCCCTCGCACTGACTTTAGCAACCCACCAGTCCCCCGCCTTGATAGCCTCACACTCCTCTTACCGTGCTCACCCCTCCCCTTCTCCCTCTTCACGTCATCAATGTAGCATTTAGTGCACTAATAACTTGTGTGTAGCAGAAATTGATAACGTAGTGAGCATTTCATTAAGAACAAGTTCCTAACGAGCATAGAGAAAGTACTCAATCGAGAAAGCAACATATCAATTTACACCTAGCTAATTTGGCATTGACAAATTAGCTAGGTGTAAATTCCTATGTTGCTTTCTCGATTAAGTACTCTCTCTATGCTCTTTAGGAACTTTTCCTTAATAAAATGCTCACTATGTTATCAATTTCCACTACACACAAGTTATTAGTGCATTAAATGTTACATTGGTATCAGAGCTATTGGTTTCTCTTTCCTTGCTCAAGAAGAGAGGTCCTTTCAAGCTTGTTACGAATGGTTGGTGTGATTAATTACAAAAGAGTAAGTAGAATAGGGATTTTTCATCCTTGAAGCATGCTTGCTTTATGCAGTTAACGGGGACACTGTCGAGAGCTATGGTCTTAATAATGGATTCCTACAGGGATTGCTTATGGCTTAACCATTATTGAGCTATTAGAATCTTTACAAGAATTGGTGCTCTCTTGGCTCTATTGAACCCTCTCTTTTTTTCCTTGCAATTAATAACATTCCAGCCACGGGTATAGATGCTTGAGTGCTTATCTTTGAAGGTAAAGAGGAGTAGCAACTAGGGCTTGAAGTGCCAAAGTACAAGTAAAAGTTTACACCTAAAATTTTCTAGTATGGATGACAAAGGAAAAGAGATTGAAATGAATGTTGATAGCTTTGATTTTGCTAACGAAAGAGAAACTAATGATGCCCCTATGCTTGTAGACTATATCGTTTCTAGGCTACAACAAGCCCTAGGAAACCCATCCCTCCAAGGTGAAGTGCTATAGGAATTGCACACCCATGGTATTATCCAAACTCCCTACCAATAAGAGAGAGTACCTAGGAAGCCTCCTAGTGATACTTCCAAAAGAGGACCCTCTCCAATAGGGGAAGAAGAAGAGGATCTGTACGAAGGGCTCAAAAATCTACTACTCGATGATGCATCTCCTTCCCAAAGGAGAACCCAAGTTTCAATGGTAGAGACCCCACCGAAAGAATGAGAAAGAAGTGAGTCTTCTGCCACCCCGGCGGAGATGGCTCCACGAAGACGGCGGGAAAAACACTCTCCAACACCCCCTAAATGGAGAAGACCATCGTATACTTCTCTATACCATAATTCAAAGAGGGACAAGAGAAAACAAGACATTAGGAAGGGAATGGGGTCTAAGGGGGCCTCTTCATTTGCCATGGGGTTAAAAAGGAGATTATGGAAGGGACAAATGGGTGGATGCCATGTGGACTAAAATGGTGGGTATGGTAGGGCTTAAAAGTAAGTGGTCAAACTTGTACTCTTTTATAAAATACAAAGAGAAAATCTCTTATAAATTCAAAAAAATGAACATTTCTCTAAATAGTTGAGTAAAACCAATCCTTTCTCTCTCTACTGGCTGCCAGTTTCTCCCCCCCTCTCTCCTAAAAGGGGGTCCCTCCAGAAACGTGTTGATCATTCCCTCCCTCTCTCTCTAATGTACCATCTCTCACTTCCCTTCACTTCATCTTGTTTCTCTTTCCTTCCTTTCAGTTTTCCCTCCCAAAAGCTCTGCAGCAAAAGTTTGAACCTCCTTTCCTCCTCAAGCTTATTGCATTCTTGAGGGCTCCATTCTCCTCAAGTTGAAGTTCTCCATTACTCCATGGGCTTCACTAAACACCTCTAGCTAAAGCTGAAGTCTACAGCATATCCTTCTGCTACATCATCCCTCTTTCTTTCCTCAACCAGTTCCTTGCTCCTTCTTCATTAAGGTCTCTAGAGAGGATCTCAAGCTTTGCAACATTATCTTCCACATTAAGCCAACAAGCAGTTGGAGCAGTATAGCAGTAAGTGGCATCAAGATTCATGTTCTTTATATAGCTGAGAACATGGATGTGCAATGTCTAATCATAAGTGTTTGTGTGTAGGTTGTGCCACTATTTCCCATGGCATCACCAGGTACTCAATGACCTAGGAGTGTCATTGACTCCATTTCATGCAGCAATGTACAAGATGACAATGGATATTGGGTGACGTTGGAGTTAAAATGAATTATGTGGATGGCAATGCAGCCCAGTTCAAGAGGTGCACACAAGTCTCAAGGAGACGCATAGATTCTCAAGCACACCATTGGAAGGGAAGAATCATGGAGCTCAAGCAAACACAAGACGGTAAGAGGCTTGTGAAGGTGCAACATGTGTATGTTGCTTCACAATTGAAGCTAGAGATAACAATGTCTCCATTGAGGTTTCCTGCAAATTGTAATTATTACTCCTCTTGGAAGTTTTTTGGTTATCTATTTATTATTTCTGCCTTGTGTGTTGCTTTTGATGACTGTAAGATTTCCATTTCTTTTTGTTCATGTTTACATATGTTTTTCCATCTGATTTTGTAGAGTGGGAGCCAATAGAGTCCTTCATAGGAACTTTTGAGGCCATCCAGACTGAGCTTGGCAAGTTGCTCTATGCTGGTTTTCAGTCCTCTGAGCTTGCCTCACTTGACATTTTTTTTTATGATTATACTTATGTCACACCTAGGCAAAATGGCTAATATATATCTGGTTCACTCGCCAACCTTGGAGAGTTTGGAATGGCCTAAGCCAGACAGTGCCTTGATCGTAGCAACCAAAAGGAGAAACGAGGTGGATGTGCAAGCAGCAATGAGGTGCACCTATGGTTCCCATAAAGCCACGGTAACATGGTTTATGTCCCTTCATGTATTTGTGTTTATAATTTGACTTCAGAGTGTTCACAGGACGCCAACAATGTGTACTTGTAAAGGGGGAAGTGCGATCAATGGGTTTCTTGCAGATGGATGGGAGACTAAGGTGGTCAACCACCAAGGAGATAGAATCAAGTGCTCTGTAGTTGCTGACAAAGTGGTGTTCAGATACCATATTGTGAGGCAAATCTTGTCGATGTTCTTTCCCGATAGAAGATGGAAGCTGGCGATGAGATAATGGGAGGCACTAGACTCTGAGGTTTCTGCTAGAGAATCATTTAACCTACAAATACATCTCCACAATGATGCAGTGCACCACGTTACAATGAACAATGACTGGCATGGAATGCCTTTACAGGCAAACACCTAGGCTCGGTCCTCTCCCACTGCGCCTTGAGCCTAGGTCAAGGGTTGACAAACCCAGAGGAAATTGTAAAATCCCTTGGCGTCAAGTCAGCCATTCGCCCAATACCCAAAGATGTAATTTGTAGAAAAAGCAATCGACCATGATGTAATATCCAAATCAATAAAGAATAAATGTTTTTCTCAATGATTTTTGTCACCATTCAGTACTTGTTCTTTTATTCATATTGTTCAAATAATTTCCATTTTCGCCCCTCGAGGCACACACATGCACGGAATCTCCAACATGCAGCCACCGAGCGGCTGAGGGAGCGTCTCGGTGATAATTTTGCAAAACGGGGCGATGGGAGGGGAGTGCGGGGTAAAGAAGGGCATGTGATGCATCGACAGCACCGGGCGGGGTCGGATGGGGCAAAAAAAGCCCCTGATAGAATTGCTCCATGCATGTGCCATGATGCACAAGGGCTTTCTTTGCCCCGTCTGACTGCGCCCAGTGCCGCGGATGCGTAACATGTCCTTCTTGACCCTGTACGCCCCCCCTGTTGCCTCGTTTCGTAAAATTATCACCAAGATGCTCCCCTCGGCCGCCCGGTGACTGCATGTTTGAGTTTTGTGTATGTGTGTGCCTCGGTGGCCAAAAATGGAGCCATGGTGGTGAACTCAAATTTAGCATATCCAACAATTCAAATACTTATTGAAGAAAATGTACAAATTAAAATTGAACAATTGCACGGAATGGTAGAAATTTTCCATTTGATATTATAGAAAAAGATTACGAATCTCATGAATAGAGAGTACATGGGATAAACTACATTTTATGAAGGCATCCTTCATTTCTTAAATTTATTGCTAAGGCTAAATCCGTATTTTTTAAAGTTACACGCTTTGCATGCACCATATAGGAGATGCCATCTTGAAAAAGTTGCACCAAAATGTCTTCGACAGCATCCTGTAGGGCCAGTAAAGCTGCACATTGTATTCTTGTAACGGAGTCACTATATTCATCGATCATCTCTCTCACCACTTGAGAGAAGGCCTCTTTGGGTATGATTGGCTCAGTGCTCTTTTGATATTTCCTGATCTCACGCAGAGCTACTGTGCGTGGCCTCCATCTCCACTTTTTTTGTCTTATTGGTGGTGGTGGAGGAACCGCCCGCCTAGCCCATTGAGCAGAATCATCTTTGTATTTTTTCCTTCTCTCCTCTTGGGTTTGTTGCTCTTCTGGTGTCACCTTGTCCCTTTTCCTTTTTGCACATTGCTTGGCTCTTTGAGGGATTTTTGAAGGCTTTGAGCTCCCAGCCTTTGCTTGTTGGGTGGCTTGAGCTCTATCTTGTGCTGCCTTCTTCTCTGCCTTTGCTCGTGCTTGTAAGTTGGCCAAATGAGCTCTCTCTCCCTAAGCTCTCTGCCTTTCCTCTTGCTCTCTCTTTCTTCTCTGCTCTTCTTGTACTCTAAGGGATTCCTTCTCAGCTACCTCTTTCTTTTCACTCTCCCTTTGTCTTTTTCTCCTCTTGGCCTCTTTTGCTTTAGATACTGGGTCGCATGGAATTACCTTGATTACTTTTTCTTTGATTCGCGGTGGAAACTTTCACGGCATAGTATGGGGTGGCCTGAGCACCAATAGTTGTGGCAGGAGGCGATTGCAGTGGATTTTCAAGCAGACCTAGATATTCCTCTTCTGTTTCTCTAGTTTCTTGCGTTGCTCTGTGAAGAGGTGAAATTGGTGGGGGATCTGGAAGAGGTGTGCGAGTGGCATGGGTTATATCGCCAAGACCTTCAAATATGTGTCGCATGTTGCTTAGATCATCTAGATTTTTGATGGTTGGGGAGGCTCTTGGGTGTTTGGAGCGATCTGGGGCACTGGGTTATCCACTTGTGGTTGGGGATGTGGATTTGGAGCCGTAGATTATGCATGGGATTCCGGCTGCAGATTTTCTGTGGTGTGAGTGGTTGTGGTGGTATTGTTGTGTGTAGTGCCAGCCTGCTCGTGTGAATCGTCCATGTGGTGCAAGATGTGTTTGCGTGTGTGTTTGTGCTCGAGTGGATCTTTTAGGATGTGCAAACAAGAAATGAACTTCAAGTTGTGAGTTTTGACTTATAAAGTACTAATTTCTTTAAAATACCTTAAAAACTCAATAATATCATTAAAAATCCAAAATAACTCCAAAATCGTCGAAATTTGTTACATGAAATCACTGATTGGGGCGTCAAAAAATCATGTGGCATTGCAATGTATGCTTAATATGATAATGGTTAATGTCAGAACTTTATTGGTTTTCCACCCAACCTCTGCCATTTCATCGCCTTGTCGCCAACCACCGTTGAAATTGATCTTTTGAACTAGAAGCATGATATGATTGTGATCGCCTCACGCTAACCACTTTCTCTATTCTGCATTTCAAGCTTCTTTGCACTCTAGTCTTCTTCCTTTATCTTCCCGCTAAAACTCTGTAGAACCAATTGAACATTTTGTGCAAGGCATTGCTCTTTTTCCTCCCACCTCCATGCCTTGTATTTTTAAACTACACTGCTTTTGCTTGATAGTGTCAGCACTCCATTCCTTGGCTACTCCAAATGCCCAATGAGCCGAATGTGTCGAGAAAAAATGAGCTATGAGCAAAAAGAATATGCTCCAAAAATATAAAACTTTAGTTCAAACACTGATGTTTTTTTACTGCAAAGACAAAGTGTTCAACCCACCATGTAATGTGTTATGTGTGTCTCCCCTCAGGCATCCACCATTTGCACTGTGAAACTATTGATTATAAACTTTAAAGTGGATATCTCAATAGAAATTAGATTTTCCTTTTCAAGCAAACAAAAAATATCATCTACAGACTGCCACACACGAGCACACTTAATTCCTATGGCTACTTCGTTACCTCTGTAGGTGGTAATGTCACACACCTTTTTCCACAATTGAAACTCATTGGGACTTTGGGAGTTAGAATAGTCTGAAAGCATATTCCTAGATTTACTACCACCCATACATATTTTATTAGGATGATCCTATGTACTTCCAGATGCCTTCCTATCCTTTGATAGCTCTACTGCACCGCCATGTAGGCCAATGCTTGATAGAATAGATTCAAGTTGTCTGATACACTTTTCCCTTCTTCCAAGCATAATTAATATTGATCATCAACAACTTGTCAAGAATTTATAGATGGGCATGAAGAGTGCACACATGCACATTTACAGAGGAATCGGTAGAATAGGATCCCAACTTGAATTGTCCATGTTTCGATTAGGGGGTACACTCTGGTTACAATTGAGAATACCTTGAAACCATTGTTGGAGTGCTTTACCCATTGTTTGTGTAGTGTCACACCTTTCGCAGAATTGGCTGCAGCTTTGCCACCCTTACCCTTACCCTTATCTTCGCAGAGTTGAGTGCATCTTTGCCACCCTTAACCTTACCCTTGCCTTTAGTTCCTAATGAGACTTTATTGTGGAAGCAATAAATTCATGGAAAGAGGTTCATTGCACCTTTCTTGCATCCTAACATACACTTGAGAGTTTTCAAGTCTCCTCCCAAATGCCACTCCACTTGTAACGTACCTAGACCTGAAACCTACAATCGTTGTCTTTCTTGTTGTTGTCTAATGACGTCAACAATTGGGGTGTGATTAAAATACCATTCGAGAGACTCGTGTGTCTCATGTGGGAGATGAAAAGCTGCCAGCCACCAAATATTCTTCTTGGATTAAAGACCTAAACAGGTGTTTCCTTCTTACTGGAATTTATCTCAACATCAACGCCCACCAAGGCTCTGTTCATAAGCGTAGTGCTTACCCTTTCAAGCTGTTGACCTTTGACAATCTGGTACTCATCAATCTTCATCACAAATATAACTTTGCCATCAAAATCTTCCTGTGTCAACCCATAAAATCTGATCATTGACTCCTGGAGCTTCAACAAGTCAACATAGACATTATTGAACTCGTTGTAACGAAAAGATTTGTTCTCTTCCAATGGCAGGACATCCTCCACATATTAAAATCCACCCAACAAGCTTGCAACATCATTATTGGTGCACCTTTTTGTGATGCTAACACTGTAAAGCACCCGTAAGGCGTTGGTAGCAACCTAAACAAATCTTTTTCTCTCTGACCTAGTGTGACAAGCCTATACAAATCTTCGTAGGCCTTGAAACTTATTCCTGCACTGTCACACACCTCCATCATCTCCTGAGGTGAAACAATGTCCTTTAGCTCACTGAATACTTTCTGGCGCAAAACTTTAGCAATGCCAGCCTTTGGATGGGTCATCCACCAATTCCTTTGGTTTGATGATATGCTACAGCAGATTATGTCCGATCGTTTCAACATTGGACTCAATTCCCATCATCGTCCAAGCCAAGTTCCTACATATTGAAATAATATTACAACAACCTACAAAAAATGTATGACATTAGAAGCTTTCATTTGTATTCATATCGAGTTTGACGGATACGTTTCTTTCGAGCTCCACTACTTGAAGATAGCATAGACATCGCATGTCTCTTGCGCTTGCGAATGTGATAGCCCAATGGAATGTATGTGAGATGATCGATTTGCCGGTGCATATTACGTGTAGTCTGTTGTAGCTGAACGTAATGACAACACTCTTGCTCCATTTTTTGATGCTCTGCCTTTTTAATAAGCTTTGACTTCTCGTCATTTAGTTGCTTCGTCTTCTCATTGGCTTCCTCTCTAAGTTGCTAAATGTCTTTCACGTACTTATTTTGCAATGATGAATAGGCAGCAAAGAGATGTTTTCTTGCTTCTATTTCGTTGAAAAAAGCTGAATGTAATCTCCAGGAGTAGCCAAACATTCCGTCTCTCCCACCTCCAATAAAACGTAGTAGCTCAGTAACATTACGGAAAGGTGGTGATGCATTGGTCATTGGATCCCCAGGGTAAATATGGCCATCAACAAAAAGGTGGTGCTGCATTGGTCATTGGATCACCAAGGTAAATATGGCCATCAACCCATAAGTTGATTGCCTTGCATCCATGGTTTCGTAGCTGTTCTCTAGCATTGGAATTAAATGTGCCAAGTCACACAGTTGCATACTCCTGCTCTAAATCAGCATTTAATCAATATCATTTTGATTTGTTAGTAACATCTTGCAGTGGTAGGGGATTGAATGACATTGTGTTAGTTAATCAATCAAATTAGTGAGAATGTGTAGTGGTGACTGCTACAAGCAGGTGAAGGTGTCTATGGAGTAAAGAAGTGGAGAGTACTCAGATTTAGGAGAAAAAGATTATCTTGTGAAGGGAAGAAATAGAGGGAGTACAGCTCAATCTCCTTTGAATTTGAATTGTTGATCAGAGAGAGAAATGATGCAGCACACAGAGGTAATGGAGTTTTCCATTGCACTCAGCTGAAGCTAGAGTGGGAGAATCATGAGGGGAGAGAGAGAGAGAGAGAGAGAGAGAGAGAGAGAGAGAGAGAGACAATAAAGGAAGAGAGAGTGGGAGAGAGGATAGATCTGCAACCTTGGAGGATCTGCACTTTTTCAGAAAGAGGCAGCCAAGATGTTCCTTAATGATTGGAAGAGGAAGTGACATGAGAGAAAAGGGGGGAAAGAAAGAGAGAGAGTTGTCTCACGTTTTAGAGAGAGAATGCACTGAGAGAATGTAAAAAAAAATCTGGGGAGGGGGCTAAAAAGTGCCTCCTTTAATGAGTTCTAAGTGAGAGAGAGTGTTTTATATGTTAGAGAGAGAAGAGGGGTGGGAAAAGGACATTTGAAAATTCATTTACCCCCCTCTCTTTTGGGTTACTAAATAAACTATTTTCAAATTCAAAATATGGAAATGGCTTTTTTAAAAATCTCAGCATAGGCCTTTTTGTCCTCTCTTTTAGGCTTGGTCAAACTTGGCTTAAGATTTAAGCATTCCCTTAACCTGCCAAATAAAGAGGCCCTCATATACCCCATTCACTTCCTAATGGTTGATCAAGACATTGTAAAGACCGCATTTTGCACTACGTTTGGTGTTTACAAGTACATTGTCATGCCTTTTGGGTTGACCAATGCACCAGCCACATTTAACCACTTGATGGAGAAGCTATTCAAGCCGAGTTCAGGCCTCACCGAACCTTTACTGGAGTCTTCTTTGATGATATAATCATCTACTCTAATTCATTAGATGAACACAAGAAACACCTTCAGGTAATATTTCAAGTTTTACGAGAGAATAAACTTTATATTAATCGAAAGAAAAGTGAATTTCTTTTACAAGAGATTTAGTATTTAGGTCACATTATCTCTCAAGATGGCATCCAAATGGATCCATCAAAGCTAGAGGTAATAAAAGGATGGCCTAATCCAAGGAATCCACATGAACTGAGAAGCTTTATAGGTATATGTGCATACTATAGACTCTTCATAGAAACGTTGGAGAGGGGGAATGGCGAACACACCCGACACACAAGCAATGGCCCCTATATAGCTCAGGGTATTCACAGCACCCCTGTCCTCTCGAAAACACCTTCAAAACAAGCAACTCACACTAGTAGGGCCTCACCTGTACTTCATCCAACGCACAAACACTCTGCACAATCCTCAGATAGCTACCACACCGATCTTTTCCGCTTCTCGCACTTCCACAATTCAGCACCTCTCTCTCTTTCTCTCTCACACACACAGGGGGCCCGGGGGGGCACACACACTCACACACACCGGCACCACACACCTTGGAGACGAGCAAAGAAGAAAGGGGAGAAGGGGGGAAAAACAACGCTAAAATCGACAATGACAGCTTCTCCTTCAAACCAGAAACCATGTACAAACTCCATGAACCGTGCTCAAGGCTACACCATGGCCATCGCTGCTTCATACATAGAGGAACACAACTCCATCGACAAACTGAATCCGTCGGCACACGCCTCGACAAAAAAATCACCCTTGCTTTCGTTCCGAGAGAAACTACTTCCCTTGGCAGCCTTCGTTGACTGCCTCTCTTGCAAGGCCTTCGCTTCTTTCAAGCCGCTTTGCAAACCACACCTTGCATGCCGGCTTCGATCGCCGAGCGCACACGCACGAAGGTCTCCTTCTTCCTTTTTCTTCTTCCCCTCAAGCCAAAGAAAAAACCAAAGGCCCCCAACTCAAGCGGAAAAATCTCGTCGAATAACTTTCTCTTCTTTTGCCCCCTTTGTTTCTTTTTCAAGGCGAGATCAAAACATACTTTTTTTGCCAGTAGCGCCTGGCACCACTGCCTCTCAATCCAAGCTTTTACTTTCTTTCTTTTTTTTCCTTTGCTCCTCATGGCTTTATAAGGCTTACTTTCTCTTTGTTTTTTCCCCCAAAGTCCATCCACCCCTTTGCCTCTTTTATAACAACCAAGGAGTTTTAATCTTCGTTTCCCATGCATCGGTGCTTTTTACGCACATGCTTGCTGCCCACCCGTTCGGTCTTGGTATACCAATACTTCATCTTATTGTCCTCAGACTCTTGGAGCTCCACCGCATTCCAACCTCTACACGCCTTTTGAACTTGGTAAAAATCACATGTTCTCTTCTATCCGACAAGTAGTCCCAACTTCAATCCCCCATATTTCACCACTTTAGATCTCGATTGACAAGCCATCAAGTCCGGCCATCTCATGCTCTTGAAAAGCACATTCAAAAACGGGACAAGCCACCTGACAATCCCTTTCTACCTTTCTTGAATGCCAGCATGAACTGGGCCTACCTCAATGCCCCTGACTCCAATCGGCCATCCGCAAATTTTAGTTGACTCCCCACATTGCATGCGATTTTCCAGGACCTGAGCGAGCTCAAAAATATCTTTCTCAGCACGCCTATCAACGTGGCCCGATGAGCACGTACCCGACCCCCGGCAAATATTCCACAGGCCATAACTTGCCCGTCTGAGCTCCGAACGGCAAACCGAAAAGACCGGCATGCTCCACAACTCAAGCACTTCACGTGTATCCATTGATCCCATTTTTCGCTACCTGTCTGTACCTGCCCTGCCCGTCAGGACCTGCAAAGCCTTCTAACTTCGGTCTGGCATATCTTTCACACCCCGTTTGAGGAGCCGTTTGGACGAGCTTCTAGAGCATCTTGAACACCACATTTCGGGACGCATTTTCCGCATTTTCAACACCTTGATTTTCCTTCATCATTATCCCACTTTGGAGGCCCCCCTGGCCTAAAAAACCACTTTAAGCATACATTTCCGCTGCCACTCTCCTACCCAAGGCCTTCATACCTGCTTTAGGCCTTTGCCATGCGCATTCTAGCACCCTTTGCACTGCATAGCACACTTTATAACGCGGACCAACTTTGGCTGCACCATCATTGCCCACCCCCCTGTTGAACATTCATGTTCAACCAAAAGCATACTCGTTGCATACCAAAATGGCATAACCACACCAACACTGAGCAAACCTCAAACCACACCACAACCTGTATGTACAATCTATACATAGCTCCTACTCTGTTGGCCTTCCTTTTGGCGGGTTGCCCCACCCCTTGCTTTATCTGTCATCAACCGCCTGGGTCAAACACCTTACATTGGTCTCTTCCACCCACTTGTAACACCCTTGTATAGTGCCATACCAGGGCACATACCCAACTGCATAGACAAACTGCCATCAACATACCTCTACCACTCCAAGCACTCCTTGACAAACTGCCCACTCGCAACCAAGCATCTCCAAGACACCAAATAGAGCACCCTCGTGCTCACCATCCTGCTCAATCAACACGCGCGATGTACCTGACCCACCCTCCCATCCATGTAAAGCTAGATCCTCGTCTAGCAAATCCTGTACCTTCTCAACAGCATACTGCACAACCGCTTTTATCATCATTCCTTTCAACCACCACTCACAAATCCCTTTAGAAATCTCGGACACAATCTGGGAATCCGTATTCTCTGCCACCACAGAGTGCACTTGCTGCATAGGAAGCATCTCTATCTTTGGCTCCATGCTTGCCTTCTCATCTCCATTGCACTCAACTCCAACATCATCAAGATATCCCTCATCAATCGGCCCTTCAATGTCTACCAACACCACCTGCCTGTCGGCTTCTATTACATGCCCTTCAAGCATCTCCTCTACTGCTGCATCATGCTCCATCAAGGAAGAGAGAAACTCGTTCTCTATTGCATTATCCTCATCTTGATCTTCATCCTTCTTGGCAAAACTCTGCACGTATTGCACTACCATGGCATACTCCACTGCCACTTTCATCAGGATGGCCATTAACATGGCACCGCACATCACCTTCACTTGCATATCATCACCTGTAGGCTCGAGGTCCTCCACTTCGTCTCCACTGAACATATCGGTTTGCATTGCATCCTTCTCTTCACACACATGCCTCGTATCTCTACTCACATGCAAGAGATCAAACTCATCATACCTTGACTGAGACGACTCAGTCTCCCAACTCGTGTCAGCGTCTATAGAGCTACTTTCACTTGGCTCAACCTCGCTCTCTGTCTCAAGCTCGGGAATCTCCCCTAGCTTCATCGTTTCGATTTCATCTACAAACCAAACCCTTTGACCTTTACCACCCTCTGATGGAGCTTCTACCGCCATACCTCGACTTGGCAACACATCCTTTGCCTGACCAGGAACCACCTGCATATCTTCCAGAATCGGAGCCGCTCTAGCTGGCATCCTCGGCATAGGAACCGCCCTGTCTTTCTGTAGCCAAAGAACCCTCGGTTCCTCTCGCACAT
The DNA here is from genome assembly GCF_014529385.1 of Adiantum capillus-veneris. NCBI lineage: Eukaryota > Viridiplantae > Streptophyta > Polypodiopsida > Polypodiales > Pteridaceae > Adiantum > Adiantum capillus-veneris. Next base: position 79,183,116 of record NC_140957.1, read on the forward strand.
GCACTTCTCTTTGCACCATCCTTGGCTCGGCTACCACCGCATCAACCTGCTTTGGCATCACAACACCTGGAAAACCCTGCCTAGCTTCGCGCTTCTTCAACATCTTTTTGGTGCGCCCTCTCGCTAGAGCTACAGCATCTTCGTATGACATCGGGCCATCAATCTCCACCTTGTCTCTTACTTTTTCATGCAGGCAATCCATGAATTTTCTCAACTTTAAAAACCGAACATTCTCAGCAGCAGTTACCTTTATCAATTTCTCCCAAAGGACTTCGAACTCCCATAGGAACGCTTGAAAATCCGCTTCCAAGCCTTGCTTCAAATTGTCCAGCCTTCTCTTTACTTCATCCAACTACGCATCTACTACATATTTGCTTCGAAAAGCCACTTCCAGTGCTTCATGATCCACCTTTTCCTCATTAGGCAGGCCAAACCATAGCCTCGCTTTACCACGAACCAAGAGAGGAAACACCTGTACCGCACCTTCTTCCCTCGACAAACCGCTTTCTAGCACGAACAACCCATAGTCTTGGAGCCAGGTTCCTGCATCTTCGACCCTAGTGAAAATGGGAAATCCCGTCCAAGCCATTACTTCTCTAGCAGCACCTGCTCTTCAAAGGCCGCACCTTTGGCATCACCAAAATCACCGCTTTGACTTCAACTAGGAGCATCAGTGCGCTCCTCAGTGGGGGCACCAGAAGATGGAGAGGGGAAATGGGGAACACACCTGACACAGAAACAATGGCCCCTATATAGCTCAGGGTATTCACAGCACCCCTGTCCTCTCGAAAACACCTTCAAAACAAGCAACTCACACTAGCAGGGCCTCGCCTGCACTTCGCCCAACGCACAAACACTCTGCACAATCCTCAGACAGCTACCACATTGAACGTGCCTGTTTCTCGCACTTCCACAATTCAACACCTCTCTCTCTTTCTCTCTCACACACACAGGGGGCCCGGGGAGGCGCACACGCTCACACACACCGGCACCACACACCTTGGAGACGAGCAAAGAAGAAAGGGGAGAAGGGGGGGAAAATGACGCCAAAATCGATAATGACAGCTTCTCCTTCAAACCAGAAACCATGTACAAACTCCATGAACCGTGCTCAAGGCTACACCATGGCCATCTCCGCTTCATTCAGAGGAAAACACACCTCCCTAGACAAACTAAATCCGTCGGCACACGCCTCGACAGAAAAATCACCCCTACCTTCGTTCCGAGAGAAACTAGTTCCCTCGGCAACCTTCATTGACTGCCTCTCTTGCAAGGCCTTCGCTTCTTTCGAGTTGCTTCGCAAACCACACCTTGCGTGCCGGCTTTGATTGCCAAGCGCATGCGCACGAAGGTCTCCTTCTTCCTTTTTCTTCTTCCCCTCAAGCCAAAGAAAAAACCAAAGGCTTCATCTTATTGTCCTCGGACTCTTGGAGCTCCACCGCATTCCAACCTCTACACGCCTTTTGAACTTGGTAAAAATCACACGTTCTCTTCTGTCCGACAAGTAGTCCCAACTTCAATCCCCCATATCTCACCACTTGAGATCTCAATTGACAAGCCATCAAGTCTGGCCATCTCATGCTCTTGAAAAGCACATTCAAAAACGGGACAAGCCACCTGACAATCCCTTTCTGCCTTTCTTGAATGGCAACATGAACTGGGCCTACCTCAATGCCCCTGACTCCAATCGGCCATCCACAAATTTTGGTTGACTCCCCACATTGCATGCGATTTTCCAGGACCTGAGCGAGCTCAAAAATATCTTTCTCAGCACGCCTATCAACGTGGCCCGATGAGGACGTACCCGACCCCCGACAAATATTCCACAGGCCATAACTTGCCCGTCTGAGCTCCGAACGGCAAACCGAAAAGACCGGCATGCTCCACAACTCAAGCACTTCACGTGTATCCATTGATCCCATTTTTTGCTACCTGTCTGTACCTGCTCTGCCTGTCGGGACCTGCGAAGCCTTCTAACTTCGGACTGGCATATCTTTCACACCGAAGCCCTGTTTAAAGAGCCGTCTGGACAAGCTCCTAGAGCATCTTGAACACCACATTTCGGGACACATTTTCTGCATTTTGAACACCTTGATTTTTGGTCATCATTATCCCACTTTGGAGGCCCCCCTGGCCTAAAAAACCACTTTAAGCATACATTTCCGCTGCCACTCTCCTGCCCAGGGCCTTCATACCTTCTTTAGCCCTTTGGCATGCGCATTCTAGAACCCTTTGCACTATGTGAGAAAGTAATGTATGTATCTTATGCTCCTCTTTATTGGGGGGGGGGGGGGGGGGGGGGGGGGGGGGGGGGGGGGGGGCGGGGCAATAGAGGGATTCAGTCTACCCTAAAAGGGATAGAAACATATTTCTATTTTCCTTCGATGAAAGCAAACATACAAGAGTATGTTTCAAAATGTGTGGTATGCCAAAAGACGAAGTTTGATAGAGGGAAGCAACCTAGATTGCTTTGAACTTTGCCAATCCCTAATTCACCATGGGAGAGCATATCCATGGATTTTTTGTTTGAATTTCCCAAGTCTATCCATGGGAATATAAGAATATGGGTGATAGTAGACAGGTTTAGCGAACAAGCACATTTCATACCTGTCAAAAAGACTATCAAAGCCCATCAAATGGCAACCCTCTTTATATCACAAATCTTCAAGTACCACGGCTTGCCAATGTTCATAGTGTCGGATAGAGATCCTATAATGACCAATAATTTCTGGAAGGGTCTCTTTGAGAATTTAGGTACAAGGCTAAACTTCTCTTCGGCCTATCATCCCCAAACAAATGGCCAAACTGAAATTGCTAACCTAACCATTCTTGATCTACTAAAAGATGATGTCACAGAAGTAGATCAAAAGTCCCAATAGGAGAAGTACTTACCCTTAGTGGAGTATGCTTACAATAACAAGGTACATACTTCCACGGGAAAAGCACATTTTGAGGTGGTAGAGGGAAGATAAAAAAAGTCCCTTGCTACTCAAGGTACATGGGAAGATCTTTGTTGCAGATGAATATAGTCGAGACCTGCAAGAATCTTTCCAAAAGATTAAGGATCCTATATCCATCTCTTAGCAAAGGCAAAAGGCAACTGCTGATAAACACAAAAGAGCCCTAGCCTTTAAAAAAATTGATTGGTTCTTACTTAAGTTTTCCAAGGCTCGATTAAGGCACACAACAGACAAGAATCCTATGGGATACCAAAAGTACTATGCTAAGTTAGCAAAAAGGTACTATGGTCCCTTCAAGATTCTTAGACCAATCAATGAGATGGCCTATCAACTCAAGGTACCCAACCATTGGCTCATACACAATGCTTTCCACGTGAGGAGAGCCACCTCAAGAAGCAATTAGTGAAGACCCACTGGAGATTGAGGACCAAGAAGAGGTGTTGCAGCTCGAGTCCATTCTCTGACACAAAGACAAGGCATTACGAGGCAGTAAGACTATTCGACAAAATCTTATCAAGTTTAAAAAGTATCCTTTTGAAGATGCTAGATGGATGCAAGTCATACAATTAAAGGGTAACCCAATCCTTTTCAATGCTTACAATGATTCCCTAGAGTAAGCAAATGTAAATATGTATAAATAAACAAAGTTTATGTCTTATAAGACTCTCTTTTTCTTTACTGTGCACAAATTTTAATAACTATGCATGCTTAGGATCATGTTTGTGGAGTCATCCATTCCGGGATGATGTCGTAGGGTAAAATAGGGGTCCTCTACCCGCTAGCAAACGGACTAATGACTAGGCTTATCTTCTCTACCGCATAGTCGAGGACGACTATGATTTCAAGAGAGAGGTAATGTCATAAAACCTAGTATCTAATACTCCCAAATGATTTTCTCATGTTAAACTGATCATTTAATATGGGGAATTACCAGGGGAGTAAAAGCTAGAATATCGGTAAGACAGCCAGACCGGTCTCTGTCAGGGATCCAAAGGAGAGAAAATAGGGATCCAAAGGGGGACAGCTTGCAAAAGAGAAATGTGCTTCAATGAGGCTTAAAAGACCTAAGGTTCAGCTCCATTAAGACTTCCATAGGCTAAGGTTCCAAAAATTAAATCTTTTATCCAATGGCCAAAGCAAGGGGAAATTAAATGGTCATGGGAAGACTAAAAATTCTTCCCACATCCCTAAGAAGGAGGGGGGCGAGCCCATATTGTAGCAGATGATAGAGAAAAACACACACACTCCAAGGCTTCCCCTTTACACAAAGGGAATACCGAACACATGTCAAGCTCCTAGGCCAGTTGTCCCCAACCTCCCCTTAAATCCTATTGGATGGCCATAGAGGTGGACCAATGAAAATTAGGCTAGAGTAAATTTAGTCTAATCAATTTAAAAATGCTTGATAAAAGAACCAATATAAATTAAGCTCCCTAGAAGACTATTGGACAGTCTACCAAGGGGTCCAATGAGGCAACCCAATGGCTTGCCTGATTTCTATTGGCCAGAAGACAAAAAGGTCCAATGAGAGTTTAGATGAATTAATTAAATACCTAAAGCTCTCCCAAAAGGCGAAAGGGGGACACTCGTCAAAACGCTATCAGCTATGCTTCTAACTTGTGATTGACTAAGCTTTACAGGAGCCAATGGGAAGTCAGCATGAGCATTTAGCAAGAGGGGTCGATCAAGATGAGAGAAGGGGCTGCATTTCACACTAACATAATGCTACACACACACACACACACACACAACTCATGTGTGCAAGAATAACTTCATCTCCTTCTCCAAGCATTGAGAAGTAGAGGCCTACACCAACAACTCTTGGCTATGGAATGCAAATCTAACCAAGCGCCAAGCTTCAATGGCATGCTCATCTCCTCTACCATGCTAATTACTAAGCTAAGCTATGTTATTAGAGTGATTATGTGAGGAGAATACTTCTATCTCATAAGATACCTCTTCTTCCTCTCAATATATCCTCATTCCCCGCTAGCTCTCACCATTTTTGAAGGTGTGTAAGGTCTTGGGACTGAGGCTAGGAACACTAGGTGTGAGTTTTCAATGATAATTTGGTGCATGAATCTTCCATCTTGATTGCACCAACGAGTTTAGTCAAGGAACACAAGAATTGTATTGTACAAAAGTCTCCTTCGATGGGAGAAGCTATAATACAAAGCCTTTGTGGAGGGGGGACCGGCTCCATGTAAATCCAGTCCTCAATTGTTGTCAATTGTTCTATTTCTCTCTCTTTTCAAGGATTGTCAATGCCAAATTAGCTAAGTGTAAATTGCTATGTTGCTTTCTCAATTAAGTACTCTCTCTATGCTCATTAGGAACTTCTTCTTAATGAAATGCTCACTATGTTATCAATTTCCGCTACACACAAGTTATTACTGCATTAAATGTTACAGTCAACCTCCCGACTCACTCATTTCACCACGCATTCAGTGACACCCTCAACCACCCTCTCAGCACCAGACACAGAATGGCGGCTTCTGCTCCACTTCAGAGGGACTCCACTAAAGCCCCCTCATCCGACACCACGGAGCCGACCTTTGACTTGCTCTTTCGCTAGAAGAGCAAGCGAGCTTGATGGCCAAAGTGGAGCGCTTGCAAGTCACTTTGATTATCTATAAGATCATTGGCACTCGGCCTAGTCGGGGCGAGGTTCGGGATTTACTTCAGGCCCATCTTCTCTCGGATGTGGGCAAGATTACCAATATCTTGATCCTCGGGAGAGGGTACTACCAGGTAGAGTTCAAGTTTGTAGATATGATGACCAAGGTGGTTTTGTTGAGCCCACTCGGCATTCGAGCAGCTCGAGCTTACTTTCGATGATGGCACCATGGTTTTGACCCTATTACAAATGTGGTTGAGGAGGAGGCAAACTTGCCAATTTCGGTCTTTTTCCCAGGACTAAGAAGAGAGTACCTCCCTCTTCTCCCCAGGATTGGTTCCTTATTTGGGATAGTTCTGGAGTCTCCTCGCACTGCAGCTTCAATTGTAGCCAAGGCCATTGGTTTATCTATTGTGCGGGTTCTTGTTTGCGACACACACTCCCTCCCCAAGGTGGTATTGCTGCCTCTGGTGAGTGAGGGATGGATCAGACAGAGTGTGGAGTATTTGGGTCACCCAAATCAGCGTTTCATTTGTAGTGAAGCAAGCTTTTCCATGCATGGGAACCCCCCCATATATCGTTGCCCTTTTACCAAAATATTTCCTATTATATAAGTTACTTTTGATTTTTCTTCCCTTTTTCACAAAAGTTTTAGCCTTTATTAAATAAATAAGACTTATGCTAATCAATCACGATGTAGCATAAATAAGAAGCTTTCTTTGTTGATATCTCTTTTGACCTTAAATATTAAATATATATATTCTAAATTACATTATATAGTTTAGTATTTTCTAATATATTTTTCATGTATATATATTATTCCACCCTACCAAATATTTTATTCACTAGTTTTCATTTTCAAACCTCAACCCCACTTTCAAATTTCAATAATACCTCCATCTAGATGATTGCCAATCTTTTCAAAACTCTAGGTCATTTTTTCATACACATGAAGGAGCTTACACTTGAAGGCAAGAGAGAAGTCCACTCAAAAGGGATCACCAAAAGACCTTTGCAGCCACAAATAATACATTATTTGGCTGAATTGTTTAAGTAGAGAAGAACCCCGAATCTGAAAGAGCGTTCAACATGAAAGATATAGCTCGTGATCTCAACCTTTAGCTCAATTTTTTTCAAAATTTTTGGAGTTATGAACACGGAGATATGATTTTTGTAGTGGACCCCAGTTTTCTCGTGTAATGGTGACACAGGCCATCCCCAATTTTCTTCCCTCTAGAATGGCTATGGTTCTACAAGTCTTCAAGCATGATTACAAGAGACAAGGCTCGTTTAATGAGGTCTTGGCAATTCTAGAGTGATTCTATCACCATTTTCTGAGGATCCATCCTCATCAACAACTATCCACCTTTGACAATCTCTCTTGTAAATTTCTTACCTCTCTCTTCTCTCCCTAATAAGCTTATGTCTAGCCAAAGCTAGACTATTGTAAATATCTCTTATCCTCTACATCCTACCCACATTCTCTCATCTTCTCTCTCTATTGACTCTAGTATTTTAAATAATGAGGAGACAAAATGGGAGCCACAGTCACATGCACCCCATTTTCCTAGTCACCAAAGTGGGACACTCACCTCAAATAGAAATATTGCTAAATCCTCCCCTCCTTCCCTATATAAGGAGGCCATGAGAGCTCACTTAAAAAACACACACACACACACACACACATCTATCCATGCACACTCTTGTGCTACATGCTTGTAGCATGAACCCTAATCACATAATCACAACACCATCATCATCATCATCACCATCACCATGCACAAAAGATGAGCACCACACCTCCACACCACTTGTAATTAAGGGTTGAAGGCACAATTTCAAGAAGAAGAAGGGTGGACACACTCATGATATTCCTCGCCATCAACTCCCATCTCTCCATTATGCCTCCTACGATCTTGTTCCCTTCTCATTTTCCTTCCATACGCTACCTATTGTATTCATCTTTTGCAAGCAATCAACACACTCCATCTTGGTGCCATACTTTGTTTCGCTTTGGATACATCTCATTGTGAGTATGGTATATGCTTGTTCCTTGCCTTTTTTTCTGCTTATGTAAAGGTGTGCGGATTCGCCACCATACACACACACTCTCTCTCTCCCTCTCATATTCCTATCTTCTTGCTACTTCCATCTTGAGGTGTGCGGATTCGCAACCTCTTGTATTATAAGTGAGCATACTCGCAAGTTTCCCCTACCTCATTATCTTCCTTACTAACATGCACGAGTAGCAAGCCCATTTTCACTCATTCACCACTCCTCTCACCTTATTCTCCGACCACCCCATTCCACATTTAGGTGTGGATCTTGAAATTGTTTTCCATGGCATGCTTCATTGTGTATATCTATGCGTCCTAGCCGCATATCTTGCTAGGTGGTGCCCTATTGTGTATCCCCCATGATGAGGCCATTGTGCATAGTCTTGGTGTAGAGGCCACCGGGTCTATTTTTCACTTCCGCCTCTCATTTGGTGCCCCCACTGAGGAGGGCTCTTGAAACCTTTAGTTTACAAGGCCGACATGTTTACTTCTCTTCATGGACGAGTGGCTTCTTGAATTCTCTAATTGGACCACTGAAGCGGAGGAGCTTCAAGCAGGTTTGACACAAGTCATCAAGACACTCTTGCCAGGGTGTTGTATTGTTAGCATAGAAGAAGTGGTAAGACCCTCTTTCCCTACTCAGATTGTTTACATTTCTCATCATCCCCGCAAGCGTAAAAGCAAGGCACAAGCTGCATCATGCTCACATTGTAGCCAAAAACCGCACCTTCGACATGAGTGCAACCCAAAGTGAAGAAAAGGCCATCATTTTCTCCCTCGACATCCGCACAGGCGTTCTCACAACGGTAGGCTTTCAAGTAGCACCAGGCTTCTCTACATCTACGTCCCCATCTTTGCCACCTATTCCACCTACATCCACAACAAGCCTTCACAATTTGAGGAAGCTACTACGAACGCGTGGTCCCTCCCTCTCCCTTGCACCAAAAGATTCAAGGGTTTTCCAGCGCCGACAATCACCCCGTCTCCAAAACAAAAGGGTAAATCCTCCAAAGTCTTTCTATACCTCACTCTCATCTCATGAGCCAGGAACTAGAAACAGCAGCATGGATTCTATGTCGTCTACCGAGTGAAGTGGCAGAGCTTGTCATCGACAAGGTCTTTGACACAGGTTTTGCTTGGGAAAGACAAGACCCTCCACCTTCAAGGGGTGTTGCTTGTGAATCAAAGCTATGATGACGACTTTACAACTTGCTATGTATCCATCCAACTTGGATTAATACAAGTGGTAAGACTCACCACCTACCTCATCACACCTGTGTATACACTAGATGGCACTCTATCTTGCAGGAAAGTGAAGTTGCTCAAAGAGAGAGAGTTCAAGCTTTTCCAAGAGCTTGCTAGAGGGGCAGTCCTAGAGCTAGAAGATGAAGACAACCTTGCCCTGTGGTACTATAAATTTGACCTCGACTACCAAGAGCTCTACACATCCGACTATAACCTTCCACCACGAAGGAGAGAGCCTTTCCGAATTATCATGTGATGGACCCAGCACATCAACCTTTTGCAAGGAACCAAACTTATGCACCACAACAAATTCAATCAATCAAAGTAATATTGGACCGCAAGATGTTTTATCAGCAGATCATTACAACCATGTTTGGTAGAGAACGACCGCAAGAGATAAACACCTCTTCTCTACCCTTTATCCTCCCTATGATTAATCATGAAGTGTCTTTTGATGTAGTTATTTTCATCCTTGTATAGTATGTTTTCCATCTACCGAGCACCCATGTATTGAATCTCTATTTTTAAAAAAAATAAAAAAATCTAAGTCGAGTTAATTTTCTCACTCTCACAATGGCAAGTGTAGCATTTCCAACCTTTACTGGTAAGGTGGGTGAGGATGCTGCAGACTTTCTAGACAACTTGGAAATAGCATGTGTCATCTCTGCGAGAGATGCTGATGCTTCGCGCTTGCGCATCTTCCCACTTCTAATGAAGGTGGAGGCAAGATCATGGTACAATGCCTTGGCACAAGCAACCAAGGAACGGTGGGACTTATTAAGAGCATCCTTTATCAAGCGTTTTGGAGAGGGCACAACATCAGAGAAGCTATGGCAATTGTTGACAGAGTTGAAGCAGGGCAGTATGCTGGAATACGCATCATATGAGTCAAAGTTTGTAGATTTATGGGGGCGATGGGTTGCATCACTAAGAGAGGATGAGGGGACACCTGATTTCCTAAAGAAGGATTGGTTTGTGGCTGGGTTATGGCCAACTCTTAAAGAGAAGGTGAAGGGAAGGTTTCCTGCTACGTATGAGCTAGCAGTTGAAGTGGCCTGCCTTAAAGACAAGAAGTTGCGCCTACAAGCCAGGAATATCGATGAAGAGAAGCCGTTAGGACCCGACCACCTCTAGCACCACCTACAACAGCCGCCCAGAGGATTCAACCACAAGAACCAATTGAAGATCAGCAAGACCTACTCAATCGAATCACCAATCAACTTGAGAATCTCTCAGTCCATTTGATACAACAAGGGCATGCACACAATCGCAACCAAGAGCAAGGAAGAGGACAACGAAGGCAAAACCAAGAATACCACTGCTACAATTGTGGGGAGGATGGTCATGGCATGTACTACTGTCCACACCCAAGGAGGCAGAATTTCAACAGAGGAGCCAGGCAAAACCAGGTTTCACCACCGAGAGCAAGACCACCACCACCGAGGGCACCACAACAAGCACCACCCATGCAAATCCTACAACCACCCATTCAACCACAACCACCACCACCACTACAACCTCTCATTCCACCCTTACCCCCACCACTAGTTGGCAATCAAACAGTAAGCGTCATCAGTCTTGAAGGTAAAGGAAAGGAGAAAGCGGAGGAGGATATCAAGGGAGTAGCAAAAGGTAAGACCAAGTTTAAAGGAGTAGATGCCATAGGGGTAAAACGCGCTAGGCAAGGTTAATCTTCCCAAAAGGAAGAAAAGATGAAGACTCAAGGGGAATCTAGCAAAAAGCCGTCCAAGTCACGACTTAAAATTGACATTGTAGATTTCTCTTTGGGTGAATGTTCTAAACCATATGATTTGGTTCAAGATGTTTCTGTGCAGGGCCCAAAAAATCACCTGGCCCCAATTACTCCGCCTAGCACCTAGGGTGAGGAGACAATGGACAAAGATGGTTAGCACGAGACGACCAAAGCCAAAGATAGTTGGGGCTATCTCTAGGAGGAATCTAGATGACATACTACCAGTGATGGATGCTTACATCAAAGGGCAACACATCTCCAATATCTACATCGATGGTGGCGCACAAATATGTGTCATGAGTGAAAAAATGATGCATCGTTTGGGTTTAGAGGTGAGTCGGCCGGCACCATGCCGAGCCAAAATGGAAAATAATTTAAAAGTTCAATGTGTTGGTGTCATAAATGCAATTAGGATAAAGGAATTCAACACCGAGGTAGATTTGGACATCTTTGTCATGCCACACAAAGGGGAGGGCTATCCTATCATTCTAGGGAGGCCTTGGCTTATGGCTATGAGAGCTAAGCAGGACCGGGACACCGGCATAATCCAGATGAAGGATGCAAAAGGAAGGCCAATACTTTACGACATGAAGATAGGTCAACAACGCGACATGGATCTAGAAACCTCCGAGGATGAGTTTTCTAGTGGTGACTCTTCAACCACTTCAGAGGAGGAGTCAACAGTGAGTGAAGAAAGTGACAGTAGCATTGAGGTGATGGGGATCATTCTCAAGGACCCTAAGAAGATGGAGCAACCTGATGCCTCATCATCAAGCCAAGGGGAGACACCAGGTATACAACCTCTGGTAGAAGCAGGTAAGCTACATCAAATGCTCTCTAGTGAGTTGTGTGGGAAGGAGCGTGAAGATTATATTTTGATGCTAAGTAATTTTACCACATTGTTCATTGATGAATATGATAAAATCACTGGCATCACAGTAGTTCAACATCACATTAAGCTCAAGGAGGGAAGTAAACCTGCAGTGCAGAAGCTCAGGCGGCTAGGAGTAATTCAACAAGACGCCCTACTCAAAGAGGTGAGGAAATTGCTAGAAGCCGGTTTTATCTATCCTGTTGAAGACTCAGAGTGGGTTTCTCTAGTGGTAGTCACACCAAAGAAGAATGGTAAGTGGAGGGTTTGTGTTGATTACAAGCCTCTTAATGCAACCACAAAGAGGGACCATTTTCCCTTCCTTTTCAAGACGAAATACTCAATGAGGTAGCAGGACATGAGCGCTACACGGTATGTGATGGCTACTCAGGCTACTTCCAAATTAGCATCGCTGAAGAAGATCAAAAGAAGACAACCTTCATCACACCATGGGGATGTTTTGCTTACAAAGTTATGCCTTTTGGTCTCACTAATGCTCCAGCCACTTTTCAGCGATATGTGACATGTTTTTCAGCCATTCTTTGGAAAATCAATCCGTGTTTTTATTGATGACTTTTGTATCTATAGCTCTCGCTCTCTTCATTTGGAGAAAGTTTATGAAGGTCTAGCGAGGCTACAAGCTTTGGGGGGCCAACTCAATGTGGAGAAATGCCACATGGGTGAAAGCAAGGTTACTCTTCTTGGCCATGTGATCTCGGCCAATGGCATTGAAGCTGACCCAAGCAAGATTCAAGCCTTGGTGGCTTTGACCTCTCCCACCACAACAAAGCAATTGGTCTCTTTTCTTCAAAAGGTGAGGTATTTGAGTAGGTTCATTCACTTGCTCTCCCAAGTGGTTCTTCCTTTACAACAAGTTACCCATCAAGAGATCTTCACTTGGAGTGAAGAAAATGAACAACAATTCAATGAGGTAAAACAAATTCTAGCTTCACTTCCCACCATAGCACCTCCAAAGTGAGACGATCCATTTTATGTAAACCCTAGTGTTGGCAATGACACACTTGGGGCTGTATTGATGCAAAAGGATCCTCAAACTTCTTTCATGCGTCCTATCTACTTCTCTAGTCGAATGATGACCCCATCAGAAAAGGGATACACGGCAGTGGAGCACATGGTGCTTGCATTAATGTTTGCTACCACCAAATTTCGCTCGTATTTATTGTCTAAACCATTCATAATCTTAACAATGGAAGAAGTATTTCCTTATGTAATGCAGCACATGGATGTTTCTTCTAGGATTTCCAAATGGCTCACAAGGCTACAAGAGTTTGACTACACAATGCAAGTGGAGAACTCCACAAGGGCCAGTCTAGGAGGTATTCTCACTCATCGCCACTATGAAAAGAAGCTAAAGATAAAGCCAAATGATCAAGATATTACACCTGTGCTGGAAGTCCCTAAGGTAGAGGAGGCTCACTCTCTTTTCTTTGATGGAGCCTACAAGAGGAAAGTGGACAAAGCTGCAGCAGGCATTGTCATCTTCAACGAGCAAGGGGATAAGGTTTTCTCCATTGGGAATCTCTTGGATTCTCACTCTAACAATGAGGCAGAATATGCAGCCTTAACTCTTGGGTTAGAGTGGTGTGTGACACAGGGCATTCAACGGTTAAATGTATTTGGTGATGCCATGCTTTTAATAAAACAAATACAAGGAACTTGGGCTTGTAAAAATCATAGCTTGCTAGGCCATTTGCGCAAAGTCAAGGAACTTTTAGGGAAATTTCAAGTTGTACAATTACATCATGTCCCTCGAGCAGAAAATCAAGAAGCAAATGCTCTAGCTAGAGAGAAGTTGCAAGATGTTTCAGTGGTGGGTGCTATCAAGTTGAAGCTGCCTCTCTTCCAAGGTAGCGATGTTATGCCTGACATCATGAGTTTCTTGGACACAGGAGAGTGTCCTAAGGATCTTACTAAGGGCCAAAAGCAGTGGCTTGTGCGCAAGGCAACAAAATACCGCCTTATCAATGACGGCCTCTACTGCAAGGGTAAGGATCAAATTCTTAGGCGTGTACCTCTCTCTAGAGAGATCACTGAAATCATTTCAAGTTGCCATGATGGTGTTTGCGGAGGACACTTTGCACTTAACATCACTAGTAGAAAGATTCTACAAGCCGGGTTTGTATGGCCTAGTCTACAAAGGGATGTGCATTATTGGTGTAAAACATGCAAGGAATGTCAAAAGGCAGGGGATAGGAGGCTCACATATGAGCCACAGACTCCTATAATCTCATATGGACCATTCGAGAAATGGGGAATTGATGCTATTGGGCCTTTGCCAAGGAGCCAATCAGGTAAATTATATATCATCATGGGTGTGGACTACATGACCAGGTGGGCTGAAGCAGTTGCCACCACCCGGATTACAGCTAAGGAAGTGTCTAAGTTCATATTTGAAAACATTTGTTGCCGTTTTGGCACTCCTCTTGAAATAATTTTTGACAGGGGACCAGGTTTTAGAGGAGACCTTGTAGGAGAGCTAATGGAGAAGTTAGGTATCTCACAACGACACTCAACTCCCTACTACCCACAATGCAATGGTTTGGTGGAAAAGGTAAATGGTATGATCTGCAAGATCATCACTAAACATGTAAACAATCACAAAAGTGATTGGGACAAGCATCTTATGGCTGCACTTTGGGCTTATCGCACTTCATTTCGCACATCCCTTGGGTTCACACCATATCACTTGGTGTTTGGTAAGGAATCCATTTTACCCATTGAAGTACAATTGGCTAGTCTCAGGGTGCTAGCTGGGCAGGTGGAACGTCCTAATGCTCATCTCCACAACCACATTCTTGATCTAGAGAGGCTTCAACTAGACAGAGAAGATGCTATCAACTATTATGCAGCACAGGCAGAGCAACGTCCACTTACCTTCAACAAGGGACTTAGGGCAAAAGGTCTCAAGAAAGGTATGTTGGTCCTACGGTATGATAACAGGTTTGACACTAGGAAGGATAAAAAGTTTTCACCCAGATGGGAGGGGCCATTTGTCATTAGAAAGCGCTACGCCAATGGCAGTTACCGATTGATGGATGCAGATGGTAGGCTCCACAAAACACGTGTCAATGGATGGAGGTTGAAGCAATACTTTTTGAGATTTGATCAAACACCTATGATGGAAATCCCCGAGGAGGGAGACTCCTCCACCTCAATTGAAGAAGAATCAAGTACAACGCTAGAGGCATGAATACCTCTAGCCTTCGGGGGAGGGCTAATGAGGCAAGCTTTTCCATGCATGGGAACCCCCCCATATATCTTTGCCCTTTTACCAAAATATTTCCTATTATATAAGTTACTTTTGATTTTTCTTCCCTTTTTCACAAAAGTTTTAGCCTTTATTAAATAAATAAGACTTATGCTAATCAATCACGATGTAGCATAAATAAGTAAGCTTTCTTTGTTGATATCTCTTTTGACCTTAAATATTAAATATATATATTCTAAATTACATTATATAGTTTAGTATTTTCTAATATATTTTTCATGTATATATATTATTCCACCCTACCAAATATTTTATTCACTAGTTTTCATTTTCAAACCTCAACCCCACTTTCAAATTTCAATAATACCTCCATCTAGATGATTGCCAATCTTTTCAAAACTCTAGGTCATTTTTTCATACACATGAAGGAGCTTACACCTGAAGGCAAGAGAGAAGTCCACTCAAAAGGGACCACCAAAAGACCTTTGCAGCCACAAATAATACATTATTTGGTTGAATTGTTTAAGTAGAGAAGAACCCCGAATCTGAAAGAGCGTTCAACATGAAAGATGTAGCTCGTGATCTCAACCTTTAGCTCAATTTTTTTTTAAATTTTTGGAGTTATGAACACGGAGATATGATTTTTGTAGTGGACCCCAGTTTTCTCGTGTAATGGTGACACAGGCCATCCCCAATTTTCTTCCCTCTAGAATGGCTATGGTTCTACAAGTCTTCAAGCATGATTACAAGAGACAAGGCTCTTTTAATGAGGTCTTGGCAATTCTAGAGTGATTCTATCACCATTTTCTGAGGATCCATCCTCATCAACAACTATCCACCTTTGACAATCTCTCTTGTAAATTTTTTACCTCTCTCTTCTCTCCCTAATAAGCTTATGTCTAGCCAAAGCTAAACTATTGTAAATATCTCCTATCCTCTACATCCTACCCACATTCTCTCATCTTCTCTCTCTATTGACTCTGGTATTTTAAATAATGAGGAGACAAGATGGGAGCCACAGTCACATGCACCCCATTTTCCTAGTCACCAAAGTGGGACACTCACCTCAAATAGAAATATTGCTAAATCCTCCCCTCCTTCCCTATATAAGGAGGCCATGAGAGCTCACTTAAAACACACACACACACACACACACCTATCCATACACACTCTTGTGCTACATGCTTGTAGCATGAGCCCTAATCACATAATCACAACACCATCATCATCACCATCACCATGCACAAAAGATGAGCACCACACCTCCACACCACTTGTAATTAAGGGTTGAAGGCACAATTTCAAGAAGAAGAAGGGTGGACACACTCATGATATTCCTCGCCATTAACTCCCATCTCTCCATTATGCCTCCTACGATCTTGTTCCCTTCTCATTTTCCTGCCATACGCTACCTATTGTATTCATCTTTTGAGAGCAATCAACACACTCCATCTTGGTGCCATACTTTGTGTCGCTTTGGATACATCTCATTGTGAGTATGGTATATTCTTGTTCCTTGCCTTTTTTTCTGCTTATGTAAAGGTGTGCGGATTCGCCACCATACACACACACTCTCTCTCTCCCTCTCATATTCCTATCTTCTTGCTACTTCCATCTTGAAATGTGCGGATTCGCCACCTCTTGTATGATAAGTGAGCATACTCGCAAGTTTCCCCTACCTCATTATCTTCCTTACTAACATGCACGAGTAGCAAGCCCATTTTCACTCATTCACCACTCCTCTTACCTTATTCTCTGACCACCCCATTCCACATTTGGGTGTGGATCTTGAAATTGTTTTCCATGGCATGCTTCATTGTGTATATGTATACGTCCTAGCCGCATATCTTGCTAGGTGGTGCCCTATTGTGTATCCCCCATGATGAGGCCATTGTGCATAGTCTTGGTGTAGAGGCCACTGGGTCTATTTTTCACTTCCGCCTCTCAGTAGGCAGATGGGCCATTTGGAAAATGCCTGTCCTCGCAGGAGACCTCGACCCACAGCGCATGCGCAGACTCCAAAGGCTGAGCCAGCCAAGAAACTAGATACACAGGATACACAGGACAAAGACCAGTGATCAGACAGCTAACGGTTGGCAACAGGTGCCTGGCCATCGTTGACAGGGGTGGACACGCCCCTCTACTCCCGCTAGTGGCTGATCTTGTGAAGCCCAACAGCACTGGGTTCCGACTAAGAACCATTTTGACCCCCTTCAGTAGGACCCGCTTGAGGAGGCCCCTCCCACTTTTGCTCCTCTACCACCACCTCCTCCTTCCTCAGACGTTACCTCTCTGCCTCCCCCACCTCCACCCTCGCCTCTCGCCCCTCCTCTCTCCCCGATGGGGCCCACAGCCTCATCTCTTGACCCCTCCTCCACTCCTCCTCAGACGTAGGGTTCTGGACACGTTTCTTCCGCAAGGTGTTCCCTTGGTAGTGCTTTCACTACGATCCATGTGGCTCAAGAGGGACAGCCCTACCCAAGGCCTCCTTTTTTGATGCAAGCCTCTCCCTTTGCAGTAGTCCCTCGAGGTTTGACTAGCTTTGACATACGCAGATGCTAGGAGTTCTTCGATTACATCTAAACTCGATTTCTAGGTGACTCTTCTCCTTACCTAGAGAAGGATAGCTTTTGAGTCCACGTCCTCCTTCTTGCAGCTAGAGGCATTTAGGCTTTGGACACAGTAGTGGGTTTTTCCTTTCCACTCTGTGGTAGGGATATCCCAGAGTGGACACAGCACAGAGTCCTTGCATGGCTCCAGACTCAGGTTACTGAGTTCTCACACCACACAGGGGACCTAGGGGTGACAGATCTGGTGCAGACACTTTGGCCTCTAGCCAAGTTCAGCGTGATACTGATAGCCGTTTTTTGGCTCTCCATAATTGCCATAGTAAGTTACTCCACTCTACCAAATTTACCCAAACGCTATGGCTATCTCTACCATTTCACTGTACATAGGCGTGTGTGAGTTAGGGGGCTTTTCCCATATCTTCTTAAAAACCCTCAGCTAGCTAGTCACTGGGCTAGTTGAGCCAAAAAAAATAAAAAAATAAAAAAATAAAAGTATATTATGGCCTCTTTGTGTGTAAATATTTCATTGTATATATGGCCTAGATATAGGGATTTTTTATAATTATTTTGGTATTTTATTTAAATATTTCTACTTAGGTGTGTGTTTTATTAAACCTATGTACACCTTCTTTCATCCTCTTACACCATAATTATATTTTTTGCCAATATGTACATACTCTAACCTCATATTTTTCCTTTATACAAATCACTCTCACATTTTCACCCTCACCCTCGTGAAAACAAAAAATTGATTTCTACTCATTGGTTACGTTTATTATATTATTTACTTGCATACCTTTTCCTCTTTCACCCAAAATAATTCAAGGAGGGACCATATCATATGATTCCAATATCTTTCCATATCCATAACTCCTCCATATTTTTATTATTATTTTTACTCATTATTCTAACACCATGTGCTCATTGAGCTAAAGTCCATGAATAGTCCATACACTAGTCCCACCATGTATATATTTCTTTATTCACCAATAATCCTCCTCCATGCATGGGTCAAGGGCAACTTGGATGATTTGTATTATAATATGACAAAGGAGGGGCTCACTCTTGGATGCATTGTACAAATTCAACAAAGGAGGGGGCCACTAAACGACTTTTGCAGGCATAAAAACAGGCTTTTTGGTGAGAATTTTTCCACCTATCTCCACTCCGAATTTGGAGCGGTAGTCAAAAGAGAAAATGTAGCCCACGCTCTGAATAATCACCTCAAATTTTTTCATGATTTTTGGAGCTACCAGCGGTCAGCTATGATTTTTTGAGTGGACCCCAGTCTGCCCACTTTTCTCACAAGTAGCCCTTAGTCTTCTCTCACCCTTCCACACACCTACTCACTCTTACACATCCCTCCCTCTCCTTCCCTCACTCAAACCTGCAATTTCCATGGCTTCTCCCACCCTCTTCACCATTACCCTTCTCTCTCATCCCTATAGTTCTTTTATGAACTTCTACATACATACACCCTCTCCATGTCTCTCTCTATTGCTTCTATGTTACAATTTCATTTACCTCTCCTAAAAATATCTAAAATTCAGCATCTTAACCATGATAACTTCTGCAAATTGAGGATTTTTCATCAACAAATCCTCTTTTCAACGTGGTGGTCAACCGTGGCGGCGGCGTAAAGAAGCGAAGAAGAAGAAGAAGACCAGCGGTCATTTTTTCCACAATCTACACAAGGGTGAGTTCAAGCTTCTTCAAAGCTTCACCATCTCAATGATTCTCTTTTAATTCACCCCTCTTCCTTCATCAAATCAACTCATCCTACCCATTGTAAATGTATCACTAACAATTCTAGTGATTATTACCACTAACAACTACTTCTCTTGTAAAAATGCACCCACACTATCAACATATGGAGTAGGCAACCGCACAAGTAAACCAAATTCACTCACTCCCATGGAAGTTTCTCTCCTTTCACCACATCAATAATTCTCTTACTTGAGCCCACATCCATGTGACTCAAGAGAAAAGAGAGACCCCATTCTCATTTGAAATTCATAAAAATTCATAATCCTTGATCTTTCCTAATAAAATTGATTAAGCTTAATCCTAATCAAGGCTTCTAAAACCTATAAATAGAACCCATTCCTCCTTGTAAAAGATATCACTATACCATTGCACACTAGATTGAGCGTACCACACTCCAGTTCTATCTTGGTTGTAAAGAGAGAGTAAGCTTTCTATACACCATCACCTTGGTGCATAGAAAAGCTTGAGCTAGTTTGAGTGAGTGCGAGTAGAAGATATTCTTCCTACCATTGTTGTATCTACCCCAACATCAATGAATTGGTAGTTTTGGGTGCAATTCATGTCCAAAGGCTCACGCTTCTCCTCCAATTTGGCTTGGCAAACTCATTCAGCTTCATAAGGTGACTTGTTTCATTGAAGGTTGTTGTTTTGTTGCTTGTGATTCATTGGCTATTGTTTGGCTACCATTGTAAGAGGGTGGATGGTGAGAGGGCTCCCATAACCCTAAGACAATGTGCTAGTGATGCTATAACCAAATCTTGTCACTTGATTCCGCAAGCTCTAAGTTCCTTCTTGTGAAAAATATAAAGTTGAAGCTAAGTTGTACACCATCTCTCTCTCTCTCTCTCTCTCTCTCTCTCTCTCTCTCTCTCTCTCTCTCTCTCTCTCTCTCTCTCTCTCTCTCTCGTGTTTTAGTGTGTGAGAGTGTCCATTGGTGTTAGGGTTAGTGTAAATTCCTTGCTTGTTTATGGGTTGCTCTAACGATTCTCCTCTTTTGCGTCCTAGTTCGCTCTTAAACTAGGTGGTGCCCCTTGTGTAGTTGGGATTTGGCTGTGGGTTTGTTGTTTTGGTTTGTGTTGTGTTGTGCCCCAGCCCCATTGAGCAGCACGGGAGCCTTGAAGGGTGTCTAGAGGTTGCTCTTCTTGTTGCCCGCCCCGGACCGCCTCAATACCTTCGGTTGCAGCGGGTTGCAAGCACATTGTGGTGCACTTGTTTGCTGACACTTAGTGCCCTCCTTGTTATGTATTTGTGCATGAAGATTCTTGGATAGAGGATGTAGCCCTTTGGGCTCCACGCTCGGCTTGGGCCTGGGTAGGACAATCACTTCTTTCGTGCTTGTCTAGAGGTCATTCGGATGCAGATTACTCCCCATCCAAACCGGCCTCAAAGATAACCAGGTTGGCTATTGTGGCAACATATGTTTTATCTCACTAACTCCATGAGGATCATTTCATGGAATATGAAGGGATTAGGAGGGCCCTGTTTCAATGTCAGAGGGGTTGGCTGCATAAGGAGCTTCAGAGGATTCTTGTGGGTGGTGAGATTGACATTCTTATGCTACATGAGCATCATCTTTGTGAGAGCCGCACTCGATGATGTGGTTAGATTTTGTGTGGATAATATGAGATATTTTGGTCAGCTGCTTTTGGACCTAGAGGCATCCAGGGTGGGGTATATATGACTATTGCAAACTCTTTGCATCAGACCATTGTGGGCAGAGGGATTATTGCATGAGGCATGGCTCAATGGATCACTATGCAGGTTCAGGGTTGCCTCATGGGCTTCTTAAACATCTACACGCCCAATGTGGCGAATACACGTGCGGAGTTTTGGTCTCAGATTGTTGAGGCTCTATTGGAGGCAGATCAATGGTGCATTGGGGGTGACTTCAACATGTTGGAGGATCCCTTTGACAGGATTTGAGGTAGCCATACTACTATGCATGGAGTTGAGTTGGCAACTTGGGAGAGGTTATGTATGACTCTGTCGGTTTCATATGTGTGGCAACATTGTAACTTTGTGAGGCCACTTGACAGCTTGCTGGTCTTCTCTCATTCGGACTGTAGAGTGGGAGGAGTCAATCTATCTCAGATTGATTGCTTTTACATTAGTGACCACTTCTGTGACTCGGGTGGGTCAGTCTGCATCCTGCATGGGACCTTTTTTTCGGGCCATGCACCAGTGATCCTCACAGTGACAGAGAGACAGAGGAGGGGGAGTACGATGCTACACATCCTAGAGAGAGCCTTGTTGGACTCTGCATTTAGAGAGTGAGTGGTGACTCTTTGGACAGAGGGCTTAGACTTGCAGGACTCTCCTGCTAAAAGTGTGGCCTTTGGACTTGCTCATCTTATGGCTATTTCTCCAGGAGTCTTCAGCTCACCTGCTAGCTGCAACGAGAGAGGAGGAGTAGTATCTCCGATGGGGTGGTACTTCCTTGCAGAGAATGCAGGAGCAACATCTAGACAATCCTTGGTTGCAGGAGAAAATGCAACAGGCTCGCCAGGAGCTCGTTAGTATAGAGGAGAGGCACCATGAGTTTGCTTTCCATCGACAGGCATCTCAGTGGACCCAGGTGGGTGACAGAGTGATAGGCACTTTAACTGCATGCATGCCAAGGTTAGTCAGTTGAGGACGCCCGATGGGTCAGTTGCTTTAGAGCCAGAGGACAAGTGTGTAGTTGTTACTGACTTTAACCATGAATCTACTGTCTACAGAGCCCGATTCAAAGCGTCACGATGTATGCAGAGACCAGGTGTGGGCATAGATGCCTTGTCTTGTATGACTGAGGAGATGCGCCAGAGGCTTGAGCTACCTCTTCAACTAGAGGAGCTACATGCGGCCCTTAGAGCACTTCCCCATGGTAGTTGTCTAGGTGAGGATGATTTTTATCCTAGCTTCTTCTTGGAGTACTGGGACTTTCTTGGCTCAGATCTGTGCAGTGCCTTTCAGTACATCCTACACACAGGAGAGATGCCTAATAGCATGAGTGAGGGCCTGATCTACCTCATTCCCAAGGAGGGTGGCTCCTTGGATGAGATTTGACAGTGGTGGCCCATCACCATCCTTAACTCAGCCTACAAAATTCTTGCCAAGGCTTTGAGTTTGAGGATTCAACCACTTCTAGAGAGCATTATACATGGGACACATACATGTTTTGTCAAGGAGCATACCTCTTTACTTTTTGGGAGACTTCTGCCCTTGCGCGGCTCCGTGATGAGGATCTTGTGATACTTATTCTTGATTTTGAGAAGGCCTACGATAGAGTTGACTAGGACTTTTTGGAGGGCACTCTACGTAAGATGGGCTTCTCAGATGCTTGGATCAGAGGTGTGTCAGCTCTATACAGACGGGCACCCAGTCATGTACTTTTGTCAGGAGGTAGAGGTGACCATTTCATGCTCACATGTTTGGTCAGACAGGGCTACCCTCTTGCCCCCTTCCTCTTTATGTTCTACGCTGAAGCAATGAGTAGGTTTTTGGTTTCAAAGTAGGTGGGTCTACGTGGATTAGTGCTCCCTATTCAAGGAGATGAGCTGCTGGATGCTCAGTTTGCAGACGACTCAGCCTTGTACTTGGATGTCCATGAGGCCAACCTTCACAAGTGTGAGCAGGCTCTTGAGACCTTTTGTTGTGCATCAGGCGCACTGATCGATTGGAGAAAGATAGTGGATTTCTCGGTTGGTAGTGCTCCTACTCCTGATTGGATGCTAGGTGAGGTTTTCAGATGGATTCCTTCGGGACTGCAGTTCCATACTTGGGCTGTTAAGTTGGCTTGGACTTGTCTCCCAAGCAGCAGAGTGCTCCCTCCTCCTGTCCATCAGGAGGAAGTTCTTACATTGGATCTCTGTACAACTTCCTCTGGCAGGCAGAGTTGTAGTGGCCAACCAGGTGTTGTTGGGTATTATGGGGTACATCACTTCTTGTTAGATCTTTTCGAGTTCTTGCATCATCCAGGTAGAGAGGCTGATAAGAAACTTCCTTTGGTCAAGGTGCGACACTCAGATAGCCCGAGCCAAAGTGGCTTGGCAGGTCATCACTCTACCTTGTTCTCAGGGGGGTTTGGGGATCATAGACCCAGCATAGCAGAGCAGAGCCCTTCTTGGGAAGTTTGTTGTCAGAGGACTGCTTCCATGGCAGGAGACCTGGAAGGAGTTTTTGCTTCAACGGCTTAGAGCTAGAGTGCCCCAAGCTGGAGGCCCTTGGAGACCTTCCACCAGATGGATTTTCACAGAGATGCACAGAGTTGGCCTGAGTAGGAGACTAGAGGATTGTTTTGATGTGAGCCTTCTTCGATCCTGGGGAGCAGCTGTAGCAGAGAGGCTTGGAGAAATACCAGCCTACTTGCACGGAGGAGCACCTGAGATAGCCCCTTGTTTGGAACCCCATGGTCAGCACTTAGAGAGGCCACTTGGTTGGTAGTAGGCCTCATGTTTCCTAGGGTCCCATGGAAGAGGGTCCAACATGCACTTTAGGTGACTGGCTATAGTTCTCAAGCATGTCAGAGGAGCTTCAGAGCATCCAATTTCGGGGCATGAGAGGGGTGCAGAGCATGTGTCAAGACATCACAGAGGTAGTACCAGCTAAGTGGCTCACGTCTCTTGAGTCAGAAGTGCCCAGATGGATGGGGGCCTTCATGCGACTGGAGGTTCTCATCGCAGTTCGAGCTTGCTCAAAGACAGTTCCCTCCCTGTTTTTTGAGCTACAGGGTGAGGGATGCTTACACCGAGTTTCAGTAAAGGCCCCACAGGTGGCAGAGTGCTATTTTTAGAGGATCTGAGTGGTGGGTATCTGTGGGAGGATGTGTGTCATAGATCGTGACCCAACAACTCTTGATCTTTCTTTACAGGAGTGGTGCAGTGAGAGAGAGGAGTGTTGGGAGCTCATCTACAGCCTGACACTCTAGTTCATCTGGCGGGCCTACTGCTTCCGCATCTTCAAGGCTCGCCCTATATCACCAGTAGAGACTATTCAAGATCTTTGGCTACCGCTGGTCCATACTCTTAGAGGACGGTTCAAGAGACTCCAGGGCAGCTCCGACCGCATGCAAGAGCGTAGAGAGGCTTTCCTTCGACTCTGGCACCCTGGGCCTTTCTTCAACATGGTCCAAGGTGTGCTCAGATGGCACTATCGTCCACCTGTGTGGCTTTTCCCTCCTCCCATCTCTTGATTTAGCCTCATTGTACATATGTTGTTTTTTCATTGGGAGAGTCTCCCCTTCATGATTGTTGTAGCCCTCTCTTGTAGAGGTGTTTGTAGCCCTATGGGAAGTTTCATTAACTAATAGAAGGATCTTTTTTTTCAAAAAACAAAAATCCAAAAAGCTTCAAGGTGCATCTCAAATTGAAGGGGATTTGCTATTCTCCTCCATCAATCACTTTGCATCAAGAGTACCCTTGACCAAATTATCCTATGGACCTAGCTTACCTTTGTGTTCTTTTCTTGTGCCTTGTGACATGCTGCTATCCCCCTTGGTCTCCCCTATCCAGTAGCACCTCAATCTAAATTGTCAAAATTCTTTGATGAACCATTAGTAGATTCCCTTGCTTTGTCGGAGCCCTCGGATGTAGTATCAGCTGATTCCCTTACTTCTTCAAAATTCTTTGATGAATTTTCATCAGGTTCCCTTGGTTCTTTCTTTTCCCTGGAAGACTCTTGCCCCATTGAGGTGGACACTAGCTTGTCCATGGGATAATTCAATGAGACGGCATGTATACTAAAACCTTGCTTCTCATGTCCCATAGGTCTCTGAATGGAGTCAGACTTTTGTTGTAGACAATACAATCGAATCTATTTTGGAAAACCACTCAAGCTTGTCCTTCAAAGTGACCGTCGAAAAAAAGCGCACTGGCAAATAGTTATCCCAAAACCTCTGGCGGTAGTCATCCAAAGTGTTTTTCTTAGTCATTCTCAAAGGATGCCAAGCCATGGTGATATCTTTTTCACATTCTTTTGTTATCCAAGTAGAAGTGAAAATTTTCTTGAATTTTCCCCACTTCTTAGGTGCTTCTCTACGTAACAACATAGTAGACCACCATGTCTGTGTATTTCCTTTCAAGTAAGATACCACACTTTTTACCTTGGAGAATTTCAAAAACCAACCTCTCAGAAGGCAATGTCAAACTACTGTATGAATTCAAGGGCTCGATGGGTGTCTTAGTAGCTTGAAAACGTGTCAAACTTGACTGCTTGACTCCCACCTTGAATTCCTTGATCTCCTTGTTCTTTTTCTCATTGTCTAAACTTTCAGTGGAGGATGAGGTCTCCTCCTTTGAATTACTAGATGGCTCCTTGTGCAGGTTCTAGACATTTTTTAAAATCTAATTTTCTTGCTTTCCTCCGCTTCTTTTGCCTTTTCTCATCCTCTTTGGAAGTAAAGGACGACAAATTGTTGGAAGTCTCTAACAACAAAGAAAAACTTGGGTTATCCTTGAAACAAACACGCTTCTTGAATTTTAACATTGAGCGTCACTCTTATGATTATTTGTATTGAGTTATGGCCCACGCTTGTCGGTCCCACATGTGTATTTATGGGTGATGGTTGTTGATGATAGGTGCACACCAGATTTAGGAGAAGCGAGAGAGAGAGAGAGAGAGAGAGAGAGAGAGAGAGAGAGAGAGAGAGAGAGAGAGAGAGAGAGAGAGAGAGAGAGAGAGAGAGAGAGAACATGTTTGTTTGTTGGCTGAGTGTGGTCACCCCTATGTGGATGGGGCGGCCCACATTAATGGTTTGTAACCTAGTTTTTGGTCATTCTCAAATGTATGGTGATTGCTCTTGCTCTCCTCCTCTTTGCATTGTCTCTTGGTTGTGCGAGAGAGAGAGAGAGAGAGAGAGAGAGAGAGAGAGAGAGAGAGAGAGAGAGAGAGAGTTCAAGCAATGATAAGTCGGTGGCAAGGTGGTTGATCAACGACAAGGGGCTCCCTCTTCACTGCTAGAACATGGATTTCCTTCATCAACAACTATGTAGAGGCGAGTGACACACCGATTGCATCTGTGATTAGATGTTTTGTTGCATTAATCTCTTCTCCAATTGCTACTACTCTTGTTCTATTTGTTGCTATTTGTTTCTTTGTTGTTGAATGTTTTTATATAATCTATAATTTTTGCAATTACTAAAAAAATAAACAAGAAAAGTATCATTTAAGTTAAAAAATAAAAAATAGAAACTCCACACAATTGGTTGACTTTTTGAATCGACAAAAAAAAAACTACTCCAACTAGTTCCTGTGTAGGCAAGAAAAAGAAAAAGTCCCAATAGTCCCTATCTACGAGCCCGAGCACGGTCTTAGTCCTTGTCTCATGACAGTACTAGTACATGGTTTCATATATATACCCTACTCCTCCAAGAGTGGAATGGGGAATGTGAGATAAAGGCTCCACCTCTTCCCTCCACAATTGCTTGTTTTGAGGACCATGGTAACCTTAATTGGCCAAAAACTGTGTTGTAAAGTGCATGCAGACCTCATAAGAAATATGCTCGCTTTGAGCTATTGTATGTCCCATTCTACATAGCAAGCGACCAAAAAAAGAGAGAAAAAGAAGAAAATAACTAACATACCAAAACAACAAAAAACAAAAAAAAAATGGAAGGAAAGTGTTTTGAGTGCTCACCAACGCTTGTAAGACATTGAAATCATATGTATTTATGCTTTGGTTAAGTCCTAGAGTCTACAAATCTTGAGAATGCTTCAAATTATATGGGCACTCAGTATCCATCTACATAAGGTTCTGGGCCTTTGGCTAGGACTGGCTAGGACCCAAGGTAGCACGACTTAAGACCCACATATCGCAGCTAGTGACTCTTCCTCGAACTATGACATCATGGAGGGATATCCTACACAAAACCTTGAGATTTTGAGTCAAGACATGCTTGCCTTGCCCCACGACCTAGGTAAAGCGTGTTTAGCCTCTTAAAAGAGACCTTTAGTAGAGCCACTTGCTCTGAACATGCGGCTAGCAAAGTAAATGAAGGGGGTGGGGATGTAAATTCACTTTCACGTCTCATGTAGACCCCATGCTCCCTGAGTGCCCACATGAATATTCCATCCACTACACTCCCTGGCCCTTCAAAGCTATTCCCTCACAATTTCTATTACCTCATGGTAGGAGTCTTGCAAAAGTGCAAGAGGTCAAATTCTATATCCTTGTAGCTAGGGAAAAGGAAATTGAAAGCTTACGTAGGGCAAAACAATGTCGAGAGCTAAAGGAAAAGGCCCTATAGGATCTGTACCATTTGAGCCATGATGATCTCTTTAATTAGCAACCTCTGAGAGTCAAACCATGGGATCCACATTGCATCCGCTTTGAAGGACACCCCCAACACCTCACTCCTAGATGAGGTTTCTAAATCAAAATTGAGAGTATGGCCTACAAACGGATCAGATGAAAAAACCCTTTGGGAGTACAGGAAAAAAACTCAAGACCCTATATATACAATATGTACAATGATAACAAATAAGAGTTGTAGTGCATGTATGAAGTGAATATACATATATACAAAATTCCCAAGAAAATCAAAGTGTGAATCTGCATGTGTGAAATGTATAGTGCCTAAAAGGTTACAGGATTTCATATGCATTGATACTTTGATATGAGAGTAGGTTAGTCTCCAAAAAGTGAGGCTAGGCAACCCCAAGATCCAAACGTAGGAGAGTGAATCATGATTCATTAAGTCCTTTGTTGGTGAAGATATTTGCAATCATCTAATCCCTAGGAAAATGTTCAATCACGATTATGCCTTTCTTTACTTCGCAACGCACATAATGATAATGCATTGCAATATGTTTTGACTTGTTGTGTTGGATGTAGTCTTTAGCAAGACTAATGGCACTTTAATTATCACATCAAAGTGATGTACTTGACAATGGAGGATGACCAATATTTTCAAGCATTTGTCATAGCCATACTAACTCTCGAGATGCTAAAGATGAAACTACATATTCATCCTCTCTAGTAGAAACTGCTACACATCGTTGCTTCTTGTTGGTTCAAGAAACAAGAGAGCCATTGATAAAGAAACAATTTAGACATAGATAAGTGAGTGCTCACCCAATTGGCATCTTTATATCTCAAAAGGTTAAGTGGACTCATAGAATTGGATTTTGATGGTGTCCATAAACCAATCAAGATTCTATGGTGCCTTTCAGGTAAATCAAACCATGGTTTGCTACAAACCAATTCTTAAGAGATGGAGAAGAGAGATGTTTTCCAAGAAAATTTTCAACAAAGATAATGTCATTGGAGATATCCAACAAGATTAACCTAAGTTTTTTGTGATGCCAATCCTCAGTCTTATTGCACGCATTGAGAGTTTTTGGACAAGGAGTAGTAGCAAAATGTACAGAGGCTAAACCAAATTTTTCAAATAATGTCTTGAATAAAATTTGTTTCGTAGAGTACAGTATTGTTGATTTGGATTCCATACATGAGTGTATGTCTCCCAAATCCACCATGTCAAATGCAAAAGACAGACCTTCTTTACTTGTTGAAGAAAGTTGAGATTGTTGGAAACAACATCCACATATAGAGCAAAAATAACAAAACTATCATTTCCCTTTTTGAGATATAAATTAGCTTCTAAGGAACAAGTGATAAAAGCTTTAGATGTGAGAAGAAGATTAATCTTTCCATACCAAGCTTGTGATGCTTGTTTAGACCATAAAGTGCTCTACGAAGTAGACATCCTAGATCCTCCCTACCTTTGACTATAAAACCTTCAAGTTACTCCTTATATATTTATTTCTTGAGTTCTCCATTAATAAAATAATTCTAATATCCATTTGATGAACCTTTAAGTCAAACTCCATAGCAAATACCAATAAAACTTGATTACTAGTAATAAGAACAATAGGTGAAAATGTTTCATGATAATCAACTCCTAACATTTGTGAATAACATCTGGCAGCTAACCAAGATTTGAATTTGTCAAACATCCATGATTTGCTTTGGTTCTGGTCTTGTAAGCCCATTGTCATTTTATAGAAGTATGTCCAGGTGTGGTAGTACAGTAAGAACCCAAGTACCTTTGAGATAAGAGACTCATATCCAGCTTCCATGGCCTCTTTCCATTGATCCTTTTGTGGAGACAACATTGCATCATTGCAAATCATGTAGTGAGAGTATTATCAATAATATCATCATCATAAACATGGCAAGTACCATGCTTGATATCAATTGGAAGATCAACATAAATGTCAACACCTACATCATCTTTGTCCATAATATGTGTTTGTTGCATTCTGGCATTTGAAGAATCACTATTATTATCTAAAGAAATGTCAACACCACACAAATAAGAAAAGGTAGTGAGTAATAACATGGTATCATCAACATCATCTATACACCATTCCTTTAGCATCCTCTATAGACCTTGCATAACCCATGAGTTGCTCATTGAATATGTTATCACAACTCACTATTACCTTTGTTGAAGATGGATCAAAAAATTTGCATTCCTTAAAATATTAGAATACCCAATAAAAATAACCTTTAAGCTCATATTGTGATGGATCATTCTTTATTAGTGATTCCGGTGCTATATGAAATATGATATATCAATCTCATTGGCTACATAATTATCATCAAAGCCTGTTTAGAAATTAATTTACCTCATTGATGACACAACTTGTCAAGTTAGGCATTGGTGATTTACATTTTGGTACTCTTTCTTCAACCAAAATTTTGCAAGGTGTTTTAAATGTTTTGGATTTTCAAAGGAATCTTCTTTCGGCTATAAGGCTTGTTGGATTTGGCCTCTTGTTGGTTTTGACCATACAGAGTATCACATCAAGAAAGATGGTCATACTATAGCAGTTGATCTTTATCCGCATGATCTTGTACAAGGCATATGTGAGTTTTGCACACTTGGTAAACATTTTTAAAAGCCTTTTTCAGTTTCTACAACAACTCATTCCAAAGCTTTGCTTGACCTTGTCCATACAGACATCTGTGAATCCTTTTCTTTGTTCAAATCTCATTATTGATATTTCATGGCTTTCATTGAAGATTTCTCAAGATTCACCTTTTTTCCTTTTCGCGACATAAATTAGAGGGTTTATCAATTTCAAGAAGTATCAAAAGGCTGCAGAACTTCCACTGGTTATTGCATCAAGAAAATTTGCATTGTCAATGTTGAGAAACATGTTTCCAATACATTTAATGAATATTGTATTGATCAATGCATTCATCATGAGCATCCAGTGCCCTATTCTCATCAGCAAAATGGAGTTGCAAAATGCACAAATTGGACTATCCTTAATGCCATGCAATTTATGCTCATTCACTCTAGATTGTCTTGAAGCAGTGTTGATGGTAGTATTTGTCCAAAATCATATTCCTACAATTCCTTCTATTGGTAAAATATTAATTACTATTTGTACAAGTGAAACTCCTTCTTTATCACTTTTTTGTATTTGTAGGTGTATTGGTTATATTCATGAACCTAAGAGACATACAAAAAATTGGGCCCTCCTAAGTATCCTTTTGTAGAGACTAAACAAAGAATACAATTTGTTTCTAGAACAATGTTGTCATGTTGAGTAGCATATGCTCTATTATGATCCAAATCAAAATGCCCTTTAAAAAATTGATGAGTTGGATTATCAATTTTCTACAGTATTCACAAGGACAAGAATCTCTAGACAAACATGGCTATTCAATTGTAATACCATGTTCTTTGTCATACTAATTTTCTCATCAATCATTTCAAGTGTGTGACCATTTCTATCACAATAAGAGCAATATTTAGTAGTAAATCTGAGACGAGAGAAGCTACCACCTCGATGACTCTTGCGATTGAAGTGAGAAAAGGGACACCTTTAAGCAAGAAAATCTTGTTCTAATGTTGTGTCCTCATGTGAGATCATAGTTGTTTCTTGATTTGCATGGCGTCATTCTTGTGGTGTTACGTGTATGTCATTGAGAATACTCAATAAAGGATATACAAGATTGATGAAACTTAATCCCATCCTTGTTAGATAAAATTCTAACAATATTATCACAATTGGCCATTTAAAAAAAATTGTGTAACCAATTGTTTTTGTGAAATAGAATCACCTTCATTAGCCACTTGATCAATGATATTCTTGAAGGATTCAATATGTGTCGTCATAGGGTTCAATATTGTAATGTAATTCAATGATTTGACTATGATGATAAAATACTTATGTAATCAATTTCCTCTTTATCAAATATCTCCATAAAGCTTGTGACTTTTGAAAATCACAGACATTAAGCATAAAATATTCTTGAATAGAAAAAAGCAATATACTAACAAGTGGCTTTATCACGTCAAACCCAATCATAGTAGTCAGCTTGCCCTTTCTCAAAGATGCCTTCTTCAGTCACAAAAGGTTCAGATAGGAATTCATAATTACCAAGAACAATATCAAAAAGCTCACCCCCCTCAAAAATGAACAATATCTTTACTTTCCATCCAAGAAATTATCCTTATCAAAGTGAGGAACATAGCTTTGTTGAGAAGGAAAATTATTGATGATTATACAATAGGGTTTCTTTGAGTGAGAGAATACTCACAATATGAGATCGCACAATTTTCACACCATATAAAAGATGATGCGATAATAGCATAATCAAGTCATTCACAAAAAGAGTACCACAAATGTAAATATTGATACTTTGAATATAGAATTCTCAAGTTCGAACGAAACATATAGTCCAAAAGATGCGAAGAGTAGACATTAAAAATAATGCGGTTCAAAGATAGACAGAACATTGATGGACAAAAAAATTTATCACCTTGCTTTTTATGGCCAAAAACAGACAAAGGCTTGGCTAGTTTTGGAGAAACGACTCAAAGTTGACAAAACTCAGGTCAGAGAAGTTTGCACAAAAAACATCATAACTTTTAGCTCAAAACTCTGTTTTTTGCAACCCCCACGAAGAGCATGAGCGGCTCTACAATTTTTGGCCCATGAGATTAATGTAATTCCGTACCATTAATCTCGTCCATTTTGCAAAATTTCGAGCAGAAGACCCTCAAAAATTGATTGAAATCTAGGGGTGTTCAAAAACCATCATGCATGCACAACAACAAACAACATGTCTACAATCTAATCATAACGATCACTAAGTAGAGTTATTCCAAGATTTAAAATAATGATATAATACACAAAACATACACAATATGTATAGTACATCAAACATAGACATCAAAATTATAGAAACCATAAGCATGACAATGACTATGTTTATATACTTTCTTTCATTTTCATCGAGCGGTTTGTCGTAGTGAATTTGTGGTAGCTCTAATACCATGTTGAGATGTAGAGAAGACACCATTTTCACTCCCAAAAATTGAATCATATTGATCACAAGATATGTATGTATGTGTGAGACCTAGTCCAGTTAGGGCAAGCTATATATAGCTCCAAAACATACCCTACTCATGAAAAATGAAAATGATACAAGCTTCGATATATACCAAAAACATCAATGATTTAACTCTAGGTCAATGAGTGACTTACTTGCAAGCATCAAGCATCCAACACCATCAAAAGCCTTACCTAAATACAATAATGAGGTTCTTAGCAAGTATCCAACACTTCCAAGATACCTCAACACAATTATCAAAAACCAATCTCAAACTAATGTGCTAAAATAATAAAAAGGTTGAATACTCTGGAATGATCTAGAGGCTATGAACAACAAAACTATATGATTTTTACTAGTGTAGGTCATCTTGTCCTTGACAATGACACCAAATGTTAAGGGGGGGTTTCTACAACCACACTATATCCAATGTCGTAAAGTGAGGACCAGATACACATTGTCAATTCATGGGATGTAGCTAGCCTAACTAGTGCATAGAGGCTACAAAACCAAGTCACATCTTACTCATATCAAGTGTTAATCTATGCTAATAGTCAATCACCAAATCTAGTCTCACATCCGCAATACCTATATGTGATTTTCATTGAGCTAAATAGCTTCAAATGTAATCAAAGTGGCTAGGTAGATAGGGAAGACCTAATGGTATCTCTCTATGTCTCAAACACTTCAAATGATGCTTTGAGAAAGAAACAAATTGTAATAGTAAGCCTAATCTTATCATGTTGGTTTCAATGTTAGATACTCTCAATAACTCCATCTAGGTGAGCTATATCCTCTCATATGCTTAAAATTCAAAATAAACATCTAAATCAAGCATAACGAGTAAATATAAAAAGATTTGGCTACACCAAAAACCTGGAAACCCATTAGGAAGGGAATGGGGTCTAAGGGGGCCTCTTTATTTGCCATGGGAATAAAAAGGAGATTATGGAAGGGCAAATGGGTGGATGCTATGTGGACTGAAGTGGTGGGTATGGCAGGGCCTAAAAGTAAGTGGTCAAACTTGTACTCTTTTATAAAATACAAAGAGAAAATCTCTTATAAATTCAAAAAAATGAACTTTTCTCTAAATAGTCAAGTAAAAACCAATCCTTTCTCTCTCTGCTGGCTGCCAGTTTCTCTCCCCCCCTCCCCCTCTCCTAAAAGGGGTTCCCTCAAAAAATGTGTTGATCATTCCCTCCCTCTCTCTCTACTGTACCATCTCTCACTTCTCTTCACTTCACCTTGTCTCTTTCCTTCCTTTCAGTTTCCCCTCCCAAAAGCTCTGCAACAGAAGTTTGAACCTCCTTTCGCTCCTCAAGCTTACTGCATTCTTGAGGTTTGCATTCTCCTCAAGCTGAAGTTCTCCATTACTCCATGGGCTTCACTAAACACCTCTAGCTAAAGCTGAAGTCTACAACATATCCTTCTGCTACATCATCCCTCTTTCTTTCCTCAATAGGTTTCTTGCTCCTTCTCCATTAAGCTCTCTAGAGAGGATCTACTTCCCTCTCAAGCTTTGCAACATTATCTTCCACATTAAGCCATCAAGCAAGTGGAGCAGTATAGCAGTAAGTGGCATCCTTCACCTTTGTGTACCATCAAGATTCTTGCTCCTTATACAGTTGAGAACATGGATGAGCAATGTCTAATCATAAGTGTTTGTATGCAGGTTGTGCCACTATTTTCCATGGTATCATTAGGTACTCGACGACCTAGGAGTGTCATTGACTCCATTTCATGCAGCAATGTACAGGACGAAAATGGATATTGGGTGACAATGGAGTTAAAACAAATGATGTAGGTGATAATGCAGTCCAGTTCAAGAGGTGCACACAAGGTCTCAAGGAGACACATGGATTCTCGAGCACACCAATGGAAGGGAAGAATCATGGAGCTCAAGCAAACACAAGATGGCAAGAGGCTTGTGAAGGTGTAGCATGTGTATGTTGCTTCATAGCTGAAGCTAGAGACAGCAGTGTCTCCATCGAAGCTTCCTACAAGTTGTAATTTTTACTCCTCTTGCAAGTTTTTCGCTTATCTATTTAGTATTTCTACCTTGTGTTGCTTTTGATGACTATAAGATTTCCATTGCTTTTTGTTCATGTTTACAGATGTTTTTCCATCTGATTTTGTAGAGTGGGAGCCAATACAGTCCTTCATAGGAACTTTTGAGGCCATCCACACTGAGCTTGGCAAGTTGCTCTATGCTGGTTTTCAGTCCTCTAAGCTTGCCTAACGTGACTTTTTTTTATGATTATACTTATGTCACACCTAGGCAAAATGGCTAATCTATATCTGGTTCACTCGCCAACCTTGGAGAGTTTGGAATGGCCTAAGCCAGACAGTGCTTTGATCTTAGCAACCAAAAGGAGAAAATAGGTGGATGTGCAAGCAGCAATGAGGTGCACCTATGGTTCCCATAAAGCCACGGTAACATGGTTTATGTCCCTTCATGTATTTGTGTTTATAATTTGACTTCAGAGTGTTCACAGGACGCCAACAATGTGTACTTGCAAAGGGGGAAGTGCGATCAATGGGTTTCTTGCAGCTGGATGGGAGACTAAGGTGGTCAACCACCAAGGAGATAGAATCAAGTGCTCTGTAGTTGCTCACAAGGTGGTGTTCAAAAACCATATTTCGAAGCAAATCTTGTCGATGGTCTTTCCCTATAGAAGATGGAGGCTGACAATGGGAGAATGGGAGACACTAGATTCTGAGGTTGCTGCTAGAGAATCAATTGACCTGCAAATACATCTTTATGACTATGCAATGCACCACATTACAGTGAACAATGACTGGCATCTTAGTCACCTTCGCGAGTATCTTATTCTCAGATATACCTTGCCCAAGCAATATCTCTTTGTAATCAATAAAACGATTGTTTGCTCCAGGAAAGAGAAGAGCTTTCTGTGTGAGAACGTTCCGTTTCCGCGATGTATTTTTGTAGACGCTTGTCACTGACATGGATTTTGTCCACATTAATACATATGGTGTTTTGAATCTCATTTCTACGCATACTTGTTTATTCTCAGCTTGTTCACGTTTTCAATTGAAACATGTAATTTATTTGTTGTGGAGCACAAATGTTTTCAATATTGGTGTCTTCCAATGCTTTGTCGCGTGATTTTGCTTAAAATTGAAGTTTTAAGTTATTTTGACATTAATTTAAGTGTTTTTTAAAAATTGACTTTGGGTATATAAGTGAATTTTTAGTTTTTAAACTTCATTTCTCACATTCACAAAACTCTAGCTCTAAGCTCTCGTCACATCTTCTTCGCGAACAAAACTATGGCAATGTCTACTGATGCACTTCTCACACAATAAGAAATGGTAGGATTTGGAGATCGAGCACATGAGCTACTCAGTGTGTTCGAGGGGACAATGACATGCAGGCCACTGCCAACCTTCATGCAGAGGCATTCAGAAGCTTTCTTGACTACATGGTGCACCACATGGAGGAATATCCCATAATCTTTGAGGGATCCGACACGGCGTGGTTGCCATTGGATTTCTTGAATCATCTCTATGCGGCTGACAAAAACTTCCGATTTTGCTTGTTGAGGTTTATTAAAGGCCTCACGGAACGGAACTTCAATATAGAGGATGGGGATGATCTCATGGATTTGGGCATGGGGTGCATAGATACCCAATTTATTTCATGGGACATGGTTCTTGAATTACTTGTTCTTGAGGGCATGGATAAGGGAAAATCAAAGGAAAAGGTCAACCAAAGACCTCATGTGACCATTGTGGAGTAATCAAATGAAGTTATCAAAGAGATAGATGACAAGCCGAAGCATCTATGGCACTCGTACTCTTGCAAGATCCCAGCTCCACTGAGGAGGAATATCAAATGATAGAGGGAGATGAGGTGCTGGAAGAGGTCCCAAATCTCCAAATTCTCACTTTCATCCAGTGGTGGTGGATGATCGTCAGTTTATGTTCCTTGACGTCATTGCCAAAACATTAGGACTCAAAGAAGATGAGTTGCTTGCAATGCTTACTATCTATGCGGGCATGAAGGATCCCAATGGGAAGGAAGAGAAAGTCAATTTTCAAATTGATTTCAAAGACCAAGATCTCCCTACAAGCCTCTCTTTCCTCCCCAGTGAGAACAAACAACAGTTGGTGCAAACAATAGCAAGTACACTAGTGAAATTAAATCATGTGCCTCTTTCTACGAAAGCGTACCGGAGAGCGGATTTCATCCACACAAGCTGCTGATTGCAATTGGTAGAGATGATCGATCTAGCATCGATCTTACAAAGAAAAATCTTGAAGAGAGGGATGAAAAAACTGAGTTAAATAAATCTTAACTTGGTAGAATTTATAGTATTCCTTACTACAAATATCAATTAAAATGCATTGTAGACGGCTTATCATGTTGATAGGTTTGCAATGCGTACTAGAGGTGCGTGCAACGTCTCCACGGGTAGGGATAGCTCTCTTTGGCACTACCTGAGCCATCTGGGGCCATCGATTGATAGAGTTGCTCACACAGAGTTCTCCAAGAATGGTTCTGCAGAGCTGCTAAAGTGTAAAGCATTAAGTGGCATATTTGCTGAAGATTCTCTCACCTTAAACGCTCATAAATGTATATTGGTGGACGGAGAGGCAATATTGTATGCCTTTACAAGCAAACACCCAGGCTCGGTCCTCTCCCACTGCGCCTTGAGCGTAGGTCAAGGGTTGACAAACCCAGAGGAAATTGTAAAATCCCTTGGTGTCAAGTTAGCCATTCACCCAATACCCAAAGATGTAATTTGTAGAAAACCAATCGACCATGATGTAATATCCGAATCAATAAAGAATAAATGTTTTTGTCAATGATTTTTGTCACCATTCAGTACTTTTTTTTTAATTCATATTGTTCAATAATTTCCTTTTCTGCCTGCCGAGGCATACACGTGCACAGAACTTCAAAAATGCAGCCACCGGGCGGCCACGGGGAGCATCTCGAAGATAATTTTGCAAAATGGGGTGATGGGGGGGGACGTACGGACTGACAAAATTGCTCCATGCGCGCCGTGGCGCACAGGGGCTTTTTTTGACCCGTTCGACCCCGCCCGGCGCCGCCGATGCGTCACATGTCCTTCTTCACCCCGTACCCCCCCCCCCCCCCCCCCCCCCCCCCCCCCGTTTCACAAAATTATCTCTGAGACGGTCCCCCCGGCCGCCCGATGGCTGCATGTTCGAGGTTCTGTGCACGTGTGTGCCTCGATGGGCAAAAATGGAGCCATGGTGGTGAACTTAAATTTAACATATCCAACAATTCAAATACTTATAAAAAACAATGTACAAATTAAAATTGAACAATTGCACGGAATGGTAGAAATTTGCCATTTGATATTATAGAAAAAGATTACAAATCTCATGAAGAGAGCGTACATGGGATAAACTACATCTTATGAAGGCATCCTTCATTTCTTAAATTTATTGCTAATGCTAAATCCGTATTTTTTAAAGTTACACGCATTGCATGCGCCATACAGGAGCACCATCTTGAAAAAGCTGCACCTCCATGCCTGGTATGTTTAAAATACACTGCTTTTTCTTAATAGTGTGAGTGCTCCATTCCTTGGCTACTCCAAATGCCCAATCAATTGAATGTGTCGCGAAAAAATGAGCTATGAGCAAAAAGAATATGCTGTAAAAATATAAACCTTTAGTTCAAACACTTATGTTTTTTTTACTGCAAAGACAAAGTGTTCAACCCACCACGTAATGTGTTATGTGTGTCTCCCCCTAGGCATCCACCATTTATGGTGTGAAACTATTGATTATAAACTTTAAAGTGGATATCTCAGTAGAAGTTAGATTTTCCTTTTCAAGCAAACAAAAATTATCATCTACAGACTGCCACACACGAGTGCGCTTAATTCCTAGGGTTTCTTTGTTACCTCTGTAGGTGGTAATGTCACACACCTTTTTCCACAATTGAAACTCATTGGGACTTTGGGAGTTAGAATAGTCTGAAAGCATATGCGTAGCTTTACTACCACCCATACATATTTTATTAGGATGATCCTGTGTACTTCTAGATGCCTTCCTATCCTTTGATAGCTCTACTGCACCGCCATGCAGGCCAACACTTGATAGAATAGATTCTAGTTCTCTGATACACTCTTTCCTTGTTTCTGTAGGCTCCATATTCCAAGAACAATTAATATGGAGCATTAGCAACTTGTCAAGAATTTGTAGACGGGCATGAAGACTACACACATGCACATTTATCAGAGGAATCGGTAAAATAGGATCCCAATTTGGGTAGTCCATGTCTCGATTAGGGGGTACACTCTGGTTACAAATGAGGATACCTTGAAACCACTGTTGGAGTGCTTTACCCATTGTTTGTGTAGTGGTCACACCAAAATTGATTGTAGCTTTCCCACCCTTACCCTTACCCTTGCCCTTACCTTTCGCAGAGTTGACTGTAGCTTTGCCACCCTTACCCTTACCCTTGCCTTCAATTCCTAATGAGACTTTACTATGGTAGTAATAAATGCATGGAAAAAGGGTCATTGCACCTTGCTTGCATCCTAACATACACTTGAGAGTTTTCAAGTCTCCTGCCAAATGCCACTCCACTTGGAACGTACCCAGACCTGAAACCTGCAATTGTTGTCCTTCTTGTTGTCGACGAATGACGTCAACGGTTGGGGTGTGATTAAAATACCATTTGAGAGACTCATCTGTCTAATGTGGGAGATGAAAAGCTGCCAGCCACCAAATATTCTTCTCGGATTGAATATCTAAACAGGTGTTTCCCTTCTCATTGGCATCTAGCTCAAGATCAACGCCCACCAAGGCTCTATTCATAAGCGTAATGCTTATCCTTTTGGACCGTTGACCTTTGACAATCTAGCACTCATCAAGCTTCATCACAAATATAACTTTGCCATCACACTTTTCCTGTGTCAACCCATAAAATCTGATCATTGACTCCTGGAGCTTCAACAAGTCAACATAGACATTATTGAACTCGTTGTAACGAAATTCTCTTATAATGGCAAAACATCCTCCACATATTGAAATCCACCCAACAAGCTTGCAACATCATTATTGGCGCACCTTTTAGCGACGCAAACACTGTAAGGTGTTGGCAGCAACCTAAAAAAACCTTTTTCTGTATGACCTAGTGTGACAAGTCTATACAAATCTTTGTAGGCCTTGAAACTTATTCCTCTGTTGTCACACACCTCCATCATCTCCTGAGGTGAAACAATGTTCTTTAGCTCACTGAAATACTTTTGGCGCAAAACTTTAGCAATGCCACCATTGGATGGATCATCCAATAGCTCCACCAACTCATTTGGTTTGATGATATGCTGCAGTAGAGTATGTCTAATAATTTCAGTATTGGACTCGATTCCCATCATCCTCTGAGCCAAGTTCCTACATGTTGAAATAATATTACAGCAACCTACAAAAAATGTATAAAATTTAGAAGCTTGTATTTGTATTCCTACCGAGTTTGACGGATACATTTCTTTCAAACTCCACCGCTTGAAGATAGCATAGATATCACATGTCTCTTGCACTTGCGAATGTGATAGCCCAGTGGAATGTGTGTGAGATGATCGATTCGCCGATGCATATTACGTGCAATGTGTTGTAGCTGAACATAATTGTCTAGACGACACTCTTGCTCCATTTTTTTATGCTCTCCCTTTTTAATAAGCTTGTCATTTAGCTGCTTCGCCTTCTCATTGGCTTCCTCTCTGACTTGTTGAATGTCTTTCACGTACTTCTCTTGCAATGAAGAATAGGCAGCACAGAGATGTTTTCTTTCTTCCCTTTCATTGAAAAAAGTTGAATGTAATCTCCAATAGTAGCCAAACAATCTATCTCTCCCATCTCCAATAAAACACAGTATCTCAGTAACATTACGGAAAGGTGGTGATGCATTGGTCATTGGATCCCCAGGGTAAATATGGCCATCAACCCATAAGTTGATTGCCTTGCATCCATGGTTCCGTAGCTGGTCTCCAGCATTATGATTAGATGTGCCAAGTCGCAATGTTGCATACTCCTACTCTAAATCAGCGTTTAATCAATATTGTTTTGATTTGTTAGTAATATCTTACAGTGGTAGGGGATTGAATGACATTTGTGTTAGTTAATCAAGCAAATTAGTGAGAATGTGTAATGGCGTTTGCTACAAGCAGGTGAAGGTGGCTATGGAGGAAAGAAGTGGAGAGTACTCAGAGTTAGGAGAAAAAGATTATGTTGTGGAGGGAAGAAAGAGAGGAAGTGCAGCTCTATCTTCTTTGAATTCAAATTGTTGATCATGACTGTAGAGAGAGATGCAGCACACATAGGTAATGGAGTTTTCCATTGCACTCAGCTGAAGCTAGAGTGGGAGAAGCATGAGGGAGGGAGAGAGAGAATAAAGGAAGAGAGACTGGGAGAGAGGACAGATTTGCAACCTTGGAGGATCTGCACTTTTTCAAAAAGAGGCAGCCAATAATGTTCCTTAATGATTGAAAGAGGAAGTGACATGACAGAAAAGGAGGGAAAAGAAAGAGAGAGAGTTGGCTCACATTTTAGAGAGAGAATACAGTGAGAGAATGTAAAAAATCTTCTTTTTTGGCAGGGGCTAAAAAGTGTCTCCTTTAATGAGTTCTAAGTGAGAGAGAGTGTGTTTTATATGTTAGAGAGAGAAGAGGGGTGGAAAAAGGACATTTGAAAATTCATTTATCCCCCTCTCTTTTGGGTTACTAAATAAACTATTTCCAAATTCAAAATATGGAAACAAATTTTTTTTAAATCTCAGCATAGGCCTTTTTGCCCTCTCTTTTAGGCTTGGTCAAACTTGGCTTAAGCTTTAAGCATTCCCTTAAACTGCCAAACAAAGAGGCCCTCCTACACCCCATTCACTTCCTAATGGTTGATCACAACATTGTAAAGACCACATTTCGCACTTTTTTTGGTCTTTACGAGTACATTGTCATGCCTTTTGGATTGATCAATGCACCAGCCACATTTAACCGCTTGATGGAGAAGCTATTCATGTCGAGTTCAGGCCTCACCAAACCTTTACTAGAGTTTTCTTTGATGATATAATCATCTACTCTAATTCATTCGACGAACACAAGCAACACCTCCAGGTAATATTTCAAGTTTTACGAGAGAATAAACTTTATATTAATCGAAAGAAAAATGATTTTTTTTTACAAGAGATTCAGTATTTAGGTCACATTATCTCTCAAGATAGCATCCAAATGGATCCATCAAAGCTAGAGGTAATAAAAGGATGGCCTTATCCAAGGAATCTACATGAACTAAGAAGCTTTATTTGTATGTGTGCATACTGTAGACTCTTCGTAGAAAAGTTCTCACAAATCGCAGGACCATTACAAGAACTAACAAAGAAAAATGCTAGGTATATATGGTCCACCAAGGAGAACAATGCTTTTAAAAATCTTAAAGAGAAGCTTATCTCTCAACCTGTGCTTACACTGTCGGATCTGACAAAGCCATTTGAGGTCCAATGCGACTCTTGTGGTGATTGCCTTGGAGTTATTTTGCTCCAAGAAGGGCACGTCATAGCCTATGAAAGTCCAAGGCTCGACCTTGTTGAGAAATCTCTAGGCA
The DNA here is from genome assembly GCF_014529385.1 of Adiantum capillus-veneris. Classification (NCBI taxonomy): domain Eukaryota; kingdom Viridiplantae; phylum Streptophyta; class Polypodiopsida; order Polypodiales; family Pteridaceae; genus Adiantum; species Adiantum capillus-veneris. The sequence continues at coordinate 79,225,115 of NC_140957.1, forward strand.
TATATGAGAAGGAACTCTTAGCAGTTCTAGATGCTCTAGACTCGTGGAAGCACTATTTATTGGGGACTTCTTTCATTCTACGGACGGATCACCAAAGCCTTAAGTATTTCATGATGCATCCCAAGCTCTCCAACAAACAAATGAGGTCAAAAAATATCCTTTTGCAATTTCATTTCATATTGCTCACATTGCTGGAAAGCATAATCAAGTAGTCGCATGCAGTCTCAAGACAACCGAGAGTGTATGCGGTTTCCATAGCAACTCACAATGATCGATCTTTTATGATAGATGAGTACGCTATTGATACCGATTTTAGAGATGTGATTTTAGCCCTTGCACTAGGGAAGAGAGAAGAACCATTTACCCTACAAGATGGTTATCTTCTCTATGGCAATAGACTATGCATTACTAACTCACTACGTGAGAAAGTAATGTATGAATATCATGCTCCTCCTTATGCAGGGGCATAGAGGGGTTCAGTCTACCCTAAAAGGGATAGAAACATATTTTTATTCGCCTTCCATGAAAGCAAGCATAGAAGAGTATGTTTCAAAATGTGTGGTATGCCAAAAGACAAAGTTTGATAGAGGGAAGCAACCTAGATTGCTTCGACCTTTGCCAATCCCTAATTCACTCTGGGAGAGCATATCCATGGATTTTTTCTTTGGTCTATCCATGGAAATACAAGAATATGGACGATAGTAGACAGGTTTTGCGAACAAGCACATTTCATACCTATCAAAAATACTATCAAAGCCCATCAAGTGGCAACCCTCTTTATATCACAAATCTTCAAGTTCCACAGCTTGCCAATGTCCATAGTGTCGGATAGAGATCCTAGAATGACCAATAATTTCTTGAAGGGTCTCTTGGAGAATTTAGGTACAAGGCTAAACTTCTCTTCGACCTATCATCCCCAAACAGATGGCCAAAGTGAAATAGCTAACCTAACCATTCTTGATCTACTAAAAGCTTATGTCACAGAAGTAGATCAAAAGTCCCAATAGGAGATGTACTTACCCTTAGTGGAGTATGCTTACAATAATAAGGTACATACTTCCACAATAAAAGCACCTTTTGAGGTGGTAGAGGGAAGATAAAAAAGTCCCTTGATACTCAAGGTACATGGGAAGATCTTCACTGCAAATGAATATAGCCGAGACCTGCAAGAATCTTTCCAAAAGATTAAGGATTCTATATCCATCTCTTAGCAAAGGCAAAAGGCTGTTGCTGATAAGCACATTAGAGCCCTAGCCTTTAAACAAAATGATAGGGTCTTGCTTAAGTTTCCCAAGGCTCGATTAAGGCACACAATGGACCAGAATCCTATGGGACACCAAAAGTACTGTGCTAAGTTAGCAAAAAGGTACTATGGTCCCTTCTAGATTCTTAGACAATCAATGAGATGGCCTATCAACTCAAGTTTCCCAACCATTGGCTCATACACAATGCTTTCCACGTGAGGGGAGCCACCTCAAGAAGCAATTATTGAAGACCCATCGAAGATTGAGGACCAAGAAGAGGTGTTGCAGCCCGAGTCAATTCTCCGACACGAAGACAAGTCATTACGAGGTGGTAAGGCTATCCAACGATATCTTATCAAGTTTAAAAATTATCCTTTTGAAGATGCTAGATGGATGCAAGGATACAATTAAAAGGTAACCTAAACCTTGTCAATGCTTACAATGATTCCCTAGAGTAAGCAAATGTAAATATGTATAAATGAACAAAGTTTCTGTCCTATACGACTCTCTTCTTCTTTATTTTACACAAATTTTAATAAGTATGCATGCTTAGGATCATGTTTGTGGAGTCATCCATTCTGGGACGATGTCGTAGGGTAAAATAGTGGTCCTCTACCCGCTAGCAAACGGACTAATGACTAGGCTTTATCTTCTCTACCTCATAGTCGAGGAGCGATGTGCGAAACCATATATACATACTAGAATCAGCATGCATACCTGTAATGACCCACACTGCTCCATGATGCATCATGCTAGTGTTAGTCATCGCACGACTGACAACCCCAACTACAAATGCTTCCATTGCAGCTATTATGTTGAGTCTCAACACTGAAAGTCCATTCGTGAGAATCCCGAAGGCTAATGATAAGCGCCTAATCTATGCCTGTATATCCATGGAAATTGCATCAACATCAATATTTCCTTGGGTGGCAAAAGTCTAGTAAGAATCTTGCAATGCATCGACAGTCTGCGCAAGTAAACTGTGAGAAATGACTTCGTCCACAAAAAGATTTGCTCATTAATATCCTTGATACCATCAAGGAAAGTTTCCATGTCATCTTCCTCATACATAATCTTCGACTCCATCTCTTTGTCCAACAATGCAATCTTAGCCTCATTGCAATTTGCATAAAGACCAGCCAAAATATCCCAAGCGTGTTTTGCTGGTTTAATAGAGTGAATGTGAGGAGAGAAATAGAGTGCTTCACAGATAATGCAATTAATGCATGAGCCTACACATCTCTAACATCCCAACGAGATTGCTCAGTTGTAGGCAAAACAGCTCTAGCAGTAATAGTCCTATCACCAAAACCTACAAAATCCTCAACAGAGCCTATATCCACAGAAGGCAAACGTACATCAATGTCTTGCACAACATTCCAAACGTCCTTTGACACAAGAACATGTTGCATCATGTAAGTCCACATTGGGTAGCACAACTTAGAGAAGACTGTAAGGGAGCTGCAAAAAATTGCACTGACATAAATTTTGGAAAAAAGGACAAAATTGCATGTGCAACACTGCCTGTGGTGGAAACAAAGAAAGTGACTAGTATTTGGCAATATGTTGATGCTCACCAAAGCTCACTCAAATCAAAGAAAATGAGCAGGCATGTTTTGGTGATGTTGGCAATTAGGCCCAAGAGGACACGACCTGCTCTGATACCAATTGTTGGATTTAGGGTTGTAGGCAAACACACACATCTTGGAGAAGATGAAGAAGTTGAAGGCACACAACAAAGAGTGTATTGCTTAGTGCACATTGGATAGATAAGATAGCCCTAGAATGATGGGTATATACAATGCAAGGGGAAAAAAACCTCCTAGTAAGGGAGAAAATGCCCCAGCAATCCTGAGTGTATTCACAAACATCATTACCACATGTATATGGTAGCATAGAGTTTGATTTACATTTGGAAGTGTTTTACGTAGGATAAATAGAAGTTTATAAAGATAGATACGTATTATATGGATATAAGCATTTAATTTCCTTTTATACGTATAACAATGATTATTCATGCGTATAAATGCAACTTACGATATGACTTTCTAAGCACACAGGAGTTGCATTTTATGTTATTTGAAAAAATATGTGATGCATGATTGATGACCCGCATGTGAGTATGGATCAAGCCATGGGCAACAAGCATAAAGGAAACTTTTGTATAGGGGTGGGGTGCATCGTGAGTGCATCAAGGATATGACCTTCTAAGCACATACAAGTTCCATTATACATTATTTGAAACAAGGTGAGGAGGCACAAAGACCTGCTAAGTTAAGGGGGAATGAGATTTATAGAGAGGTAATTTTAAATGAGTTATTACAATCACATGGAATTTTTGTCTTGTTTTAATTTAAAATTATATTATTCGTTATAAAAATATAATCACAAATGATTTATATATTAGAAAAACCTCCACTTAAATAAAAATTTTAATACAAAACTATATTATTCATTGTACATATATAATCATAAATGGTTTATATATTAGAGAAGGCTCCACTTTAAATAAAAAAAATTTAATATAAACGTATATTATTCATTGTACACGTTGTTGGGTGCAACGGCTATGGTGGATGGCGACGAGAGGGTCCATGGATCCTTTAGCTGCAAATCAGAGAGAGGGGATGAATGAGATGGAGAGAGAGAGAGAGAGAGAGAGAGAGAGAGCAGCTTCGACACAACACAAAAGCACGCTATTTTTTTGTATTAACTTTGTAAAAAGCCTCGCAATATATCAAATGTTGTAGCCATGCAAAACTTCTAAACAAAGTGGAGTTGCAGTTGCATGTTACAAGGATATGTTCCCACGGGTAGACGATACAAGGCTTGAACCCAACACACATATAATCACAAATGGTTTATATATTAGAAAAGGTCCACTTAAATAATAAGGTGACAGGTGCACATTGCACATTATCATTTTAAAAAAATAAATCAATAAAATAAAAATACACATTATATTTTTTTGACACACCAAAGGAACCACAAGGGGAGGTGCTTATCCATTATATTATTCATTATATATCCATTAATCATGAATGGTTTATCTATTAGAAAAGGCTCCACTTAAATAATAAGGTGAAAGGTGCACAGTGCACATTATTATTTGAATATAAAACAAATGAAAAGAAAATAAAATAAAATAAAGAGAAAACTAAAACAAAAGAATATTTTAATGCCTTCATAAAAAAAGATAGATTAAATAAGCATGAGAATAAAAACAATTTAATAAAATGAATCCTTTTTGAAGTCCTTAATAAAAGGAATCTATATAAATTTAAAAAAAATTATTCGACCAATACTTTAAATCATGGGTCAATTTTCTATAAATACAATCTTTACTCCTTTGTTCTCTAAAGCCTTTCTTAGCATGCTAAACAAGGTGAGGAGGCACGAAGGCCGCTGCTAAGTTAAGGGGGGAGATTTATAGAGAGGAAGTTTAAACGAGTGCTTAAAATCACAAGAAATTTTTGTTGTGTTTTAATATAAAATAATATTGTTCGTTATACATACATAATCACAAATGGTTTACTAGGTAGAGGAGTTAAAAAAAACCACCTTTTCCATAGGTTGCTACGACGAAACTACTAGATTCATTGTTATCACTTCTATGTGTGGCCCTTACAACAATAATGGTCTATTGTTCAAATCTCAAGGCTTACCTAATGGCTTCAAAATAAATATATTCACTACTTGCATAGTGAAAGGAAAATCTAGAGAGAAGATAACGCTAAAGAGAAATTAAGCAAAGAAAACACGAATGTAGTAATGTGCACTCAACCATCTCTCTTTATATTTAAAAACAAGGTGAAGGATCACGATGGCCTACTAAGATTGTGCTATAGGCAAAAATACCCATTATTATTATGTCCGGCTCAATAGTTGAAAAGGTTTTGTGATTCTGAAGGAGGCAAATTTTTTATGTGTTACTTACCCATATAGGTGTTTGTGAGTTCTTAGGCCCCTATCACACTAGACAGACGACCATCTTCATTTTTGAAACATGGCTTGTCATTTTTTCACACCAGGATATGAAGCATCAGTTGCTCTTTTCCTTCAGAAAATGGCTGATAACAAGGCGACAGAGCTCGACCACATTCCATGACGAGCACCACATATCAAGTCTAGACTTTTGTCTCTCTTGCATGCACTTTTGTAGTTGGCCACCGCCTTCAAAAGGTGAGCCGGCAAGTGAGGCTGCCCCTCTGACATGCCTTCATAACCAACTATTAACTTTTGTTGTGGCAAAAAGCTTGCTACCACTTTCGCATGGCTTTCGACAGTGTGTCCCAAAGTCACATGGTCATTACTTTGGTTGGAATGAGAGCTAAGGTGCTCAATGTCAGCCCTTGGCAACCCCTCTTAGTACATGAGGCCTTGTTTTTTTTGGAATGAAGCTAAAGTGCATAGCACTAAGACATGGCAATCCATGGGACAACTCCTCCTATCTTGCAATTACTCTTTGATAATCAACTAACTTCCTTTTCAAAGGTAGGATGGTCACTATGATCATGGCTTGTTTTTTACTAAAAGTCAAGAATCTATGTATGAGTTTAACATAGCTTCAAAGGTTAGTGGAGAGGGGGCTTTTTTTGCAATGATGATCCTTGTTATAGGTTCCAATTGTTATGTTGGGAGCTTCACTGGAATATAATTTTGGAAGAGGAGGATTTGGACTTAACTCTTCTGTGAGGACAACGATGCTATCTACTAGCTCCCAAGTAGGGGGTGAGGTACTTTTAGAACTAGTCCCAACATCCAAATCAACTTCTGGCAAGGGTTGGATTTAGCCTCCACCCTAGGCGAATTCTAGGCAAAACTAGTATTGCCTATACCAACGCTAAACAAGGAATAAGGACGCATTTGCATGGGTATGGTTTAAACCCCACCTACTGACATCAACTACGCTTTCCTTGCTCCACTCTGTCAATTTTGATAGAGTTGGAGATTGCATTTTCTACCCCCACTGAGTGTTGCCAGCGAACAACTTGCGTACATGGCGGTTGCTACTTTAAATGGATAAACTCCGAAATAGATGATGCATGGTAGGGGTAGCACCCCCAACCGTGCAAAACTGCTCTGAGGTGGCTTACACCATTGTTTGCACGTAGGCGGAAAAGGTTATGATCAAATGATTTGACCATTGGTGGAATATCTTCCATTCATTCTTCAAGGTTACTAGGGAATGTAATTAGTTGTGAGGATGCCAGCTTTTACACTAGACTGCTTGGACGTCACCTTGAGACATGACCACTTTTTAAAGGTAATGGGTCTGCCTTTTACAAATAGTGTGCATCAATTGGAGGCCATCCACCAACAAGTGACAGGACTTAGGACTCTCAAAGAACCAGAGATTTTGTAGTGTCCAGCAATCAAAGACGTCGAAACATTCCAAAAAGTTTTTAATAAAGGACAACGACCAGAAAGAGGGTGACCATTCACTTGTAAAGACATAATTTTGGGTGTGTTATTTTTCAAGATTTCAATGTAAGAGGCACTTTTCATGACCCACGTTGATAGGGCCAGCTGGTTTTGCCATGGCTTGGCACTTGGATCTCTTAGAAACCTCGCATCTAAAGACAATTTTGCTTTAAGTCAAAACCTTGCAAGATATATCATTGCAACATTAATGGTTTGGACTAGCTTCTTGATGTGTGCTGTATTTTTGTTTTATCTCTTTCTGTAATGCAAGGCAAAAAAGAACAGCCTCAATTGCACTGCATGATCTATGATGCACAAATCAAGCACCATGGCTCATGTGTCAAAGCTCGAGTCCACCGAATATATGTCTCAATTCCAATGAAACAATCTTAGTCCAGTAATGCTTGTGTATATGTACTGAGCTACAGCTTGAAGGCCTACCCTTTTTTATGGTGATAGATGTACAATAAAAGTGTAGCACGATACTATCTATGGAACATGCATCCAATGGATGATGAGTCAAAAATTTGAGCTTTTCATGGTTGATTTGGATGTTGTTTGGAGTCAAACTTTTTGACAAAATGATAGAGAAGTCATCAATGCAAAATTTGCATTGCATGCATGTGGGCATTCAGTGAGCGACCCCTGACAATATCCCACTTGAGCAGGAAGTATACATGCATAGAAGAATATACAAACAAAATCAGGCAAGAAGCCTGTATATATAGCATAGAGCTTAAAGGAAAACTGACTACATATGTGGTAGCTTGGTTATGACAAAACTGTAGAGTAAGAGTTCAAAATCCAAAATGTTGCCATATGGTAGATTTACAAGTTGTATCATTATTGTTCAATCAAGCAAGATGAATTTAACAATGTGAAGCTCCCATGTTCAAGCATTCCTGACAAGCAAGAACAATGACGACAATTATGCTCTACACAATTTCAGCTGGAATTAAGAAAAGTAGCACGCAAGAAGCCTATCTTACAAAGAACCATGAAAGCGATCAAAGAAAGTTCCTTCTTGGGGGCATCTTTGGAAGCACCCATGCGGTGTTCGACCAAGCAGCTAGAGCAGCT
>NC_140957.1:79240362-79492862 GCF_014529385.1 Adiantum capillus-veneris
CTTGGCTGTGATGCGCTTTGTGGGACGAGCTTCCACCCATCTGTTCATGTACTCCACCCCCATAATGATGTATTCCTTCCCTGATTGAGTGCAAGGTAGTGGCCCTATTGCATCTATCCCCCATTTTTCAAATGGCCCATAGGTTTTGATTGGATGCTGATTTTCATGGGTAAGACGCCTTGGTCCAGCTTTTTGGCAAACCTCACATGTGCGGCACCAATGTTGTACATCTCGATGGAGGCTTGGCCACGTGAACCCTGCTTGTAAAATCTTTCTGCTAGTAATCTCTTGTGCAAAGTGGCCACCACACACACCTTCATGACAACTAAACAAAATATCCTTTATCTCTTGGGATGCAGGAACTCTCCTTAAGACAGCATCTTTCCCTCTACAATACAAGTCCTCATTCACTAAGCTATAGCTGGTAGCCTTTTTTGCCAACCACCTACGTTCACTTTTACTCATACCAGAGGGTGCTTCACAATGCTCAAGAAAGTAAAGTAAATCATGCAACTCCTCCTTTCCCTGGTATAAAGGACTTTTCACAAGGATAGCACCTACTATGAGAGTTTGTAGTTCTTCACCTGCTAAGGCATCTGCTTCTCGATTTTGATCTCTAGGTACAAAGTGCACTCGAACTTCTTTAAAACCCTTCAACAAGGCCTTTGCTTCCCTCATCTTAACAGACAATTTGTCATTTTTACAGGCCCATACACCAACCATTTGCTTAACAATCAACATGGAGTCACCAAAAACATTTAGCTTTGTGATGCCCTGAGAAAGACAACATTGCAACCCTAAAACAAGGGCATGGTACTCTGCCTCATTGTTAGAATGAACCTCTTTTAGATGAAACCCTTTTGCAAAGATCTTCTCCTTCTCTGGACCTAATATTACTATGCCTGCTGATGCCTTGTCTTTGGTCCTCTTGTAAGCCCCATCAAAATACAGACTGTGTGCTCCCAGTAGAACTTCAGGCTCCGGGATAGGCGGTACCTTACTAGGTGCCTCTTTCTTGGCCTTCTCATAACACCTTTGTGTGAGGACATCTGCCAAACAAGCACGGGTGGAATCCTCTACTTGTAGTGTGTAGTCAAACTCTTGAAGCTGCACCACCCACTTTGCTATTCTTTGAGACAATTCCATGTGTTGTAGGGCATATGGAAAAACCTCCTCAGTTGTGATCACCACAAATTGTCTCGGAAGTAAGTAAGCCCGAAACTTCTCCACTGCAAACTTAAGAGCTAGCACCAATTGCTCAGTTGCGCTGAAACCCTTTTCATCAGCTGTCATCACTCTACTAGAGAAGTAGACTGGTCTCATGAGAGATGTCTTTGGGTCTCTTTGCATCAAGACAGCTCCTAGAGCTTCTGGACCTACACTAGGATTTACATAGAATAATTCACCCCATGTGGGTTGTAGGACGACAGGCAATGAGCTCAAAATGGTTTTAACTTCTTGAAAGCACCTTTCACCCTCCTCACTCCATGTCAATGTAGTGTGTTTAGTGAGCTACTGCAAAGGATAGATTGCCTGAGAAAGGAGATGTATGAATCGTCCCATGTAGCGAACCTTTTGAATGAAGGAGACTAGTTGCTTCACGTTTGAAGGAGTAGGTAAAGCTAACAATGTCTTTATCTTTTCAGGGTCAGCCTCAATACCATCTTGAGACACAACATGGCCTAGTAGAGTGACCTTACTCTCACCTATGTGGCACTTGTCTTTATTCAATTGCCCACCCAATTGGGCCAAACGGGTGAAACCTTCATCAACCTTGGACAGATGTACTTCCCTAGAGCTGTAAATGCAAAAATCATCAATGAAGACTCGTATGGACTTACCAAAGTAAGGTTGAAACACCAAGTTCATAAACCTCTGGAAAGTAGCTGGGGCATTAGTTAAACCAAAAGGAATAACTCTATAAGCAAAACACCCCCAAGGTGTTATGAAGGTAGTCTTTCTTTGGTCTTCATCTGCAATTCTGATTTGGAAGTAGCCTGAGTACACATCACACACTGTGTACCTTTCATGACCAGCCACTTCATTTAGTATTTCATCTTGAAAAGGCAAAGGAAAATGGTCCCTTTTTGTGGCTGCGTTTAGAGGCTTGTAATCCACACATACCCTCCACTTCCCATTTTTCTTTGGTGCTACCACAACTGGAGACACCCACTCAGAATCTTCCACTGGGTAGATAAATCCTGCCTTGAGTAATCTTTTTACTTCTTTTAAGAGTGCATCTTGTTGCACTAGCCCTAATCTCCTTAGCCTTTGCACCACTGGTTTAGCACCTTCCTTTAATTGGATATGGTGTTGGGTTACCGTCACTCCTTTAATGTGCTAGAAATCAGTTATAAAGAGGCCAGCATGCTTCTTTAGTACCTGCAAATAGGGTTCTCTCTCTTCTTCTAGTAGGTCCTTAGCTAGCATCTCCTCTAAGCCTGTGGATTCTTTCTTGTTTAGAGAGTCTTGACCACCTTCTCCTTCTGGGTTTCGCAGTATTATACCCATGACTTCCAAAGAGCTAGCATCCTCCTCAGATGACTCATCCTCAGATGAAGAGCAGCTGCTTGTGCTCCATTCATCCATAGAAGTCTCCATCTCTAGGTCTTGTTGTCTACCCTGCTTCATGTCATACACAATTTTTTGTTGCTTGCCACCTACCTTATGATTTGGTCGTAACTCAAGGGAACCTGTCTCCCAATCTTGCCTAGCTTTCATAGCCATAAGCCAAGGTCTTCCAAGGATTAGCGGATAGCCCTCCCCCTTAGTTGGGATCACATAAGCATCAATTGAGATTGCCACACCAAAAGCTGAAACCTTTACTCCATTAACCTTTCCCACACAAGCCACCCTTACATTATATGCCATCTTAGCTTGTAAGGAAGTTTGCTCGTTTACTTCCAAACCCAACCTGTGCATTAATTTCTCTGTCATAACACAAATCTCGGCTCCACCATCTACGTACACATTGGAGACTCGCTGACTCTTAATCTCTGCATCAATGACTGGCACGATATCCTTCATGCCTCTTGCACTAATAGACCCAACTGACTTTGCCTTAGCCCTCCTGGTGCTGACCATCTTAGACCAGGTTCTACGCATCTTTGGGGAAAGGTGGAGGAGTTGCTGCCATGAAATCTTTGGTCCTTGCTTACTCACATCTGCTACCAGGTCGTAAGGTATGGATCCTACCCCAAGTGGAAAGTCTTCTACTCCTATGTGCCTCCTTGACCTACTCTTCCTTTTCTTGTCTCCTATCACTTGGGAGGAACCCTCATTCCCTTTATCCGGCTCTGAAGCTTCCATTTCATCAGTTCTTTGTCTCCTAACTCTCTTTATTGGCATGGCAACAGCTTCCTCCATTTTTTCTTTCCCTTTATCCTTACCATTGTCAAGACTTATGACAGAGACAGCCCTGTCCTCCCCTCCCGATGGTAGTGGAGGGATCTCTGTTGGTGCTTGTGGTGGTGGAGGAGGGGGTCTCAATATTTGGATTGGTGGAGCCACGTGTGCATTTTGTCCATTTAGTGGCCTAGCTCGAGGAGGAGTGACTTGCTGGCGAGGAGGCCGTCTTTGATTACCATTTCCTTGATAGCGTCGTGGATGGGGGCAATAATACATGCCGTGACCTACCTCTCCACAGTTGTAGCAAATGTACTCACGTGCTTGCCTTTGTCCTTCTTGTCTATTTCGTTCATTTCCTGGCTGGGGAGCCCTTACACCTTGAACCAGATTGATGGACAGGCTCTCTAGTTGATTGGTGATTTGTTGAAGTAATTCTTGTTGAGAGGACTCTTGGTCTATTGCTCCTGTCCCTACTACTACCCTTGCCGTAGGTTGAGCTAGCGGTGGAGACTCCATTCCCCCTTGTAGTTGAGCTTGGAATTTTAACTTCCTATCCTTCTCCCTTGCATAAGTCATAGCTTTATCAAAGGTATCTGGGAATTTACCTTTTACCTTTTCTCGAAGGATGGGGTAAAGCCCTGCCAGGAAACAGTCCTTCTTTAGGCATTCTGGTGCCTTTTCTCCTTCACCTATTGATGCACACCATTTCTCCCACAGGTTGGAAAACTTTCCTTCATAGCTTCTATAGTCATTGGGTGATGTTTGGCGTAGCTCTAAGAGCTGTCTCCATATCTCCTCTGGAGGCTCATGGCGGCGAAATTCTTCGATGAAAGCCATCTTTAAGGACTCCCAGTCTCTTCTTTCTTCAGGTGCCAAAGTTTGATACCATAATTTTGCACCTTCCCTCAAGACCAAAGGAAAGGCCCTTAACTTAGTAGCTTCGTCATCCCTTCCCGATACCAGAAAGGCCATTTCCAAATTATCCAAAAAGTCTGGAGCAACCTCCCCAGGCTTACCATAAAAATTAGGGAAGGCCATAAGTGAGAGAGTAAACAGCTCCAATTTATTTTAAAATAGAGTATGGTAATTACAATTTGGAGCTTTAGCACAACTTAGCTCAAAATAGGATGAAGATCGACACATCAAAGGAATGGTAATAGTCTAGTAAGGGTAGAATGACAGGATGAGGAGAGCGCAAGATTTCCCCAAGTCTCTCGGCTCCAAACAACAGGGCTATTCTTTGCTGATAAAAGATTTTTCTATCAATACAAATATTCACACTGATATGACGCACAAAATGGAAAGGAAACATGCGGGGATCATCATTCTCATTATTGGCATCCATACTTACACACAAGAGCCTAGCTTAGTTGCACCACCTTGGGACCAATGAGCCTGATCAGCCACAGAAGGTCAGCACCTCGGATCACTTCGACTCTTCCTGATGCATCTGTGAAGACGTAAGGCGTGATGGGACCACTTTGTACAATGCTGAGCCTTTTAGCAAGCAACAATTGGATGCTATTACCATAATCAGCATGACGAATGAAAGTGACACCATTAATGTGTAGCACATCATCAACTAAGATAGTTTCCTTAGATTCAGATAACTTCTTGAAAATTAGCAGCAAAGGTAGGGCAGGGAGGCTTTTCACCCGGTCTCCAAAGCACTTTGGACAATATCCAAAGTGATCTTCACGCAGACAGGAGGTTGGCTTGGGATTGGTGATGTCTGGATTCACAAAGTGCACTGGGAGCACTCGCAGACGGGCGGCAATCTTGTAGGCAAGCCTTCGCCTCTTTGCTTCAGGAGGATTTAGGGGTGAGAGTCGTGGTTGCAAGTTGGAGGTTGAAGTTGGTTGCTCACTAGCCTTTTTCTTGCCTGTAGTGGTCATGTAATCCCTTATTAATGAGATTAAGCCAAATGTTACCTTACGCTTGAGCACGCGCTGCGGCCTTGGGCCACTTAGGTGTAGAGGTGATCTTCCTCCTCTTAGTCGGCTCCTCAGGAAAGAGAGGTCTGGTGATGCTTTCTCTTCCCTTAATGTGTGTCACAGTACCTTCGTGTATGTTGATGTAGAATATTTCAAGCTCGTGTGCGTTGAAGGTTTCTGGAGCACTCATAGGTTGAGAGGAGAGGTATATCAAGCTCTTCTTCTTACTCTCCTTCGTTGGCGACGATCACGAACAAGGCATGTAGAAGAACTTACTTCTTGAATTTCAATGACACTGCAACCTGGTAACAAGACCTCGATGAAAGCTTTTAAGGCATCTAAAGCCTCCTCCTCTTCTGTTCTCCAATTTGCAAACTCCTCACGCCATTCGTCCATGTTGTAGATTGCACATCTTCATTGCTTGTGGACTGAAGGTCTGTGTAGCCCTCCTCAGTGGGGGCACCAAAATGATAGCGGGAAAAAGAGCAGTGCAATCGGGTGGCCTCTGTACTCGTGCACACTCCACAAACCACGCCTCATGCAAACAAGCAAAGAACAAAACAAAGGGGGGCACCACCCTAAATTAAGAGGTTTAGGGACCTCACACATAGTGCACATAGGCAAGTGAGACTTCTGGCATTATGATGGCATCAAAACATATGGCAAAACACATAGAAACGAAGCTTAGGGACCTTATGTAGCATATATATACACAAGACATCAGCTTAACAATACAACGGCATCTGATCATACATAACAAGGATATAGAGAAGCAAGCCAAGGATGGCATAACCCCTTGTCAAAAACAATCAACCCAGCAAGTAGGTATGATCCTACTAGCAACACATCAATACCTTAGAGAATGATGGCGAGGATGGTGGCCATGGAGCATGAGAGAAGACTCCTTATTTAGGTTTTAGGGCTAGTAATGTAGCATACTAGAGGGAGAGAGAGAGGGAGAGAGAGTAGAGCTCCATCCATAGCTCCTCGTTGTGAGCAATGTCGTCATAGCTTCGTTGCTTGGTGAAGTGGGTGAAGTGTTTTTTTGAGTGAGAGAAGGCCTCCTTATATAGGTTTCTGAGAGGGTTTAGGATTAGGGATAAACATGCTTAAATCCGCTGATTGGGGTTACTTTTTGCTTAGGGTGGTCAACAGATTGAGGTCACCTGATATGTCACCATCAAGATATTCTCTAGAGTGATGTGAGAGGGGAGGGTAAATGCTGATTTTTCTGATTGTGACACATGGGGATAAGGCCTTGACCAGCATTTAAGAGCAGGTAAGGTGGCTGTTGAAACTGGAGGTTCTGCACATGTCAGGAGAGGACCTGTTGGGTCCTCCTGAATATCAAATTCTCAAAAAATCCTCAACCATGGCTTCTTTTGACATGTGTTCTTTGAAAAAATCAGCATGTCTCTTTTCAACTCAAAAGTCTTTATCCCTGTTGACTCACCTTTACCATAAGATTTTCCCCTTTTCTCCTCCTGTAACTGCATTGTTGATGCCCAATCACTGCTTCTAGTAACAGTGAACTGTTACCTACCAAATACTTATGGTGCAGTAAAAAATATTTACCATGGGTAAAAAAAGTTACTGTAGGTAAAAAGTGATTTGTATTTACCATGTAGGTGAAAAATATTTACTGTAGGTAAAAAATATTTACTGTCGGTAAAAAAGTGAAAACGGAGTATGCTGCGCTGTGAGTCCACACGAACATCCTCGTGTAAATTTCACTAGAAATTCACACCTAGAGTGGGCTATTCAGTAAGATATAGGTTGTAGGCATGCATAAGGGCTCGTTCCCACGTATCTTCTGTCCATGGCACTTTTTACTCTTTGGTGCTTGTGAAGTAGATTTTTCTTCTCTTTCGAGATCCCTTGGACTAGAGTATCCTCATCTCCCCAACAACTGACTGTGCCTTTATTGCATCTTCAGAAGGGGTCCTAAAAACCATGCATCAACACACACACACACACACACACACACATCAGTGCCCCATGGGAGGTTGTAACAATTTTCAGTAGGTGTGCCCATCCTTTCTTGGCATAGCATGTCCTCAAGGTGGTGAGAGAGTGATCATGGCTATACTGGGCATTCAACTTTTCTATGTTTGTTATGCTCTTCCATTTTGAGGTATTTGATATTTCCAATGTTTGCAATAAGCCAAAGTTTATTGTATTTTTACCACTTAAATTGCAAATTTCTGACTGGATTTCAAGCTTGCCTTGAAGAGAATCAACAAAATTTTGTAAGTAGTAAATATCCTCAATTTTTAAAATTTCAACTTAAAATTCAAAAGATTTTTATTGTGCAATTTTTCATTTTAAGATTTTCTCGATTAAAAAACTATTTTTTGGTAGGTCCTATTCGAGACCTCTCTCTCTCTCTCTCTCTCTCTCTCTCTCTCTCTCTCACTCACACACACACACACACACACACACGTCAATTCAACTCCGAGACCATTCGACTCTGTCCCTTTGCACAAAGCTACAATGTGCAATGTGCACATTCTCCATGCTAGAAGGACAATTATACATGGAGATGCCAAGTGCGAAATTTTATGTCAACATTATACAATGCGTGGAATCTTTGGAAGTCTACATCTTTTGAAGCTCAAGTATAAATTTCAAGGCTAGACGTGCATTTGTATGGAAAGGAAAAGGGAGTTCTTTATCCTCTGCACTATCTAGCACGGGCACATTCAAATGGGATGGATGGTGGGGGTCATTCGAATCATCATATTTAAATTGTTGATGAGTAAATTCACTGCAAAAAAATAAATTCGGGCCAGCAAGTAAATTCGAGCCAGTCAAGATTGTCTTGCACCTTGCACATCGAACCCACGACTTGCCCCATTCAAGGCATGGACTCTAACCACCATGCTCACATGCTTTTACTGAAGATCATGGTACTCCAATGCATTACATTGTAAGTGCAGGCTGATTTGTAAATTCGTGTGTGAATCGCATGGTCTACAATGCATGCATGTCGTAATATGTCACCTCCACCCTTGATCCCATTCGAGCATGCGCATGCCATGTAGTGCTCTGCGTTCTTTATGGCCTTCAAAATGTAAAGTTGAGCAACCCTTTACAAAAATAGAAGTAGTCACCCTTCAAATTTGAAGGTTGGAGTCAATGGTCGATAGATTTGCCTTGAGCGAGCTGAAAAGTCAAAACAATTCGTTGAAGGGAGGGGGAAAATTAAAACATCTACTTGGAAAAATTAAGAAATAGAGATGCATTGTAAACCAGTGAAAGGATCATGGTGGCTTTCAAATAAAATAAGAAAGTGATAAAGTCATTGGGTTGAGTTTAACTAGAATCAATGTTCGAGAAAAGATTGCCTCACATTATCCTTGATTAGGTTGATCATCAAGACTAGCCGGTTGCAAATCATGATAAAGGGAAGAAAAACATTGAAATATGTGAGAAAATAGTTCAAAAATTTTGCAAATTTATGCTAGTATTTTTGGTTCGCTTCTTTGTAAAGAAGAAATTCGATCGACGATCGCTTGATAAAAGAGACTTTCTCGAATATTGACTACAATCAATATAAAGAATGCAAGAAAAGTCAAGCCATGTGGGGTTGTGAAATGAAATGTGAAACAAGTGAAAGAGTCACGATGGCTGTCTAAAACAATAAGAAAATGATAAAATCATCAATTGAGTTTAACTAGAATTATATAAGGTAAAGCAGTGTTTGGGAATGTCTCTTTTATTAAGCGATCCAGTATCCTTGCAAAGAAGCAAACAAAAAATAATAGCAAGCTTTGAGATTTGTAGGATTTTTGAACTAAGTTTTGACATCATTGCACCGGTTTTTCTTCTCTTTACCATGGTTTACTTATATATGTGTGTGTGTGTATAAATAGATAAATAAATTTACATATATAATTAAAAAACTCATTAACATATATTATATATTTACTTATTTATATTGTGTGTGTGTGCGTGTGTGTATCTACTTAACATAATATGGCGAAGGGGAGTCCCTTTTACACGTGGTGCAAGCTGCGAGATGAAGGCTACATTCCAAAAGAGGGAGAGAGAAAGAGAGAGAGGACACACGATAAAGAGGGAGAGAGAAAGAGAGAGGTTGCTTAAAGCGGTCAAACGTACGTGTGTGTGTGTGTGTGTGTGTGTGTGTGTGTGTAGAACCTACTAGAATTATGCAAGTTGAAGCTTCACTTTATCATTCTAAAAGAATAGAATGCAAGAGAAGTCAATCCATGTGAGGAAGTGAAATGAAAGGTAAAATAAAAATATTCATTTAATACTTTAAAACCAAAATAACATTTAAGGTAAGTCTCAATCTTCACGGAAAACATTGAAAGTATGTCTAGCCCACCACATCTCTAAGGCTTCTTTTAGAAAGCCAATGAAAAGAACTCATCAATATGTGTGTGTGTGTGTGTATCTATAGGATTTACTAGAATTATGCAAGGTGAAGCTTCACTTTAACATTTTAAAACAATAGAATGCAAGAAAAGTCAAGACATGTCACTATGTGAAATGAAAGACGAAATAAAAAATCCATTTACTATTTTAAAATTGAATAACATTTAAGCTAAGTTTCAATCATCACTAAAAACATTGAAAGTATGTCTAACCCAACACTCCTCTGGAGCTTCTCTAGAAAGCCAAAAAGTTAAAACATGTCAAGATGTGAAATGAATGGTGAATAAAAAGAACTATTCAATATTTCAAGATAAGTTTCAATCATCACTAAAAATGTTGAAAGTATGCCTCACTCAACTCTCCTCTAAGGCTTCTTTTAGAAAGCCAACAATACTGATTATTTTGGAAAATTTCCTCTTTGAATCTACCATAAAGAAAATTTTATATGTTTGTGAAATTGACATTTCCTGAACACCTGAACACCGGCTCCAGTGAAACTCCATGGCCTTGCCAAGGACTATAAATAATATAGATATAGATGAAGTTCTAAGCTTTTTGACTTTTTGACATAACTCACAACTCAAAACTCAAAACTGTGTCTTTTCATTTTTAACCATCATAGTTATTAGTACTTACCACCTACTCTTCACTTTTGCATTACAAACCAAAAAAAAATTAAGTCTTTCTTTGAAATGAGACATGTGGATGCCCTCTCCTTTTTAGAAAAAATTAACTTGCATTATATATAGTATAGAAGAAGGTGAAAGATGCACATTGCACATTATCATTTAAAAATAAAAAATAAAAAGAAAAAATAAAAAATAAAAAAATACCTTGTATTATTCATTGTGCATACACAAGCTAAATTCACAACAAGAGTCAACGGTCGTACTCTTTCTTTCACCTCTCTCTTTATTCCCAAGGAACGGAGGTAGATCTATAAATTTTATTTATACGATTCTGGCGTCCAGTGAGCTGTAATGTAGTGGTAGTGTTGTTGAGTATGTAGCTGTTGGATTCAATTCAATCACACCGATCCATGTTTTGTGTCGAAAGTGGATGGTAGAACTGCTCTTTTGAGAGGGGGGGGGAAAGCAGTGCTAATTTTTTGTGGGTCCAGAGAAGAGTTTTTTTTTTTTGTGCTAATGGACAACCTCCATGGTGAAGGTACATTCCTTTTTGAATGTCTTTCATCATCTCTCGTGAACCCAACCATAATCACGAATGGTTTATATATTAGAAAAGGCTCCACTTAATTAATAAGGTGAAAGGTACACATTACACATTATTATTTGAAAATAAAATAAAATAAAAACACATTAAAAACTTTTAAAAAAAGAATATATTAATGCTTTTATTTAAAAAGATAGATTTAATAAGCATACAGATAATAAATCAATTTAATAATTTAATGAAATGAATCTTTGTGAAGTCTTTAAATAAAAAGACTCTTCACAAGTGAGAGTTTTTTTTTATATAATATATTGAATCAATACTTCACATTATGGATCGAACTCCTATGCGTAATTTTTAAAGGGACATATGTCAAGCAAACAAATTTGAACAACCTTCACCCATATGGATACTAAAGCCTAAATTTAGCATGCCAATAAAGTGAAAGGAGCACAATGCACATTATCATTTGGATAAAAAATCAAATAATAAAATAAAAATATACATTATATTATTCATTATAAATCCAATAATCATGAATGGTTTATATATTAAACAAGTGAAAGGGTCACGGTGGCTTTCTTAAACAATAAGAAAGTGATAAAATCATTAAGCTGACTTCAACTGGAATCAGTGTTCCTCCTGGAGAGGATTGCCTCATCTTAGCCTTGAACCAATCGAAAATTAAGACAAGCCGGTTGCAAACCATGGTAAAGGGAAGAAAAACCAGTGAAATATGTGAGAAAATAGTTCACAAAACATGCAAATTTTAAATTTCTGCTAGTATTTCCGGTTTGCTTCTTTGTGAGCAGAAAACTCAACTGACAAGAGCTTAATAAAGGGGACTTTCTCGAATATTGACTAGAATTAAGTTATAATAGAATGTAAGAAAAGTCAAGCCGTGTGAGACAGTGAAATGAAATGTGAATTATGCAGGGCGAAGCTTCACTTTAACATTCTAAAAGAATAGAATCCAAGAAAAGTCAAAATATGTCACGATATGAAATGAAATGTGAAATAAAAAGATTCATTTACTATTTTAAAACTAAAATAACATTTAAGATAAGTCTTCATCATCACTGAAAACATTTCAAGTATGCTAAACCCAACTCTCCTCTAAGGCTTAAACCCAACTCTCCTCTAAGGCTTCTTTTAGAAAGCCAAAAAGGCTTCACTTAAATAGTAAGGTGAAAGATGCACATTGCACATTATCATTTCAAAATAAAATAAAAAGATACATCGAAAAACTAAAACAAAAGAATGTTCTAATGTCTTTACGAAAAAAGATACATTTTGATAAAAAATAAAGAATAATAAAACAATTTAATAAAATGAATCTTTTGTGAAGTCCTTAAATTAAATGACTCTATATAATTCAAAATAAAAAAATTTAGTGAAACAATATGTTACATCATGGATCAAACTTCTATGAATAAAATTTTTACTCCTTTGTTCTCTAAAGCCTTTTTTAACATGCTTAAAAAAGGAATTTACCTTTGAGAAATAGCATTTGAAAAAACATGACTCCTTTCTATTCAAGACTTTTGAGGCTCTTTTGAGTGACACTTAGAATTAAACGACCTTCACCCATATAGATACTAAGGCGTTTAGCATGCCAAAAAATGAATGCACCTTTGCGAAATAGCATTTGAAACAATGGGTCGACTGCATGCACATGTATATAGATACATAGAGAGAGAGAGAGAGAGAGAGATAGAGAGAGAGAGAAAAGAAGAAGAAGATACGTATCTTCTTCTTCCTCCTCTCTCTCTCTCTCTCTCTCTCTCAATGAGAAGAGGCTACTTTGTACTACTTTAAACCAATTCTAAGAAATAATACAAATGGTGATGACTCTGAGGGCACTGAAGAAACAACCTGGAACTTTACCCAAAAACCAAATGAAAATTCTCTCCTAAAGGATTAAAATTTTCCCATGGTAAACTAAATGGAGAGAAAATGATAGTAGCCTCATAAAGATAGGCACTTCCATCAAGAGCACACTCTGCAAACTCTCTCTCTCTCTCTCTCTCTCTCTCTCTCTCTCTCTCTGAGTAACAAATCTTGAGTTTGACTTGTCAAGTTGATTTCTAAGACCCCTTGGTATTTTTCTACATTACATTCTTCTCATATATATATATATATATATATATATATATATATATATATATATATATATATATATATATATATATATATATATATAAACTCATGCGTTAGCTTTCTTGGCTAATTGAACAACAAAATCTTAGAAATTATGATTAAATATTATGTGATATGCAAGTCTGCAAATCCTCATAAATTATACACCATGTACACCAAGGTTATACATCCCATCTATAGATCCTACAACAATTAGGCCATGCTACGAGCAAAAAAATGTATCACCTCTAAGTCATTTGCGAACCAATGAACATCAAAGAATAACCAGCTGAATGGAACAATATAGCAACGTAAAGCATCCAACAATTACTTTATGTTTCAAAAAGGTTATAAGGATAAACACATTGATGTGGGTGGATTTTCATTGGATTGTCTTCTCAGAGGGCATCTCCTCCATTTTTCTATATGAGATGTCACTATTAAAAGTTAGTTATTATAGTTGCCTTATCGTAGCTTTGGAGGATGATCTTAGTTAATAATGAAGCATCTAGAATCTATTTGGCACTACCTCATCGATGCATAGAGAATGTTTGAACATGTTGCCACCTTGGGGAAAGAAAAGGGAAGAAAGTGTCACAGACTTATCCTAGCTAGCTTCTAATTAGCTGCAACAACGTGCGGGTCACATACTAGTATAGATACTAAGGCCTTTAGCATTCCAAAAAATGAATGCACCTTTGCGAAATAGCATTTGAAAGAACATGACTTCTGTCTTTCAAGACTTTTGAGGTTTTTTTGAGGGACACATATCAAACACTTAGAATTGGACGACCTTCACCCATAAGCAAGCCAAAAATATGTGATGTGTGAATGATGACCCGCGTGTGAGTATGGATTAAGCCACGGGCAATCATGGCCACAATCAAGCATGTCATAATCTAATGTGTACAAAACATGACACGCAATAAATGAGCGATCGAAAACCATCCAACCAATCCTACTAAGAGTTAATGGTCCAACAAATGGGTAAATATAATCAAGTTGAGGTCAACATGTATGCAAAAATTTATGATACAATCCATTATCATTCTGATGTTGCGGATTCTGACAACATCATGAACTACATTGTGAGGGGGGATCGCATACCTAGCTAAGTGCATTTGGGAGCAAGGAATGTGAGTGTGAAGAGGGGGACCGAAAGTCCATTGCCCCAAATTGCATCTAGCATGGTATGAGGTCCCTTTGGGAGGAGAATTGGACTCTATACAGTATAGGGACACACATTAGGAAAGAGCCCCTTTTCCCAGGTCAAAATCCCCAAAAGGCAATATTTACGGTGCTCAAGAAAAAGAAAGAAAATAGGTTTGCCACCATTTCCTTGGGCCATGTGGCATAAAATCGACAAGGTTTATCGTTTATTTCGAGCAGTTCCTGTGGTTCCTGACGAGTCTTCTTCCGCTATCAGGAGTCCATACATGACCCGTTTAAAGGAGTCGATAATGACCCGTTTAAAGGTTTGTCGCGCCCTTACACGAGAGAGAGAGAGAGAGAGAGAGACCTGCGCAGGTGCATGCTATGCCGAGGGGCAGCTGGCCAAGCTGGTTCATGATCATGATGAGTCTTGTCGCGTTAATGTTGAGTTCATGTAGTGGGCGATGGC
The DNA here is from genome assembly GCF_014529385.1 of Adiantum capillus-veneris. Taxonomy (NCBI): domain Eukaryota; kingdom Viridiplantae; phylum Streptophyta; class Polypodiopsida; order Polypodiales; family Pteridaceae; genus Adiantum; species Adiantum capillus-veneris. The sequence continues at coordinate 79,254,979 of NC_140957.1, forward strand.
GAGCTCTCTCTCAGCAAGATTGCTTGAACCAAATGTGCGACGGTGTGCGGGTAAGCTATCCATTCAAACTCAGCAACAACACCCACTGCCCATCGTATGACTCTTCCTTCGACCTCGACTGCCAGCTCTCCCAAGGTCAAGAGCGCTTATATTTGAACAACATCACTAACATTACTAATTACTTATATTTGAACAACATTACCGCGTCTGGTTACTCGAATGCGGCGGTCCCTAGAAGAGTATTGCACATAGACTTTGACGGTATCATTGTGGATTCCACCGGCCTTAATGCCTCCTTCACCACACTCCCCAATGGCTCATGTATCCCTTCCACAGTACCACCTACCTTGGCACTTCCTCCCTACCCCTCACCTTTCTTCTTTTCTGACGATAACCTCTTTGGTAGCTTTGGTTGTTCCGTATTGGGTGTTATTGCTAGTGGTGAGCTCCTTTCAGATGCCTCTATGTCAAAGCTGAAGTCATCAAAGATAGAGATCGGTGGTTGCTATGTGCTTTGCCCAGGTTCGTGTTCTCTCTCTCTTTTTATATATATATATATATATATATATATATAGATTGGTTATCCCAATTCTCTTCTAAATAAAGGTCTTGAGTTCAAATTCCATTAGATAGATCTGTGAGGTCTCCTGGATTGTGATGGTAAAACTTCCCTCTCTCTCTCTCTCTCTCTCTCTCTCTCTCTCTCACACACACACACACACACACAAACTATTTAAAGCTTAAGACCACGTAAAGTTTGGTGGTCATCAAATGAATCTTTGAGGTCTTTCTGGATTTGTTCCTATGATGTTGAAAATATTCTTCTTCTTTTTATTCTCCCCCCCCCTCTCTCTCTCTCTCTCTCTCTCTCTCTCTCTCTCACACACACACACACACACACACTCGCACGCGAGCACACCCATCCTCTATTTTTTTTTATTTTTCATCTTTGTAAATTAGACATCATCTTCAAAAACAATATTAAATCTTAATTGATTACCAAATATATTTTTTTTTCTCAAGTTCAATTATCTCTTTGTTGCAAACTTCTTTATAGGAGAGGATGAGGTTAACCCAATCTGTGGAGGTCGTGCATGTTGCAACTCCAGCTTAACTAGCGGGATATCGCTTCGAGATATTGCTATTCTTGTTCAGTATCCGGAGACTCCTAATCCGATTAACCAATGCAGTAGTATGTATTCGACCATCTTTTACCCTGGCAAATATACAAACTTTTCGAGGCAAACCTATGGAGTAAAACTCGGTTGGGCCTTGCCATCAAACCAATCTATTGAAGACATTAAACAAAGTCCTGAGTTTGCATGCTCCGACCACTCCAACCCAACCATTGTGCCGCAAGTTCCTGGGTACTATTGCTCTTGCCAACATGGATTTCAGGGTGATGGATATGCGCAAGGACTTGGTTGTGCAGGTAGCATCTACAACTTATTAGATAACATCTCATTCTCTTATAAATGCAGTTGCATCATTTTTACACATAAGTATGTCCATGTTTTCAAGTAGATTTAGTAACAATCTCTTTTTAAGTGTGTCCAAAATGTTACCATTTACTTCTTAATGCTTTCTAACAACCTACTTTGAACAGACCTAGTGCCTCTCCTTTAATAGAATTGCATTTCTCAAAAGATACCCTCTAAGATATCTTCTTCCTGTCCTCCTACGCCTCTCCCTATTCATGTTCCTCACTCCTCCTCCCCGAACGCCTCCTCTTCGAACCATCTCGAGCAGGAGTCACTCAACAATTTTTCGAATGGCCAAGCAATCTGATCGTGGAATTCTCACAACCTTGTCGCATTTAAAGGGAGACCATCATTTCGAACCTACCGTTTTGCAATCTAATCGTGCTAAAAACGCATTGACCTTCACATACCCTCATGTCCTTGCTGTAACATACCTTGCAAGTAGTGCGCTCCAAGAGACGACCTTCTTAGCTCGATAGCATTGATCACGGATGGAGTATGCATTGAGAGAGAGAGAGAGAGAGAGAGAGAGAGAGAGAGAGAGATCCACATCTGCCTGCAAAAAAATAGGTGCATTCGTTCCAAAAAATAGGGGGCCTGCACGCATGCATGCAAAGGACATGTTTAGCAGTGGCTAAAGTGAGTCACCACATCATCTTCCTCGATTCTCTTCAAGGTTTTAGTTTTCAAAATTGTATCGACCTACTTGCTTGACTTTAAATATAATACACCAATAAGTCTCAAATATTCTCCTCTTCCCGTATTTTGCTTTACTATTCAACCCCTCCTCTGCTCTTCTGCCTCCTCTCGTCCCCTCCCTTCTCATTAGCTCTACATCAATTTCTATCTTTCTCTCATATGTACTACGCTAACTGCCTTCTTCTACAAAGCGACGACGTGTTGCCACCTTGAAGCCTCTGTCTCCTCCCTGCACGCATTGACATTGAAGGCCTCCGTCTCCTCCTTGCCCTCTCATGGCCTCTTCAAGACACCAAGGAAATGACGGTGATAGCTTCGCAGGGCATGGCCTGCATGATAGATCAAGGCCATGCTTCATGAGGGATTGGCTTAAGCCCCTCTCAAGTCGTGACAGCCCACCCACACCGCTTCGCCTCTCTTGCTTCTTCCATGTCACCCTTTTTCCCCATTGTTATTCATCTCCTCTCCGTTCCTTCTTTCTGCCTTTTTCCCCATTGTTATTCATCTCCTCTTCGTTCCTTCTTTCCTGCATCTGCCAAGATTCGTCACGACTTCCTTTTTCCTGAATCGTGGGCACATACTTGCTCGACTTTAAATATAATTATACACCAATAAGTCTCGAATATTCTCCTCTTCCCATATTTAGCTTTACTATTCAACCCCTCCTCTGCTCTTCTGCCTCCTCTCGTCCCCTCCCTTGTGATTAGCTCTGCGTCAATTTCTATCTTTCTCTCATATGTCCTACGCTAACTGCCTTCTTCTACAAATCGACGACGCGTTGCCACCTTGAAGCCTTTGTCTCCTCCCTACACGCATTAACATTGAAGGCCTCCGTCTCCTCCTTGCCCTCTCATGGCCTCTTCAAGACACCAAGGAAATGACGGTGATAGCTTTGTAGGGCATGGCTGTGGAGGTCCCGCATGTTGTACCTCTCACTTAATTAGCGGGACATCGTTTCGAGAGATTTATATTGAGCTTGGATATGTGGAGACCGGTTTAGGGTACACCCCAATGAGCTCATGCAGCAATATGTATTCGACCATCTTTTACCCTGGCAAATATACAAACTTTTCGAGGCAAACCTATGGAGTAAAACTCGGTTGGGCCTTGCCATCAAACCAATCTATTGAAGACATTAAACAAAGTCCTGAGTTTGCATGCTCCGACCACTCCAACCCAACCATTGTGCCGCAAGTTCCTGGGTACTATTGCTCTTGCCAACATGGATTTCAGGGTGATGGATATGCGCAAGGACTTGGTTGTGCAGGTAGCATCTACAACTTATTAGATAACATCTCATTCTCTTATAAATGCAGTTGCATCATTTTTACACATAAGTATGTCCATGTTTTCAAGTAGATTTAGTAACAATCTCTTTTTAAGTGTGTCCAAAATGTTACCATTTACTTCTTAATGCTTTCTAACAACCTACTTTGAACAGACCTAGTGTCTCTCCTTTAATAGAATTGCATTTCTCAAAAGATACCCTCTAAGATATCTTCTTCGTGTCCTCCTACGCCTCTCCCTATTCATGTTCCTCACTCGTCCTCCCCGGACACCTCCTCTCGACCATCTCGAGCAGGAGTCACTCAACAATTTTTCAAATCGCCAAGCAATTTGATCGTGGAATTCTCACAACCTTGTCGCATTTGAAGGGAGACCATCATTTCGAACCTACCGTTTTGCAATCTAATCGTGCTAAAAACGCATTGACCTTCACATACCTTCATGTCCTTGCTGTAACATACCCTGCAAGTAGTGCGCTCCAAGAGGCGACCTTCTTAGTTTGATAGCATTGATCTTGGATGGAGTATGCTTTGAGAGAGAGAGAGAGAGAGAGAGAGAGAGAGAGAGAGAGAGAGAGATCCACATCTGCCTGCAAAAAAATAGGTGCATTCGTTCCAAAAAATAGGGGGCATGAACGCATGCATGCAAAGGACATGTTTGGCAGTGGCTAAAGTGAGTCACCACAGAATCTGTCTCGACTCTCTTCAAGGTTTTAGTTTTCAAAATTGTATCGACCTACTTTTGCTCTCATACTGGTGCAGTCTTTATTATATCAATACTGCGTGGGATACCTCCTCCGATCCCATCCTCAAGTTCCACTGCTATTCTAGGACTCATCTCTAGTAAAAGAAGGATGAAAGATTTGAACTCGCAACGTGAGCATGAACGTCTAAGTTAACTCCCCTAGCCAACCCGAGACCCAGTGGTTGCTGTTGTCTCAAGCGATTCACAAAGTGAAAAAAAAAAACGATTTTACCTTCTCAGTACCCATAGTCCCCAGCGTCGCCCTCGCATCTCCCCCCCTCCTCCTCCTCCTCCTCCTCCTCCTCCTCCTCCTCCTCCTCCTCCCTCTCTCTCTCTCTCTCTCTCTCTCTCTCTCTCTCTCTCTCTCTCTCTCTCTCTCTCTCTCTACCCCCCCCCCTGTGCGCTGCTGTCGGCACCTGCAGTCTGCCCTTTTTCCGCCTGCATCTGCCAAGATTCGTCACGACTTCCTTTTTCCTGAATCGTGGGCACATACTTGCTCGACTTTAAATATAATTATACACCAATAAGTCTCGAATATTCTCCTCTTCCCATATTTAGCTTTACTATTCAACCCCTCCTCTGCTCTTCTGCCTCCTCTCGTCCCCTCCCTTGTGATTAGCTCTGCGTCAATTTCTATCTTTCTCTCATATGTCCTACGCTAACTGCCTTCTTCTACAAATCGACGACGCGTTGCCACCTTGAAGCCTTTGTCTCCTCCCTACACGCATTAACATTGAAGGCCCCCGTCTCCTCCTTGCCCTCTCATGGCCTCTTCAAGACACCAAGGAAATGACGGTGATAGCTTTGTAGGGCATGGCCTGCATGATAGATCAAGGCCATGCTTCATGAGGGATTGGCTTAAGCCCCTCTCAAGTCGTGATAGCCCACCCACGCCCCTTCGCCTCTCTTGCTTCTTCCGTGTCACCCTTTTTCCCCATTGTTATTCATCTCCTCTTCGTTCCTTCTTTCTGCCAAAGTCCCTACCCCTGCCCATGTTGTGCCTCGAGGTCCATGGCATCAAATTGATGTGGAGGGAGAGAGAGAGAGAGAGAGAGAGAGAGAGAGAGAGAGAGAGGCGCTTTCATGTGCGCAACCAAGCAACATCAAGCAGGATAGAGAGCCGCTCCACATGTCGAGTGTCTTTTTGCATGCATCTTTTTTCTTAAGAGTAAAGTACTCATATCAAAGCAGCATCTTCGGAAATTCTCATGCAATTTTTTTTTCTCAAAATGGGTATCCCCTACCTACTACTTGGTCTCCCTTTATTAAGGCGAATCTCTTCTATCCGCTCCTTTTCAAAAAGGCAAACCCCCTGTCCCTTTGTGAATCACTTCGGCCTCCATTGTGGGTTGCTACAGTGCCAAGCATGAACAGAGAGATCCTCCTACACCCTCCTTGTTCGGCCGAATTCCATCTCTTGTCAAAGGCTCCACTGACTATCATTCTACCTATCTTGGCTCTATACCCTTCGTGCTCGCAAGGACACACACACACACACACACACAGATTCTAATCCCCTCCTGCATTCGCTTTATACCTTGTGTGCTTGCAAGGGGAAACACACACACACAGACCATCCAGATGCAATCTATTGTATCTATTTTTGTCTTCTCTCCCCATAACTCTCAAGTAGCACCTGCACGGGCAAAGGAAGAGAGAGAGAGAGAGAGAGAGAACGTTGTCTCTGAGCATGATGATCCTCCCCCTGATCATCGTAGCTGATCGGCCTGCACCTCAGAGTGCACGAGCTGCTAGTTTCGCCTGCATCATCCCTTGCGGCCTTGTAGTGCGCCTGTGGCCTTAATGAAGGAGCTCCCTTCTTGGCCCCTGTAGTTCATGCACGGACACAATTGCTCCATCGCGTTCACGCCCACCTAGCACGTCTCCAGCTTCATGCGCCAAGCGAGTGTGTGCATGCGCGCACACACATATCCTGTAGGCATTCGGAGTTCATCATCAGCTTCAGGAAGGAGGGAGAGAGAGAGAGAGAGAGAGAGAGAGAGAGAGAGAGAGAGGACATTCCTGAGCCGACCTTTATCTGCGCCAAACACTTGTCTGTGACACGAGTACGGAAGAGGAGGCACGTCCACACACAGATAGAGGGAAATATCTCCTCCCAAGGCTTAGAATCCCATTATAAATTCCCAACATGCCTTCAAATTTTCCAAAATTCCCACTGATAAAAAAATTGTAGCTTTTCATAAGAAGACTGATTGTGTATTTCATTATCTTTAGACATAACTCCCTTTAGTGCGAGGCAATTTTTCACAAATTACATTCTAAGCAAGCAAAAACGGAACTCATTGCCAAAAAGGAATAAAGACTAGAAAATCTTGAACAAATCCAACCAAATAGATACAAGGGTATTTTGGGAATTATTTAAATTGGAGGGGTGTTTTGGAAATTTTCACAAATTAGAGGGTATTTTGGTAATTTTTCCATAACTTAATAAGAGAGAGAGGTTTTCTTTTTTCTTTACCCAAACTTAGGTATCTTGTGAGATTCCCCTCAATGAGACATGCATGCCAACCTACCTACCTACCTAAATAAATTATTCGTGTAGGGTAGCTTTGGCTCTTACATACAAAACTAAGATTCCATTCAAACTTAGTACATGCCTTCAATTAATGCATAACAAATACATATATCCCACATAACAATATATTCCTTGTTTCTTAATCTGCATGACATGACATTTTGCTTAGTTTTCCATTCAAAATTGTTGAAATATCAAGTTCAACATGTACAACTCATGGCTTACTATCACCAACAATCATCATTATCGGCATGCTTTGATGGATACACATACTACAACTGGATTACACGGAGTTGGTCTACCTATTGGAGTAATGACTTTTATCCATCCAACTCACTTACTAGCGGTTCACACTAAACCAACGTACTAGTTTCCCTTTATGGTGTACTTTCTCTTTTATGCATTCTAGACTTCTTATCTTGAATTAGTGAAGAAGAAGAAGAAGAAGGTTTTGACTCCATGTGCAAGTGTGTGTATGCACGCACACACTTACAAGGGCTCAAGCTCTCCCCTTTTCTATCTCTTAATATGATATCAAAGCTTGATCCTGTCTAAGAAGCTTGAAGCAACAAGCGGGAGCAGTAGAAGAAGCAATCTCCATATTTTTGGGAGCCATCACCCAACGATCTCCGATTGAAATGCTTCTGTTTGGAGATTGTGCATCTCAGGTTCGTGTGCAATCCTTTGGACTAAGAGTGTATAGCTAGATTTCCATTCCTTGATTTCTATCTTTGAGTTAGAGTGCATTCGCATGCAAGAACGTTGAGTTTCAAGCTTCTATAGATCTATTGTTTGGCGGTGCAAAAAACTTCAGTTTGGCTACAGTGCTCACAAATACTATTGCATATTGTGAAGCAAATGTATGTACGCATATTGTGGCTATAGAGTTCATAAATACTATTTAGTATTGTGAAGCAGGTGCATGTACGCATATTCTAGTTATAGGTGGTAAATGACTATTTTTAGCAAGCTACTCAAAACTTGTCATCTAACAATGATAGACTTAACCAAATTGTCAAAGAGAAGATAGACAAGAACAACCTCCATGCTTGTAAGTTTAGAATGATCAATTTCCTTATGGATAAAGGGTATTGGGAGTATATTGATAGAGAGCATGAGACAGCACCAACATCACCAAAGCAAGGTGCAACTACTATGCAGATAAAGGACTATAAGGATTGGAACCAGGGAGCTCGAAAGGTCACATATTGGCTTTTTGTGAGTGTCCAGGCCTGCTTGACATGCTTCTAGGGTTGCATTTATAGTTTATAGATTTTATCTACCAAAACACACTTTGTCGACTTAGCTAATGATTCTGCTTTCTTTATAGATTGCGATTTGGTTCGTTGTTTGACAATCACCTGAGCTTTAGTCTCTGCTTGACCTTGGAGTTTTCGTTTCCTTTCCTCTTGTTGGAATTAGGGTTGCAGAGAAACGCACACAGCTTGGAGAAGACGAAGGAAGCTCAAGGCACACAATGGAGATTGTATTACTTAGTGTGCAATGGAAAGATGGACAGCCCTAGATTGATGGGCATATATACAATGCTCAGGGGAAAAAACCTCCTAAAGAGGGAAAAAATGCCCCGGCGGTCCTAGTGTGCTCACACACATCACTACCACATGTATATGGTAACAAATCCCCCCTGGAGTGATGCGGTGAACGAGAGCTGGCACGTGAGTAAAGGGAAGTTCCATGCCCTGAGGACATGATCAGTCCACAAAGGGGAGTAAGCCCAAAGCTTTGCGGAAAGCTTCAAGACAATGCCTTTGTGAAAAGATCTGCAAGGTTGTCTTGTGTTGGCACATAAGCCAAGCTAATCTCTCCTGCTGAGAGCCTCTCCCTGACATAGTGGTAATGCACCTCAATGTGCTTTGTGCAAGCATAAAAATTGGGTTCCTCGCAACTGCCAATGCGCTCTAACTGTCAGTGTAGATAGTGTTGGCAGTGTCCTGTCCAACACCCAAATCATCCATAAGGCATCTGAGCCATACACACTCAACCGTAGCTGTGAAGACTGCCCTGTACTCAGCCTCACAACTCGAAGTGGCCACAGTAGGTTGCTTCTTGCTCAACCATGATATACATGAACTGCCAAGCATGAAACAAAAACCACTTGTGGACACTCGCATGTCAAAACAACCAGCCCAATCTGAGTCCAAAAAAGCATGTAAATCTAGCGGCAATGATCCCCCTTGGGATAAAACAAGCCAAGATGTAAAGTGCCACTAAGGTAGCGGAAAATCCTCTTGACAACCTGCCATTGCTTAGACCCTGGGCTATGCATAAATCTGCTGACCTGTGAGACTGCAAACTGAATATCCAGCCTCGTGTTGCATACATAAATGAGGCAGCCAAGAGCCAAGAGTAGTTTGGTAAAGAGTGACATCAGTAGGATCGCCAGCATCATGTATAGTCAACTTCAAACCTGTTTCCATGGGAGTGGCAATAGGTTTTCAATCCTCAAGTCCAAACTTACATAGCAATGTCTCTATGTAACTTTTCTGACACAAGACAATACCACCATCACACTGCTTAAACTATATACCCAAGTAATGATGCAGCAGCCCCAAATCTTTCATCTTGAAAGTAGCATACAAATCAGCCTTAAATTCAGCAATATGTCTCTCATTTGGTCCAGTGATTAGCAAACTATCGACATAAAGAACCACAATGAGAAGTACATCACCCTCACGCTTTACATACAGTGTGCTTTTTGTTGGACTGTTACGAAAGCCTCGTTTAACCAAATGAGTGTCAACTTTCTCATACCAAGCACGAGGAGATTGCTTCAACCCATACAAAGCCTTCTTACATCTGCACACTTTGTCCTCTTGTCCTTTTATGACAAAACCGCGAGGCTGCGTTACATTAACTTCCTCAAATATGTCACCATTCAAGACAGCAGTAACAATGTCTCATTGATGTACATCCCAACCAAAATGAGCTGCCAATGCACATAGAAAACGCACAGTAGTCATACGACAAGTGGGAGCAAAATTTTCTTCATAATTTTTGTTGTGCATAACCCTTTGCAACAAGTCAAGCCTTATGGCGATCGATCTCACCATCCCGCTTGCGTTTCAACCTGTTAAGTACATAAGTGGCACACATGATGGTGGCCTCAAGCCACAAAGAATGCGGCAAAGCTTGACTTTTGACCATACATCGTGCCATTTCCGTCAGTTCCCTGTTTTTCCTCTCAGCAACACCATTTTGCTGAGGTGTATAAGGCACTATACATTGGTGTTTTATCCCACGACTAGCCAGAAATGCATTAAGTTCATGAGACATATACTCCCCCCCTCGATCGGAACGGAGGGTGCCCATAGTACATTTCGAGACATTTTTAGCCATAGCCAGAAATTGTTTGAAGCACATAAAAACTTCGGACTTCACTTTAAGCGGAAATACCCATGCATGCCTGGAGTAATCATCAATGAAAGTCACGAAGTACAGGTAATTTCCCAAGGACGGAGTTTGCATGGGCCCATAAACATCACTATGCACAAGCTGCAACCTCCATGTGGCCCGAACTGAACCATCCTTTGGAAACTTAGAACGTTGTATTTTACCCAAAATACAGCCTTCACAAACATGTTTGATAGGTGCTTCAAGAGGCGGCAAAGAAGCAACCATCTCAAATTTCTGCAAACGCAGCACTCTAGCAAAATTCAGATGACCAAAACATGCATGCCAAATTTTTGCATCTGAAATAGCCCTTGAATCTGCAACAACATTTGCAAAATTTTGTCCACACTTGTCATACAAAGTGAGCTTATAGAGCCCACGGCACAAGAGGCCAGATGCAACAATTTCATCACCAAAACTGAGATCATGAACTGTACATCTGTCGTCCACAAATTTGACTACAAGTCCAAGTCTAGCAAGTGCGGATACAGACAAGAGATTCTTCTTGATCCCAGGTACATAAAGTGCATCAACAAGTGTGAAAGAACTGCCATTAGCAGCAGTAAGCACAATCTTTCCAACTCCCTGAACTGGATAAGAGGCATTGTTGGCAGAAGTGACAGAATTCCCATGAGGGACAGACTCGAGAGAGGTGAACAATTCACGATGTGAGGTAATGTGCTTTTTAGCACCACTGTCGAAATACCACACATGTGAATCTGCAGCAACTGACAAGCATGCATCATGGACAGCAGGATTTTAAGTGCACTCTGCGCTAAAAGCCCATTCTGCATCAACATCAACAACACAGTCTCCTTTCACAGAAGACTCAACAATGGCTGCATTTATAGTAATACCAGCATTTCCAGTGGAACCACCCTCTTTCTTCTTAGCCTCTTTGGCCTTCAACTTAGGACACGACTTGATCAAGTGATCTTTAGCTTTACAATAATGGCAACATATCTTCTTTTTGCCCTTATCACCAGAATTTTCAAACGAATTTCTGCTAGCAGAAGGATTAGGAACAAAAAAATTTCCACTCGCAGAAGAACCATAAGAAGTGGCTGCATTGCTGTTACCACCCTTTCTTTGAGAAGCAATAAAAGCCTGTTGAAGTGCACGTTGCCTAGTCCTGTTTTTTCTTGAAAGTGACTCTTGCAACAGCAATGTGCATAATGCATCAAACTTGACAACTTCTCGATTTCCTTGGGTCATAAGTCTCCAAGTACTAGCAAAAGTCTGGTAAGAATCTGGTAAGGCATCAAGAACAGTCTGCACAAGGAAACTATCTGAAATGACTTCTCCAGCAGAAATAAGTTGTTCATTGATATCCTTGACACTAGCAAGGAAAGTGTCCATATCATCTTCCTCATGCATAATCTTCGACTCCAGCTCTTTACGTAGCAAAGCAATTTTAGCCTCATTGCGACTTGCATAAAGACCAGCCAAAATATCCCAAGCCTGTTTTGCAGATTTCGCTCAGCGGATGTGACGAACAATGGTGCACTTCATAGACAACGCAATCAATGCATGAGCTTGCGCATCCTTAACATCCCAACGAGCTTATTCTATCGTAGGCAAAACAACTCTAACAGCAGCAATCCTTGCAGCAAGACATGCAACATCCTCAACATCGCCTACATCCTCAGAACCAGGATGTACATCAATGCCCTGCACAATATTCCAGACGCCCTTTGACACAAGAACGTGTTGCATCATATAAGCCCACATAGGGTAATTGTCCCCATCCAACCTATCCTCAACAGCAAACATCTTGAACACATCTGTGTTGTTGTTGTCAGCCATGGTAAATGCTGCACCTGATGTGAAAGCTGCCCAAAAATAGAAGAAACGCAACGGGAACAACACGTGCTATATAGAACAGACCGTAGAAGACTGTAAGGCACCTGTTATGCAAAAAACGGCACTGACAGAAATTCTGCACAAAATGACGAAATTGCCTGTGCAAACCTGCCTGTAGTGGAAACGGAGGCCAAAATGAGCCCAAATTGAAAACCTGAGCAGACTAAGCTCTACGAGCCTTCCCAAAATATTTGTCGACCTGTGAACGCTTGCTAGAGCTCACTGCAATTGGAGAAAGTGAGCAAGCGTGTGCTGGAGCAGCTGGCGACTAAGCCCAGGAGGATGCAACCTGCTCTGATACCAATTGTTGGAATTAGGGTTGCAGAGAAACGCACACAGCTTGGAGAAGACGAAGGAAGCTCAAGGCACACAATGGAGAGTGTATTACTTAGTGTGCAGTGGAAAGATGGATAGCCCTAGAGTGATGGGCGTATATACAATGCTCAGGGGGAAAAACCTCCTAAAGAGGGAAAGAATGCCCCGGCGGTCCTAGTGTGTTCACACACATCACTACCACATGTATATGGTAACACCTCTTACCTCTATCTTCTATCTCTTTGCATCTCTGAGAAGCCTTGACACTTTCACCTGAGTGTTTTGTTTCGTTTCTCTGTTCTTGCAGCTTCCCTCTTGCCCTTGTTACTACCTTGATAAGTATCGTGGGCTCTCTCTCTAATGAGCTTGTTCAAATCATTTCAACCAAATTCATAGGCATATTTCCTTTCTCACTAGGGTATTTTGGGCAATCTTCAGGTATTTTGTACATTCCGTGCAATAGACTAGTGGTGGCACCAATCCTTCTTTTTCTTGTGGACACTCATTTTTCCAGTCATCAAGTCCTCCACATTTATGGGACCCCCTAGTTCTTTGATGAGGTAGAGAATCTCTCATAATGGGTGGTTTAGTCCCCTGGTTGGCAATAAAGTAAACAAGAGTGTTTACAAAGTAATTTGTAGTACATTGGCTCATAGATTGGGATAGGTTGTGGGTCTTACCAACCTTCCTCTATCGCTCTTGATGCAAAACTATGCTCTTCATAGGAAGTTACATGTATAAGTGCATGTGAGTATTCTTTCTTTATTGCATTTGTCGCTATTATTTTGACTAGAATAGGATTATTGTGTGGTATTGTAGGTTGTTGCTCTAGTACTAGCTAAGATCTTTCCATTCCTGCAATTATTCTATAGCCATGTGCTCGGTTTGGTGGGTACTTGTAAACAGGCTACCCCTACTCCCTCATGGACACATATTGTACATTCCCATCATATTTTGGCCTAAAATAGCACTCTTTTGTCTCAAGATTGGTCCATTTTCCCTCTATGGTGCACCAATTGTTGTTTGTCTTGGGGCCATAGGAGGTTGAGCTAGTGGTGGAACATGGAGTTGCCCCTACCCTTGTGCTTTCATAGGCACTTGCTTTTATAATTGTTCAGAATTCTTTATAATTGTTCAAAATTCTGAGTGATAGTCTTCAAACTATTGATTGGAGAGGTTGCAACAACTAGTCCCAAACTCAAACTATTGATTGGAAATGTTGCGACAACTAGTCCCTATTGAGATGACAAGTTCAACATAAACGACTCTTGGATTACTACCACCGATAGTCATCATCATTGGCACGATTTGGTGGATACACATATCTTCACGAGTGATACTACAAGTGTACTACAGCAAGTTGGTCTACCTACTAGAGTGATGGCACACTTATCTATTCACCTAACTCACTAGCGATTACATTAGGCTGTTGTACTAGTTTCCTTTTATGTTGTATTTTTTCTTATGTTTTGTAGACCTTTTATCTTGAGTTAGTGAAGAAGAAGAAGTACAATATTTTGCATGAATATGTGTGTGTGTACGCATGCGCACTTGCAAGAGCTCAAGCTCTAGACTTTTCTATCTCTTGACATGGTATCAAAGCTTGGTTGTGTCTGAGGATCTTGGAGCAACAAGCAGGAGCAGCCTAGGAAACTGCCTCGGTATTTTTGGGAGCCATCATCAACGATGTCCATTTGAGGTGATTCCTTTTGGAGATTGTGCATTTCACGGCTATATGCAGTCCTTTGGATACAGATTGTACAGGATGATTTCATTTTGGGCATGTTTTGATCCTCGTTTTGGAGTTACAGTGTGTTTGCACGCAAAAATGCTAAGGTTCGGGATTCTACAGATCTGCATATTGGTGGTGCATAAAGCTTCGGTTTGACTATAGTGTGCATATATACTATTTGACACCGTGAAACATGTGTATGTATTAGCTTCTAATTATAGGTGGTAATTTGAGCAGATTGCTCAGAGACTTGGTGAAGGGTTGGAAACATGTCGACCAACAATGATGGGCTTAACCAGATTGTCAGTGAGAAGCTAAACAAGAACAACTTCCACGCTTGGAAGTTCAGAATGACAAATTTCTTTATGGGTAGATGTTACTAATATTACATTGATGGAGAGCATGAGACAACACCTACGTACATTACCAGAGGAAGGTACGAGTGTTGTGCAAATAAAGACGTTGTTGGGCAAAAGAAAAAGTGGAACACCTCTATAGCTCTATAGCCCAAGAGCGTTCAAACTTCAATCTCAGCACCAAAAATTATACCAAAACAAATCTTAGTATACCCAAACCAAAAGGCATATGCTCCCTTGGGAATTTACAATCACACGCCCACCCAAAGGACCATAGCATATAGGAGCAAAACCTTGTCAAGCACAGATTTACAGCACACACATCGGCCAATGCATATGAAGACAAGGGCTACAATTGAACATCACAACCCTCCCAATTTGTCTGCACACAATTTGCCATTAGGTTGCCATAGCCATGACGCTGCAGAGAACTAGTCATAACTTGAAGAGAATAACTCCAATTGGGGCACTTTAAAGCTTGGAAAAAATATTGAAAAATGACTGAAGAGAAAGCTGCAGATGATCAAAATTGATTCTACAGGCCGCTATGTGCAAAATTGATGCAAAGAGAAAGCTGTCCCGATACGACTACGCGTGGAGAAAGCAAGGCGAGGGCAAAAAAATGCATCCAAAAGCATCAAGGAGGCACAATGACCCAAAATGTGCATATTTTTTATATTTGGCTAAACTTTTTTAATTTTTTACAAGAATTTTAGTTACATACAAGTCTCACTTCAAAAAACTCACTCATGGGCACTTACAATAACCCGATCAACATCAACTCCACAATTCATAAATACATGCCCTCCCAATCTGTCTGCAATCAATATGCCACTAGGCTGCCATAGCCATAATGCTGCAGAGAATTAGTCATAACCTGAGGAGCATAACTCCAATTGGGGCACTTTAAAGCTTGGGAAAAATCTTGAAAACGACTGACAAGAAAGCTAAAGATGATCAAAATTGATTCTACAGGCCGCTATGTGCAAAATTGACGCGAATAGAGAGCTATCCCGATACAACTACACATGGAGAAGGAAAGGCGAGGGCAAAAAGCTGCATCCAAAAGCATCAAGGAGGAACAACAACCCAAAATTTATTTATTTTTTAATTTGGCTTTTTTTAAAAGTAATTTTACATGACTTTTATTTATATACAAGTCTCACTTCAAAAGACTCACTAACAGGCACTTACAATAAACTGATAGTTGGCGCTACACTAGCAACTTACCCTGCATGTACATATGCTTGCTAAAGCAAGCTAAAAACCCCACATACCCTTTTGACATCGGAAGTCATGTCCATATGTACAAATTTACAAAAAACCCCACATACCCTTTTGATATCGAAAGTCATGTCCATTTCCATATGCGCCCAACCTAGCATGCTAGATCATTCATGATCAGTAGCAAAAAAGAGATCTTGTAAACCAGATGAGGGAGTCTTCATTTCATCTTCAAAATCAGCCATATGATCAAAAAATTCTTCCTAAATAAGGCTCATCCTTAATCGCAGTCATTCATCTTGTAACATACTTCTTGAACCTGTAACCATTTACACGTGCCTTATGTCGGGTACCATCTAAGTCATCAATACCCCACTTCTCAAACACATCATAAGCCACACTAGTGCCTCTAATTTTTTATTTGAGAACCCTATTTGTCATGATTTGGCACTCTTTACAAGACTTGTACCAATGATGAACATCCCGTTGAATGCTTGGCCATACATACGCCTCCTGCAAGACTTTATGTGATGTTTGAAGAAAAGTGACCACCACAAGAACACTCATGATTTTCCTCTAAAATTTCATAAATTTTCTCTTTCCAAGGTACTTTTATCATCACAAGATCAACCCCTTTCATATACAAGGCATCACCAAGCGGTACATACATTTTGACATGATGAAGGAAGGCATACTTCTTTGATTTCTCCAACTCAGATGGAAGCATACATGTTTGTTGAAATTCTTCTTCTCTCTCCAAAGCTTCTCTTCCCAAATAAAGTGGAGAATCAGCCCTTATCACATACAATTGGCCAATTGAAGCTTGTCATGTGCTTCTTCATTTTGAGACCTGTCCACATGCCTTAAACTCCAAGCTTCAAAACGCTTAAGTCTGT
Organism: Adiantum capillus-veneris; assembly: GCF_014529385.1. Taxonomy (NCBI): domain Eukaryota; kingdom Viridiplantae; phylum Streptophyta; class Polypodiopsida; order Polypodiales; family Pteridaceae; genus Adiantum; species Adiantum capillus-veneris. The sequence continues at coordinate 79,271,523 of NC_140957.1, forward strand.
AGATTCTTCACTCTAGAATACATATTTTTTGGCCTTGGATTCTTACTTTGCCACACCCCAAGTACTTAACCATCAAAAGAGCATCACCTCCTACCCTCACACAATGGATGTCAAGCTCAAGGCAAAGGTTGAGTCCTTTCTCCAAAGTAGCATATCTAGCTTCATTGTTGCTTTGTGCCATAAGCCTCAAACTCCTTTTGTTACCAAATCACCTTGAGGATCATAAATTACAATACCTCATGAAGCTTCACCATACTCTTTCATGTAAGAGCCATCCAAAAACAATAGATAGAGATTGTCTATGTCAAGAGCTTCTACATGTAGCTTCTTCAGTGTGCTCTCCTTAATAAAAAGAGGGCTTTCCTTATAAGTAAGAAAATCAACCAATGTTGCCCTTGTACTCTGCTAAACAAGAAAAGAGAATTGGAATTCCTGTATCTCCACAATCCATGGACTTCATGAGTCTCTTTGATAAGGTAGGGCTACTCACCAATTGAGGTAGAAGAGTGTAGCTCGTGAGAAATGTGAAAGGTTTGGGAAGAAGATCCTAAACCTTCTACATACATAAATTACACTCACCATAATGAGCTCCTCCTTAGTATAGCCTCTTTCCATGCCTAGTTTCACCTTGCTAGCACAATACATAGGCTTCATGTAGTGGGATTTGTTACCTCGTTGAAGAAGGATAGCCCTAATTAAAGCATTAAGTTGTACATTTCCCATTCTCCTTAGCTTTTGGCGTATGGATTGAGATCCTTCCTTGATTAGAATGTGGATTTTCTCTCCTTTGAAGACTCTAATTTCCTCATAATAAGTGATGAATAAATTGGAAAATTGTTGTATCACGGCAAGATACTCACCCTTCTCAGGACTAGTCAAATCCAAAGATAGCATGCTTTGAATCAGCTCCTTCTTGACATTAGTTTGAACTTTGGGTTGCATCATCTCTTCAATTTTCTCATAAGGACCAGAGATGTCCTTATTCTCCATAAGGCCAAGAAATAGTTGTTTCTCATCATGTTGTTCTTCAAGAAACAGGGAGGAAACATCTACATCACTATTGTTGATATCTTCCATCTCACTGCCATCACCCCCATTGTCTTCTTCTTCATTTGAGTAATCTTCTTCATCTCTCATCAAAAGTAGCATCCAAATATATCTTGTAGCCATGTCAAACCTCATCTTATCACCCCTTCTATTGTGGAGAGTGATGGTACCTGTATAGCTTTGGTTGCCTATGGTCTTCCAAGTATAAGAGGGGATGCACCAATACCCATGGGCATAATATGACAAATGACCAGCACTTTAACATCAAACACGTCCACCTCCGAGTCCTTTATAACTCCCAAGAACTTCACCCTTGATTGGTTTGCAAGCTTTATACAAAAACCTGCATTCTTCACCATGTTGAGTGCCTGCTTTCATACACAAGATTGAGTGATCAGCATATTTGTGCACCTCCATCAATATAAGCCTATCCAATGCACTTCCTCGTATGCGATGCATCCAAATTGGGACATATATGAGGTAGCTCATTCAAAGATAGAACTTACATAGACCCCCTTGCAGGCTCCTTCTTCATAGGGAACAAACGAGGTTTGTCCACTTATCATTGGGTCAAAAGTGAGCTGAACCTCTAGATTTAGTACATAGTGATGTTTGTGGTCCTATGTCAACCAAAACTCTAGGGGGGGCTAGCTATTTTTTGACATTCATAGATGACTCTACTCGAAAGGTGTGGGCATATCGTTTGAAACATAAAGATCAAGTTCTTCCTGTATTCCAAAATTTTTTGGCGCACATTGAGAATCAGTCTGGCAAGAAACTTAAGAGGTTGCGGATTGACAACGATGGAGAGTATGTCTCCAAGGAGTTTGACAATTTCTGTGCTAAAAGGGGGAATAAAAGGCAGTGTACTACACCATACACACTAGCTCAAAATGGAGTTTTTGAGCACATGAATCATACGATTCAGGAAAGAGTCATAGCCATTCTTTCTATGGAAAATCTCACACAAGGCTTTTGGGAAGCCGTCTTGACAGCAGTGCACATCATAAATCGTTCGCCTAGTATGCCATTGAACTATGAGATTCCAAAAGAGTTATGGTCTAAACAGAAGTCCCACTATGACCATCTACGTGTTTTTGGTTGTGAAGCTTATGCTCACGTGCCTAAACAACTTCGACATAAGTTAGAGCCAAAGTCACACAAATGTCTTTTCATCGGATATGGTGCAGATGGAGAGATGGGATATCATCTCTCGCACCCAGAATCTCGCCAAGTCATTCATAGTTCAGATGTGATCTTCAATTAGTCGAAGATGCATAAACAATCTATCAAGAAAATAGAGGTTCGAAGAGTCACTTTTGAGGATGTTGCCTCAGAGAAAATGAAATCAACTTAGCAGGCTAGTGATGTACACTAGCAATGCTCCAGAGGGAGCAGATAGCAATGGTCAAAGAGTGAGATGGTCTATAAGAGTCTCTCATCCACTTGCACGTTTTGAGCTAGGTCTTGATTACATCATGTTGACCAATTGCGGTGAGCCAAGCTACTACCAAGAAGCCATGATGACGGATGATGTGGTAAAGTGGGAGCAAACTATGGAATCTAAGTATAACTCAATTCTGGCTAATGACACTTGGGACTTGGTAGAACTGCCAAATGATGTGAAATCTTTACCTTGCAAATGGGTTTACAAGAAGAAGTTTACCTCAGGTGATCCAAATCCAAAGTACAAAGCTAAACTTCTAGCCAAAGTACAAAGCTAGACTTGTAGCCAAAGGGTTCAAATAGCAAAAGGGAGTCGATTTTGATGAAATCTTCTCGCCTGTGGTCGAGATGAAAACGCTTAGAACTGTACTTTGTCTTGTAGCAATTGAGGACATGGAACTTGTCCAAATGGATGTGAAGACAACATTTCTTCACGGGGATCTAGATGAGGATGTTTACATGCAGCAGCCTGAAGGGTTTGTTCAAGAGAAAGCATCTCGTGAGGAGCTAGTATGTAAGCTCAAAAAGGAACTTAATGGCTTAAAGCAGGGTTCAAGGCAGTGGTATCATAAATTTGATGCATGCTTATAGTTGGGGAATCCATTGCAGAGATTTCCAACTTGAAGAAAACACTTAGCAATAATTTGCAATGAAATATTAGGGGATGCTACACACTTTCTTGGCATGCAAATCAAAGAGATCGCAAACGTAGTATTCTTGAGTTATCTTAGGAAACATACATTGAGAAAGTTTTGCAGCATTTCAATATGCAAGGGGGGAAAGCATTGAGTACCCCAATGCAGGCATTCTTGAAACTCAGCAAGGACAATGCACCCAAATCTGATGCTGAGCGAGTAAAAATGGCTAAGGTACCATATTCTTTGGCAGTGGACAGTCGCATGTATGCTATGGTAGTCACAAGGACAGGCATTGCTTTTGCAGTGGGAGTGGTGAGCCGATATATGGAAAATCTTGGCAGCAAGCATTGGGAAGAAGTGAAGCATATTCTTAGGTACCTCAAAGGTATGGTCAGTAGGTGTTTACGGTTCAAGAACAGTGATGCATCCATCGTGTGTTATGCGGATGCACACTATGCGGGTTGTGTCCACAATAGAAAATAAACATCTGGCTATGTCTTCATATTTGCTAAAGCAGCAATATCTTGGAGGTCATGTCTTCAAGATTGTACGTTGTCTTCCACTACAAAAGCAAAGTACGTTGCGTTGTCAGATGCAGGTAAAGAGGTTGTATGGTTATCTCGCTTGGTCAGAAATCTTGGCATTGATGAGACTCCAATGATATATTGTGATAGTCAGAGTGCTCTTGCATTGGTAAGGAATCCCTTGTTTTACTCCAAATTGAAACACATTGAAGTTAGGTATCATCTCATGAGAAATTTCTTGGCCAAAAAGCTCATTGATTTGGTCAAGGTACACACTAACAACAACCCAGCAGATGCTTTGACAAAAGGCTTAGCTTTGGAGCGGTTTACACATTGCAGTAAGTTGATGGGTATAGGTTGAAGCCACTAGATTGCTTCACGGTTGTACATACTATGTCACTTGGGCTGCGTTGGCCTTCAAGTGGGAGTTTGTTGGGATTCAGGCCAACTGGCCGGACATCCCACTTATTACTAACCCATATACTAACTTAACCAAATACACTTATTCTTTAATACAAAAGAGAATAAGGAGCTGCAACAAGATAACATTGCTGTGTGCTCCACCCAATAGTAGCGCTCTCTCTCTCTCTCTCTCTCTCTCTCTCTCTCTCTCTCTCTCTCTCTCTCTCTCTCTCTCTCTCTCTCTCTCTCGCGGCTCTCATACTTGCACTCGCACACGCTTCCCGCGGCACCTTCAAGAACATAGGTGGTCTAGGAAACTTTCAATGCAGGGGGAGTCCAAGAGGTCATGGAAATGTGCAGCGCAACATTACATTTCAACATAAAAACACAATATGATGGGGTTGTGGAAGACATGGTCACTTTGAACATGATTGTCTAGATAGGAGGTAGCAAAACAATTATGCAACCACTAGTAGAAATGTAGATGAGCCTGAGAGGTTTATGGTGCAACACATGATCTATGTCTGAATATGTGGCAAAATCCATTGATAATGTATATTATGTGGATTTTGGTACGTCGAATCACATGACCAATCATGGTGAGTGGTTCAAGCAAGTGCAGACTTTGCAAAGTCCTAGTTATGTAGAGACTGGGGATGATACTGCACATCCCATTATGCATACAAGAAATGTGTCATTGTCTATGACAGATGACAAAGTGAAGTACCTGGCTAATGTACTGCATGTACCCAATATTACAAAGAATTTGGTATCTATTGGTATCTATTGGACAAATGGTTGAGCAGGATTTGCGGGTCAGATTTAACTCCGATGGTCTCTTTGTCGAAGATCATAAGAAGAATAGAAGGCTAGTTACACAAGGAAATAAAGTGGGAAGAGTGTTCAATTTGGATGTAAATGTGTCTAAGATGAATGTTGCCATGTTTGCACGTGGTGCAAGTGTTGTTCCAGATATGAGATTTGGCACAAACGTATTGGTTACGTAAATTTGCAGAGGCTAAAAATGACACAAACTAAAGAGATGGTTATAGGTTTGTTAGCATGTAAAGTTGCTAAAATGTGGAAAGTTTGTGAAGCTTGTCAAGTTGGAAAGGAGGTAAAATCATCCTTTTCTCATGATAAGCATGTAAGCAAGAATGCATTGGATTTAGTGCATACATATGTATGGGTCCAGCAAAGACTGCATCTATGGGTGAATGTAGATACTATGTGAGTTTCATTGATGACCATACGAGAAGGTATGGGTCTATCTAATGCAACAAAAAAGTGAGGTGTTTATGTACTTTTAGAATTTCAGACTAAGAAACATGTAAAGTGCCTGAGGTCAGATGGAGGGGGAGAATGCTTCTCCAATGAATTCAATGGTTTTTTGAAAAATCATGGAGCTCAAAGGTAGTTTTCATGCAGGTATACTCCGTAGTAAAATGGTGGTTTTGAGCAAAAGAACAAGCACATTGCAAAGGTTTCTAGAGAGTTGAAGAATGATAATAACATGGCTCATTGTTATTGGGTTGAGGCTATTGCTATAGGTGTTTACATTATGAACGGACCCCTACTATTGTAGAACATGATATGACACCTGAAGAGAATGGTGAAAAACCAAATGTATTAGATTTTAAAGTGTTTGGATATATTGCTTATGTCCATGTGCTAGGTGAGCTAAGAAGTAATCTTGATCCGAAAGCAAAAAAATGTGGTTCATTGGCTACTCTCTTGAGAAAAAAGGATACAAGTGCTACAATCTTGTCACGGAGAAAGTGAGGGTAAGGATGTTGTTTTCGATAAAATGGAAAGTCGGTACACTGATGTAAAAGATGATTTGGGGGCTCATGTAAGAGAGAATGTGGCTGCAGAAAATATAGGAGCACAGTCACAAGGCTTGAGTGGGCCGCAAGGGTCGTGTAGTGAAGGTCATGGTGAGTATCCATGGTGTGGTAGATTGCATGAAAGAGTGAGTCATGCTAACTCTTCAAATGCATCAATGAAAGGGAAGGAAAAAGTCGATGATGCCCCTAAGTTGCCAAATTTGAGTAATGGTCATGATGATGGCAATAGTAGATGAGGAGTTTGGCATACCCTCTGTGAAGACTCTGGGTGCAAGAAGGATGCAAGCATGGAATAAGGCTCTTGGAAGTGATCGTGGACCACGCAGGTCTAAAAGAGTAAGAAATCATGTGCAAAGATTGACTTATGATAGATATGTAGCTCGTCATTGTGCATATATGGCAAAGATTATAGAGGAGGTAGAACCCACATGTTTTGAGGATGCTAACAAAGATGAAAAATGGTGGCAAGCTACGGATGAAGAGATGGTTGCACTTGATGCAAATAGAAAATGGGAATTGGTGCCATTACCAAGGTAAAAAGGCAATTGGATGTAAATGGGTTAGTACAAAATAAAGCATAATGTTGATGGCATTGTGAGCAAGTATAATGCTAGGCTTGTGGCCAAAGGTTATGCATAGACTTATGGGATGCTGATTATGAGGATACATTCAACTTCGTAGCCAAGATGGCTATAGCTTGTGTGTTTATTTCAATGGCTGTCGCATTAAAATGGGTGCTGAAGCAAATGGATAAAGAATGCGTGTCTGAATGGAGACTTGGAGGAAATTGTGTATATGGAGCAGCCACAAGGTTATGCATATATGAGGCTACGTGACCTTGTATACATGTTAAAGAAAGAACTGTATGGATTTCGAAGAAAGCACTTGGATCTTGGTATGAGAGGATGTGGCATTCCTCATTTCATTAGGCTCTAAAATGTCAGATGTAGATCATTCATTATATGTGCAGAAGAATGAGGGAGGAATTGTGGTGATATGCATATATGTGGATGACTTAATCATTGGAGGTGATAATGTGGATGAGGTAGAGGGTGTATAAGCTCTACTTATGCAAGAGTTTGAGATGAAATACTTGGGAGACTTGTGATATTTTTGGCCATTGAAATTATTCTCACAGAAGAGGGTGTATGGCTATCACAAAGACAATATATGCTTTGGAAATGTTGAAAAAACATGGTATGGCTGATTGTAAGCCAATTGCAATGTCCTTATATTAGAATTTGAAGTTGGGGAATGATAGTACTTGATAATGCTACCATGTACATGAAGATTGTGGGTAGCTTAATCTACTTGAGTATCTCACGTCCATACTTGAGCTAAACAGCTAGATTGGTGAGTCAATTTATGCAGTCTCCTAGGAAACCACACTTGGATGTGTGATGCGCATATTGCACTATTTGAGTGCTACTTTGGATTATGCATTCTTTTATAGGGATTTGACGTGGAGTTGCAGCTATATGGCTACACATATACGGGTTGGGTTGGTAGTCCATACGATCGTAGGTCTACCAGTGGATTCATGTTTCCATTTGGGAGTACTACTATCACATGGAGACACAAGAAGAAACCTACATTTCTCTTTTGAATACAAAGACAGAGTACAGGGGCGTTGCAGTGGCAGCATGTGAGCAACCATGGTTGGAATTGCTAATTTAGGACTTTGGAGTACAAGTGCAAGGCCAATTGTCATTTATTGTGACAACCTCAGTAGCATATACTTGGCACCAAACCCAATGTTTCATGCTAGGACAAAGCACATTGAGGTACACTACCACTTCATCAAAAAGAAGGTCTTAGGAAGCGACCTCGACCTTGAGTACGAGGCAGCGGATGAGCAGATTGTAGATATTTTCATAAAGGCACTTGTAAAGACTCTAGGTAACTGCACATCCAATAACCTCCCAGCCATACTATTCTGACTCTTAGCTACATATAGACCCTCATACTGCATGTGATTTTTGGCCCTTGGCCCCGATCGGTCTTACCTTAGGCCTGTCATTACTCCCCCCCTTAGAGAATCATTTTCATCCTCGAAAACAAAAGTGGTGGTATCTTCATAAGAAGACTAATGTTTTCAACAGTGGCATTCTTCATGGATCTAGCTGTTTATTTGGCTAAAATATGATCCAGTAGGAGATTCAATGAAATCAAGAATAACATCTTGATTGTCCACACTATTGTCTCTTTGCAACCACTTTGCGTAACCGGCCCATAAATAACATAGTGTATAGACTCCATTGAAAACTCACTTGAGTATACTAAACGAGTTATCACAACTAAGATGTATCCAAAAGAGTACCTCTTTTCACTTTCCATGAAAGTAAATTGGCTTTCTTTTCACTTTCCATGAAAGTAGTTGGCTAATATAACTCATCAGCAAAGTATAAGTCCTTAACTTGTCATCAATCTTTACTAAACAACCCCACCATAACTTGTGTTCAAGGTTGAGAACGTGACTTCAACATGATGAGACTAACTTAATCACAAACATGCTTTCTTATTGGATTTCTTGGTGTTGACGTACGTGCTTTGCATATCCTTTAGCACAAGATTACACTTGTAATTTGCCTATCCTCTTTGGAAAAATGACAATACTGAGCTGTGTTTCCCCACTATTTACAGACACGCTTCCAAAATGACTCGTAAAGAGGGATCAAAATTCCTTACATTATTTCTAGGTAACAACAATGATATGAATAACCATCTTGCTTAACTTGATAGATCCACAAGCACCCAAACCAAGTCATGACCTCTATTGGTGATTGGTAGATCAAAATTCCTTACATTATTTCTAGGTAACAACAATGATATGAATAACCATCTTGCTTAACTTGATAGATCCACAAGCACCCAAACCAAGTCATGACCTCTATTGGTGATTGGTAGATCAAAAAATAATCTCATAGAGATACTGCACAAAGAGTGCAAAATGATTCATAAGCAATTAATGTGGTGAATATGTATGTCGCTCCAAATCAGCCTTTGCAAAAATAGATCTGAACCTGCATATAGGTGCTCATTCTGGCCCTTGGCTTAACATTGTGCCATAAAGGAATGTGAAAATCGATCACGCCTAGGTACCAATGAAACATGTTCATCAGCAGAACAAAGCCTTGCTACATGTATGAACAACCATCCATTAATGTTGTTTAGCAGTACTTGTAACCTTAAGAAGTTATTCTAAGTATTCGACAATTTTTGGCAACTAAAATTGTTCATTATACTACATGCTCAAAATGGTCTATAAAACGGATTTGACCAGCACCTAGGAACTTTGTCGCGACACATAATTGAAATAGCGGGTGCCAATGTCAGTCCCAGAGACTCATATGCTCCACATGTGGAATATGTCTCAGAAAATGATGGTAGAAGAAGTGACATCTAACAAGTACAAGATGTACTTGTGTGTGGAGGTAACTACAAACACTCACTGACATGAGTGAGAGGGACCCTCATATACTTTGTTCCACACTGGCTAAAACAAACTCCTCGAGTTCCTATGCCATTTTGTATCCCATGTGACAACATGTGCCAAAGAAAACACTATATATAGGTCTAAAATTCTTTGCTCTTACATGACCTTGACATGTCTCTGAAGAGAAAAATGTATGAAAGTGGAAAAAACCAAATCATATGCATACCTGGAGGTTGAACATAATGTTCACTTACCTGTAGCCATGAGCACTTTCCAAACCTAAAAGAAACAACTGGAAAAACCATGGGTGCTGCCTTTGCAATCCAAACCCCTTGGTTAGCTTCTGCAATGTCCAACTGCTTGGACTTTGCATGAAAAGTGCACAAACTAGCAGCCAACAATGACCAACACAGTCTACTGTGTCTAACAGTGATTGAAGTCAAAGTTGAACTTGTCCACTATCCCTTGGTAGCTTGTGGACATCTTTCCTTGAAAGTGCAAGTGTGAAGGTTCCAAGAATTGATCATCAACACTTAGTAAGTAATCATGAGCTGGGTCTTCCCCTAAAATTGTGCTCGTATAGACACTCTTAGTGCTATAAACAAAATAGGAGATTGGCTCAAGTTGGAATCATATTCACAACTCGATCTTTTGTAGACCTAAAAGTTCATAATCTTGGGTTTTTGTAAACAGTCGTGTTGTCCAAAATGCTTTCTTCATCTATACACCTTGGTAGAGATAAGCCTTTACGAGTTTAAGACTTTCAAAAACTCAACTTGATCTTCACACATAAAGAATCGATGGGTACTCAACTGGATAGAATTTTTTGGTCTTGAAAGCAATCATTGATGGATTACAAACAAATGGCTCTTAGCCATTCCAAAATAGAGGACTCTTAGCCCTTCAAAAATAGATGGCTTTGAGCCCTTCTTGTTCCCATATCGACATAGAAAGATTTTAGTAAAATCATGCCTAATTTTACTTTTCCTACAAAGAATTAGAAAAGAGAAAGAGAGATCTTTTTTGGCTACAAGGAAGCGAACAATAGTGTGCTTGTACAAGGCTCTTGTAGAGAGAGGTAACATAAGTCACATCTTGACCCACCTACCTTGTATGTGGTCGTGATTGTACCAAGGTGACTTAAATATGGCACTTTGCCTCTGAATAAACAAAATTAAAAAATGTTTTAAAACATCAATAACTTAGCTCGTACTTGATAGAGTAGCTAGTGTTATAGAAAAAGCGTAAATAATAATGAGATGGAATTATGTCTACCTCACTACTACCTCACTAGCATGTTGTGCACGCACAGGTGTAAACCCTTGGTGACAATGATGGCCCCTATAGATTGAGCTTATACCAGAAGTCCTTGCACAAGCGGGCATGGATACATCACAATTTGTCGTTGTCATACGTAAATTCTGAGCTTATACCCTCACTTTGACAAATTTCCACAATTGTGCCAATGGTGTTGATTCAAAGTCAACGGCAAGATCTTGGCATGGGTTAGAAGCCTTGCTTCTCATGAATGTTGTCAAAGCACTTTTCTTTGTACAATTTAGGAAATCCTTGTCGGCTTAAAGGTTAAAATGTAGAAAAACAAGAAAACTTGAAATTTCCTAGCATGGTTACTCTATTGTGGCCAGTTGTCTTGAGTTTTCAAAATAAAAACTCACTTGAATCTAGTTCATAGCCATATCTACTGCTCAAGAGAGAGTTGTCGTATGCACCATATACGTCATCTTGGCACATAATGAAATAATCTACATACACTTTCCAAGTCCTCCCCTAACTTCATATGCTCATAGCATATTCCAAATGTGGGAAGTCTTATCTTTGCATGATACATCTCAATAGCCCCACTTTGGATGCTACCATTGCTCATAGCTAACAGATACTCTTGGTCACTACAGATGTCATAACAATGTAAATCTTGTCAAATTGTACATCGTATTGAGAAGCAGAAAAACAATTGCAAGTTAAGTAAGTTGTACCTTCTTAGCGTGATTTCCGTTGCCCTTGACCATATAGGGTTGTCTTGATCTGGACTGCAACTCAAAAAAAAAAATGCCTAGGAACCATATCCTAGCAAGAATGCAAATCCAGACGTGAAATAGAGAGACTCTTGTCGACGTCTCAAAGACGAACAAATGGTCGATCATACTGGACAGCCTTCATCAAGTCCAGCCACCGGCTGTGCCGATCTTCGTGAGATTCTCAAGCACTACCGGGTGGCCTTGCCGTTGCATCAAAATATAAGGTTTTGGAAACCTCTCCCACGAAGTTCCACGGCATGTGCCATTTATGGTGAGAAGTCGTGCTTCTAATCGAGACCATTTCGTACTCAAGCCGTGCTTGATTTTGGTCTTCAAGCCAATCATTGGTCATTGGATAGCCAAAGTTTTCTAAACAAAAACCTCTACGTGGTCCAGCCTTGTTGGGTCTTACGCTTGTGACAAGACATGCTTGTACAAGGATTTGATAACAACATTGTTTGCACAAGCCTTGCTTGTGCCTTGATACAACATGTTATTGAGGAAAATAATAAACAAAATTGAAATCTATTACTTACGTCATAAATGACCTCAAGCAACTTGCTTTGGACAGCATGGCCAGGACGTTCAAGCTTCCATAATTCTCAAACTAATTACCAATATCGTCATTGCCTTACACCCAAAATTGCGAGATGGAAAGAGAGAGAGAGAGAGAGAGAGAGAGAGAGAGAGAGAGAGAGAGAGAGAGAGAGAGAGAGAGAGAGAGAGAGAGAGAGAGAGAGAGAGAGGGAGAGGGAGTGAGAGAGAGAGAGAGAGAGAGAGAGAGAGAGAGAGAGAGAGAGAGACACCTGTCGGCTTCCTAAATTCCCATTGCAAGAAATTCCAAATGTTGCAAATTGTCTGCTTGTATGACTTCAATTGGAATACTTTCCCTCAAACTAGAATTTTGTGTACAAGAAAATTTCGAGGCCTAAACATGCATGCTGGTCATAAAAAATTTGATGATCGCTGACAATTGGCAAAATTCCTTCACTTTGAAGGATTTGCCTTGCCTTGGTGGCTATGGAAGGATGTGTGTTCGGGGTGGACATGCACCCTTAGTTGAAAGTAGGATAAATTTTGGGTGGCCTTGGGCACCCACCATTTGAAACCACCTTCAAAAGAAGTAAATACCCCTTGGGCCATGGCAAAACCAGAGAGAGAGAGAGAGAGAGAGAGAGAGAGAGAGAGAGAGAGAGAGAGAGAGAGAGAGAGAGAGAGAGAGAGATGTCTATTTCATGAAGGTCCATGGCACGATGTACTCTCCCTTAGGGTTTGGTCTCGGTGAGCTCCAAGCGATTGTACCTTGTAGCTAGGAGGAATTTCATGTAGTTCCACCCCTGCCATGAGACCTCTCATGAAAGGGAGAGACATGTGAGAGAGAGAGAGAGAGAGAGAGAGAGAGAGAGAGAGAGAGAGAGAGAGAGAGAGAGAGAGAGAGAGAGAGAGAGAGAGAGAGAGAGGGAGAGCATGCATCATGCAACGTTCATGCAAAGCTTTCCCCCTCCTCCATAGTTGCTCTTCCTTAAGCTTTGATGCCAGTGTAAGACTCTGACACAATAACCTCTTAACCATACTATATATAGGCCCCTGGCCCTCTAGCTCTTAGTTGCATATAGACCCCCATACTGCACACGAGTTCTGGCCCTCGCCTCGGCCTATCTTACCTTAGGCCTGATACCCCTCGGAGCAGAGAAGCTCTGCACCATCACTAATGTACCTTGGTGAATACGCATATCTCCACATTGACTGATACTACAGTCGTACTGCACCGAGTTGGTCTACCTACTGGAGTGATGGCACACTTATCTACTCACCTCACTCACTAGCGATTTTTATTAGCCCGTTGTACTAGGTTCCTTTTATGTTTTGTAGACCTCTTATCTTGAGTTAGTGAAGAAGAAGAAGTTGTTGAGATGTCCACAAGTCATTATCAATTTTTAAAGAACGACAGTGTCCGGCCCTTGACTGAGTAAGATACCTTACTTGTTTATCAACCAGAGGTACTAGATGCAGTGAGTAACACCAGATTTAATTACTTTAGACAAGCTAGGTTTTTTTTTTTAGTAGTCCTTTAAAAAAAATAAAAAAAATGAGTGGTATATTTTACTTTTTAATGCGAGTGGTGAAGTCCATCAAGAGTCCAAACATTTCAAGATCCATAGCTCGGTAGCTATGCTTAAGCCCAAAAATAGCAACCATATACTTACCTTCAAACTTAGTAATCCCATGGTATCATTGGTATCCCTTTAGACAAAGATAGGTCATGTACGACCTTTTCTGTATAAGATGCATAATCATTTAATTTTTATTTTTTGGCAAGAGACGATATCAGCTGAAACCACTAGCATAGCCAGTTAGCAGGGTAGCAAGACTCCCTCTTATTAATATGGAATCCCCTTTTGAATTCATAGCTTGGAAGCTATGCCAAAGCTGAAAATACCAGCTATATACTTACCTTCATAATGTCAAAATATCCACAAGTCATTATCAATTTTTAAAGAACGACAGTGTCCGGCCCTTGACTGAGTAAGATACCTTACTTGTTTATCAACCAGAGGTACTAGATGCAGTGAGTAACACCCCAACCATTTGTTTTTATATGAAATTACAAGTGCCCAGCTATATTAAGCCCAACAATTTATCGCACCAAGCTAACACAACTTGTTTTTAACACATAACTTCCAACCCTGCACGTCATGCAATATGTCATATTGCTTTTAAAAAATGTAAATTAATGTCCTACAATAGTTAACAACAGAGCCCCAATCAACCAGTATACGCACAAACGCCAGTATTACAGCCAATAGCGCGCAACATGTAGCGCCATAAACAACCAGTAGCTACAAACCTGCAACTGCTCGAGAAAGAGCCAGTATAACACCCAGTAGCAAGAGACAGTCCAAGCATGTGTTTGACAGTAGCTCAATCCCAATCTATGCATACGGGGCCTTAAGGCACATGCTAATCATGCCCCGACCCAGCAGTTTGAAAGAAACCAGTTAGCCGTGTTTATATCAACACGCTCCCAAATGAAGCCAACCATGCAAAAATCCATAACCAGGTTCCTTACTACAAAAACCCATAACCAAAAACCCATGCTCAGGTACCTTACCACAAAACGCTGCGGTAGAAACAAACAAAAAATGGCCATTTGTATAGCTAACACCATTCCCTCAGGTGTTTATCCTCATTATAAAGGATGTCATGCACGCTCCCAGAGCCATCAGTTTTGAATGCAATCGGTCGCCCTCAATCTGCGCGAGCCTGTAGGCGCCATAGCCTAGGGAAGGTGATCGAGAGTGGACAGGGGTTGCCTCCCCCTTGTAATGATATTACTTCACGCTTTGGTTTAAGCGGGGACCAAGTCCCAGATTGTCTTTATTATGCAACCATGGGGCGGGGGGGGGGGGGGGGGAGTTTTTCTTAAAAAGACCACTTATGACTAGTATACTAGTGTGTGTGTGTGTGTGTGTGTGTGTGTGTGTGTGTGTGTGTGTGAGAGAGAGAGAGAGAGAGAGAGAGAGAGAGAGAGAGAGAGAGAGAGAGAGAGAGAGAGAGAGAGAGAGAGAGAGATTGTTGAAAGACTCAAGATAGACTAGCAAAAAAGATTCACACCCACGACACTATAAATCGTGCGGTCTTAATGACCTCAGATAGGTGGCATTGATGGGTGGATGACTATTTGTGGGGATCTCGAGATTGATGAATAGCCAAAAAAGTCAACAAGTTCACCCACCCCACTTGCATCTGAGTTTCAAACACAGGACCTCCAGCTTGGCAACTTGTTACTCAAATAACATGACGACATGGGATTCCTTGTCCCCCTAGCCACTCCACTTTCCTATAAAGAGAACTTAAAAAGGAAAGCCAAGGGCAAAAGTAAACTCGATGTGAAAAGTAAATCTGAACAACTCGGACAACATTGACGTGTCATGAGAAGCATGCCTCCTCACTTTAGTGACATGGATCCCACTGCATAGACTTCATTCAATATCCCGTGGTATATACTGTTGAGGCGCATGCCCCATGCCATGCTAGTATGAATTTTATATATGTCAAGAGTTTGTGACCCCTTGCACATAAAGAGTTGTGGGGATTTCCTTCCAGATAAAAACTAAGAGTAGCTATTAATTTTGCTAGGTGTTGTAAACATGCCCTTGAATATGTATATCAAGGCATGGACGATAGAGAATAAGCCACATTGATTCAACTTGCTGTAGCATTATGCAAAACATCATTAATTGTTCTTATCAATTGAAAAGCGGGTTTTGCTTAGAAACCATAAAGTTACTAAACTTTCATTGGTTGGCAAGAGTATCCACCACAAGTATTTTGTAGCTTCAAGAGGCTTGGTTTTTATGTTACTTATGTATTATAGATTTGAAAAAAAAAGCTTTTTGAGAACTCATGCATTTATTATTGCCATACAGATATACATGAATGTGCGAGTGCCTCTTTGAATAATTGCACTATTGGTAAAAGTACATGCCACGAAAAAGAAGGAGCTTACACATGCAAGTGCAATTCAATATTTCATGTTGGGGATGGCTTAAAAAGCGGATCTGGTTGCACTTTTTCACCTATGGTCATCGCTATTGTTTGTGGTATGCAATTTGAAAAAGACATTAAACTTCAACAATCAAGATTAGTTATTCCTAATAGCAATCTCAGCCAAGGTTTTCTCAGTTATAGGAAGAGCATTGGTATTGTTTGTCTGTATACAATAATGTGTCAATTATGGTGACATGGGCGTGAAAACATGTGTGTGAGTGCGTATGAGTGTAATGCAAGTATTAAAAAGGAGTGCTCTCTCTCTCTCTCTCTCCAAACGACACATGTATGTATTTTACATACTCTTACACACACACATATTTATATTTTCATATATATATATATATGCATATATTGTATGTGTATACATAATACAATGATATACATATAAAATACATGTGCAGTATATATACGACAAAAATTCTAAAACATCCTCTTGCTGTAATTTGTAGCCATTGTCTTTGTGGGCTTGGTGATATGTGGGGTGCCAGTCTTAGCAGTATGGTGGAAGCGAAGGGTAAAGCGGAAATACTTTCTGCAGAATGGAGGCGTGCAGCTTCAAGACGTCATAGCGAAGGCCGGGGGCAGGAGGCAGAGCAGGCTCTTTACAGCAGAGGAGCTAAAGTCGGCCACAGAGAACTATGCCGAGCATATGAAACTTGGGATTGGTGGTTTCGGCACCGTTTACAAGGGTATCTTGGCAGATGGACAGCTTGTCGCCATCAAGAAGGCGAACCTCGGCACAGGCAAAAATGAGGATTTCTTGAATGAGCTCAAGATTTTGCTGCATATCAATCACAGGAACATCATCCGGCTTCTTGGATGTTGCATGGAGACAGCAGTGCCTTTGCTTGTCTATGAGTATGTGTCTCATGGAACCGTGAGACAGAATTTGGATGCCAAAGTTGCAGGTGTTGTGGGTTGGGAGCAAAGACTTAAAGTGGCCAAGCAAACCGCAGAGGCACTTGCTTATCTTCATGCTGCTGCCTTCCCCCCCATCTTGCATCGTGATGTTAAGTCCTCAAACGTCTTACTCGATGACAATCTGGATGCTAAGGTAACACTTAAGGAAGCCTTTTCACTATGTGATGGACATTAATGCAAGCAAACACATTCATATACACATGCATTCATCATCGATATATAAATACATACTCGCATACATACATGGGTACTTCTATTCCGATTAGACATACCAATTCACATAGTATACAAATGTCCACTCATATAAAAGTATGTAAGTACATGCTTATGCACAGATGCATTATTGACCTACTTATTCATGATTTTTAAATATTTGTGTGCATAATTGTATTTGTGCAGACATATACAAATGTGTAGTACATAAGTGTTACATGTTATACATACTTACCTATCTATTTTTTGTGTGCGCGTGTACATATGTATGGATAGATCATATGTACGTATGCATGTAGTTTTTATAGTATTTAAATATGCGTGTATGTGTATGTGGGCATGCACATACATGTATACATTAGTAAATTCACATGCATGCATGCAGAAACTCCTTGTGCCTATCGCAATCATCAATTCATTGCTTGTATAAGTTGAGGTCTCTCACTCTTGTGTGCGTCTGTATGTTTCTTGGTCTCTGTGTCTCTCAAACTTTTTGTCTCTTCTTTTTCACTCTAAATGCCCTTTCACGATGTTCACTTTGACATGGTTTAGAGCCTTAGCGTTTTTGATCTGGATGGTGTTTGGGAAGGAAGAGCACAACATGACTACTAGTGGAAGTGGTGAAAGCTAGGGATTGACCACTAGAGTTGGCAACAGATTTGTGAAGAATGGAGAATTTGTGTTGTCTAGTGTCTGCTTGTGTAACCGTTCCAAGGCAATCTTTGAAGTTGCTGCATGTGAAGCGACATTTACAGAATCAATTGGACAATTGCCATGCTGATGTATGCAGAGCTATGTGCAGGTTAGATAAAATATTTATGTACGTAAAAATACACACTCTTGTAAAAAACCCTCAATTTACTAAATTTTGTAGGACATTAAATTTAAAAAACAAGAGAGAAGGCAACAACTTATAGAGACATTCAAAGACATGTTTTACAAGACAACCACATATTGTGTAACTACTTCAAGAGACTTCAAAGTTAAGACAACAATGATGATTGAACAGGGATATCAAAGCTCAAATGAGATCTGAAATAAGAATGAACACACCAATACTAAAAACATCAAAGTACCAAGAGGTGATAGCCTATAGGGCCAAGCTATAACAAAAGGCTCATCATAGAGCATACAAATGTCATAAATGAAACCATCCTACTCAAAAGGTAAGTCTATATAGTAGCAAAGAGCACTCAATAGCTAGCTAGCCCATGTGACATGGGTGATGGCCCCATCCTCAAAAATCATCATCATATGTAGATGAAGACTCCGCTGAAGAGAGCAAGTTCCATTTGTCAGGACATTGCCCTCTTTGTCGTACTCCTGCAGGTTATATGAGAGTAGCCTCTCTCTCACTTGAGAGGTTGGCAGTGCACCTACCCCCCAAATGTGAGTATGCCCTATGCGATGGAGCTCTCCGTTGAAGCTTGAGAGCAGACCATTGGACGTATGTCGTAGCTTTGAGCTCCCATAGTTTAGAACAAGGGCTCTCACATCCATAGCCACATTCTCTAGAAGTTTTGTCCTGAAAAGTTGCAACCTACGTTCTCTTTCTTGAGTGAAGTGGCTAAAATTCTTTGTTATCAGTCTCGAATCACCTCTGCTAGGGTAAATTTCAGCAAAGCATTCATAGAATCTCATTCTTCTCTACCTATCCTACGTATTCGCAAGCAATTCCATCTCAAAAAAGGCCTCCATTTTGGCATTGGAACCTGCATAATTTTAGGTTATGTATAGAAAATTACAGCAATCATATGTGTGCGTTTTGCGTGCGTGTTTCTCCTTGTGTTTATTGCATAGAAACAGGGGATGGGGGGACGCGGGCCTTAACGGTGGGGATGAGACGGAGGACGTCAGGTCGCTGAACGAGACGTGAATTTGGGACGTTGAGATGTTCATCACAAGGAGCGGGGGCAGGACACGTCCCGAGACACGCGCCCCTAGTGGCAGATCCGTATGAGACGCAGGTAGGGGGCGTATGGACAGCGGGCGGGAATTAGGCCCTAGGGGACGTTTCACTTGGAAGTTGGCAGGGGAGGGGCTTTCTATGTAAGAGGACCCAAGGTCCCAAGGGCCAAGACTAAGTGGCTCATGGGGCAAGCCTCATACATGATACTACATACCCGTTGCCCAAGGGCCAAGACTCTCCTTCCCCTCTTTCCCATGGCCATCGGGCCCAAGGCTACCCGTTGCCCAAGGGCCAAGACTCTCCTTCCCCTCTTTTTCCCATGGCCATCGGGCCCAAGGCGGCAAGGCCTCATGTCACGAGATTGTGACTAACCAATATCAATATATATATATATATATATATATATATATATATATATATATATATATATATATATATATATATATATATATATATATATATATATATATATATATATGTATGTGTGTGTGTGTGTGTATATATATATATATATATATATTCGTTGGTTTCTTTCCCTTGATTTTTATTTAATTTTTGGGACCCTCTTGTTTAAATCACAAATGCCCAGACATTGCGTGGCTAGAGTGAGACAACTGCTGGCCGAGAGTTTCACCCGCAGGAGCCAAGGCCAAGTAGCCACGAGATGGTTGGCCGATCGGCTCTGGAATCCGACTTGTAAAGAAGTGGCTAGTCTCAAGTAAAGTCATTTAGGCCCCTCGCCAGGACTTTATAAGTTGGTGGGTACTAGGAATTAAACCATAAGGAGCAAACTGGACACATGGCAGTAGGAGAGCAACCTGCTCGTCAACTCTTTCTCCAGAAGGTCATATCAAGAGGGGGCGCCCAAAAATGAGACTAGAGGCTGATTTTTATTAAGTGACTACAGAGCGTGTGTGAGTAGCGGGTGTAGGTGCTCAAAGCTTTAATGGAAAGCTTGCCTTTTCCCTTGCTCTATATAGCGTGATGATTTGTTCTTGCACATCCCTCTCTCCCCTTTGCACATATGGTAATGCCCCTCTAGTTGGGCTTCTTAGATGACCATGTACAGTTCTGGGGGTTTTATGCGTGTTTGCCACAATGCCAAGGCAAGAGCCTTCTATATAGGAACCGGATTAACTAATTGCTATCTCCTTCAAGTACGCACAGTTCCATCGCGAAGGAATGCGAAAACGGAGAGTTTTTTCGTGTGAAAACTTGTCCAGTTGATAGGGGAACTGTCCTATTGCGTGCAAGAGCTTTTGAGACATGCGTAGACGTGTTTGCTCCGCTCAAAATAATGCGAAACAGGGAATTACAGCCTGCTGTGTTTTTTTTGCAGGTTCAAGGTTTCGCATCTAAATTTCAAGTTATCGCCAGGGGAGCCTTGGGAAAGCAGTGGGTGTTAGTACGGGTCAATCTAGAGAGATTTCCCGCGAGGAATCTCGTCTAATTCAAAGGGCAAGCTCGAGGGCTACCCACAAGAGTGATCGACACGCAAATCGGAGCGCAAAACAGAATCACAGCTTGTTGTAATTTTTTGCAGGTTCAGGATTTTCGCTTGTTTTGATGCCCACAGGTCCTAGGAGCTTCGGGGAAGCTAGGGAATCACCGAACAGGTGTTTTGGCGCAAAAACAAAGATTCAGCGTGCTGTAATTTCTCGCCAGGTTTTATAAAGTGCTCTAAACTGCGTGGAAAGTCACTGTTTACTTGGGATTTTGTCCATGGAGACTTTTAGGTGGTTGTGCTATCGAAATCAAGTTAGAGTAGGGAATTTCAGCCCGATAAAAGTGGGACAGCTTGTAGAAGTCTACAGGTTTTTCTCAAGTGTAATAAGAATAAAGAAATACCGAAAGGGGCGCCAGTATGTAGGCTGGGGCCTACAGGCTGTCGTTTGCTTGGAAGCGCTCTAGCTACCAAGCCATGTTTTGTTTGAAGTGTAATTCCTCGTCATTCGTGAAGTTTCTCTGTGTTATAAACTTCAAGTAAAGTTTATCAAGTAAAGAATCGGGTGAAAGCCAAAGTCTACTGCCCTACGGGCCGGTTTCACCTCAACCCTCAAGGTTCATAGTCACCATAGCCTCGTACTACATACCCAAGCATTGAGCCTTGCCCTCCCCTCTCGAGTCTCTCCTTTCCTCTCTCCCATCTCTCCCATCTCTCCTTCTCTCCAAGTCGAAACTTTGGAGCCTTGAGGCTCGATTCCTTGAAGCCTACCCCTCTCTCCTTCTCTCCGAGCGGCGAGCTTTCTCTAATATCTATCATCTATGGCATATTAAGATGGATCCGACGCTTCTCTAAGCCTTCCTCCTTCTCCTCCCTCCGGCCCCACCGCGGCTTCTCAACCCTCTTTCTGCGCCAATTTCACATGGACATGGTGGAGTGAGGTGATTGATCCCAAGTCCGATGTTGGAGGTGGAAGCAAGCCATGGAAGTGCCGCCGTTGTGGCTACGAATGCAATGGTTCCATGAGGAAGGTGCGCGCACACTTTTTCTACGAAAAAAGGGCATCGATTTTGCTCGCAAACCATGTCCGATGAGGAGAAGCAAAAGCTCCTACACCTTGAGAAGACTCGAGGGTATCAAAGAGGCCAAGAAGAATGGCACCAAGCGTCGCACGGTGAATCCGAGGGAGATGGCCACAGCGGCTTTCATCCGAGCATCGACATCCCCTTCTTCGGCATCATTTTGTGCATCAATCGGCACAGACTGCGACCGCCCACCTCCACCCTCTACCAACCCTTCATCGTCGTCTTTCCCTCATTCTCGTCCACCCAAGCGGCAAGCAACTCTTGTAGAGAGCTGGAAACCGGCCTTGAAAGAGGAGGTAGATGTGGCCGTGGCAAGAATTTTCTACCACGACCATATTGCTTTCAATGCAGTACGGTAAGCTCTATAGACTATAACTTATAAGGCTTAAGCTTTAATCTTTAGTTTGTACAATGTATATCACTAATGTACACTATTTTTTTGACAAAAGGTCTCCATATTTTAAAGAAATGGCACAGAAGATTGGAGAGTTTGGACCCACATATGTCCCTCCCACTTTAGAGAGCTTGCGCACCACTCATCTTGATAGGGAGAAGATGATGGTGGAGGCGGCATGTGCATCCACAAGGGCTTTATAAAAGAAGAATTGGGTATCCCTCATCGTGGATGTAATGTGCAACGGAATTGAATGATGGTGTATGGCTCAGGATGAGTGAACAATACTGCTCAAGGTTTCTTTTATTGATGGGAAGGGGGAGCCTTTCTTGACTTAATGAGAGAATGTGCAATGAACAAACATGTGAGTCAAATGGAAACTGTGACTGAGTACTAGAGAGAGAGAAAAGGGGACGACACCAGATGGGGTCCCAAACCCCCCTCCAAGGGTATTTGCTTTAGATTGCACAGAGTCTGGTACAATGTTTCTAGATGCTGTGGTACTGATGATGACCATGTCGATGACGACGATGGAGACTGTGACGATGACGACGAAGGTGTCGTCGTCAAGTCTGAGATCTGCGACGATGGCGACGAATGTGTCGTCGTCAAGATAGGGATCTGCGATGACGACACGATGATGTCGACGACGACGATGTTGTCGACGAGGATGTCGTTAAGGCTGAAAACTGAAAACGCTAGATAGTCTGCTGGGGATGTGCTAGTGTGGCGGTATTGTGGCCTGGATCTGCATAGTGTATCCGCTTTGCCGGGCTAGGGCTGAAATGCAAAAACACTGGCTGATCTGGCTGAAATCTGAAATCACTAGGCTGATCTGCTGAAATTCGGAAACGCTAGGTTGATTTGCGTCTTGACGGGGAAACCAGCGAGGATCTGCAACCAGGTGGGAGCTGGTTCTTGCGAGGTAAGGGCTGAAAACTGAGATGCTGATGAAGGCTGAAAACGTTGAGGATGGATCTTCAAAAACGCTGGCTGATCTTGTGAGAAAACGTTGGGGCAAGCTGTCTGGTTGCACTCTGCACTTGTGCACTAAGCTTGTCTTCTGTGTTCTGCTTCTACTGAGTGCCCAATGGGTTTCATTTATAGGAATTATATGTTGGGTAGGGCAAGCTTCCCAACAAACTTGCAAAAAAGAATTCCAAAAATCACTTTTAATAAAATGATTTATAAGAGGTGTTTCACACACTGTTGCAAAACTGGGTCAATGCGGTGGAAAATGCTCATGTTGGGTACTGAATACTAAGATGGCAATGATCATGTTGTGTGCAATCAGAGGGTATGCAACTACTCTTAGTGCTTGGACATGCACGGCATGGACACAGGCTCACAAAGGTGCTAGAACACTTCCTAGGCTTCTTAAACCCTAGAAGTAGGAACAACTTGTCCACGTACACGTAGGGTTAGATGTGCACGTGACATCCCTCCCTTGTCAAGGTGAGATACGGGTATCAAGCTGTATGGCGTTGAGAGAGTGCGCCAACAACTTATGAAATCTTGCGAAGAACTCTTCGCCGGCCCGCTCTGTTGCGTGGGTCGTGCGATACTTGAACTTCATGAAGGTCTGCAATGCTTGCTTCTCTGGGCCGCACCGAAAGCGACAGAATGAACTGCTGCGGCTCCAATGCTTCAACTTCGTCTATGGTTGTGGGTCCACCTTCTTCAAGAATCTACGAGGAGGAAAATTCCTGAAACCACTTCAAAACAAAACCATTAACATATCCATTCCATGTAGAGTGATTGAAAAAATACCATTCTCCCTAAATGACTCTGCATGCAATGCAGATGAACAAAGTGACGGAGTGCCAAACCATTCACCAAACACACGCAAAAAGTGAGAACGAATCTTGACCTTTCGACCTAAATCTACCAACTGTGGCAAATCACAATGGAAATGCCAATGCTCGATGGACAATCGTACTCGTGCTCTTTCTGTGAGTGTGTCATGCCAAGGAATAAACATGCAAAAGCGATTGACAAAATGGACAATCAGGAAACAATGTGAATTCCTTGAAAACCAATCTTCTTTCCTTTCTAGAGTGATCCGCATACATCCGCGCTCATCCGTGAGTGAATTATGTGCATCGTGCAATACGGCATGCCTGTGAAAACGGAACACATAAAGACGGTGACGAAAAGACAAGAGACCGTCACGAATGAGGAACTCGAACTATGCGTGTTGACGAATCATGCAAAGACAATACTTTCTGAGTGGGTTCCTTGGACCTCGACTCAAGAGCCAAGATCGGTCCTGCGTGACTGATTGTATGTGCAATGAGGTTAGCTTTTCTAGAGACATCATTATCTAAACCATCATCCTTGCAAACATTTACATCTCTGTTATGCAAAAAATGTGTGTCTTCTTCAGAGAAGACATGACAGCAAAAGAGTTCTTTTCATGCAATGACTCATGCTTTTCTAGATTATGGGACTGTGTACTGAGAGAGACAATCATACTATGTGGTTTAACCTCTTTCGAATCATGAGAGTGAGAGACTAATGGCAAAGAAGGAATGTTCTTGTCACAGCGAAGGACCACGGGAGGTGCTCCTTCAACTGCGAGAAAGAGAGTGTTTTCTTTCTAACTAACTTGCAGATTATGACCTTTAAACCACTTAATGCCAAAAATCAAATCACATCCTTTGAGAGGAGAAACTACAAAACGACGACGAAAAACGACATTTTGAACGAACTGTCACATTAGAATATTCATGCGTGATAGAAGAGTGCATGCCAGCAACAAATCTAGAGATCACTATGGGATCTATGGTAAGAGCTTCTAAACGTGCGCTCTTCACGAGAGAGGCACTAATCACATCATGCATACTATCCAAATCAAACAAGATCACAATGCGTGTACTATTCAAAAGACCATAACACAACATGAGAGACTCATCGACATGATCATGAGAAACTTTAGACACATTAGTGTGCTCACTGAGTGTATTCACAAATGATGTGGATTTTGTGGGTTCTTTAGGGTCTTCTTTCTTAGGACAATCTCGTTTCATGTGACCTTTAGTGTGACACTCAAAACATCTTTTGTCTTGTGCATACTCGGCTCGTTCTTCAAGAGTTAACCAACCTCCTAAAATTCCTTGAGCAGATTTTTTATATGGCATCAACTTAGGGGTACCCGGGTGAAGAGAAGATTCTTCTCCAACGCGATTTGCAAGCGAAAGAAAACCCCAAGAACCCAAGACCCCCAAGAACTCAAGAACCTCAAGAACCCTAGATTCTCACGAATCAAGGACCCCAGGAACTCAAGAACCTCAAGAACCCTAGATTCTCACGAATCAAGGACCTCAAGAACCTCAAGAACCCAAGTTCCTCGTGAACTTAAGAACCCAAGACTCCCCAAGAACCCAAGTTCCTCGAGAACTTAAGAACCCAAACCACAAGAACCCACAAGAACCCACGACTTCAGAATGGTCATCACTCGAAGCGGAATGGATACTTCGCTCGGAGGTGATGAGCATGAGAGAGGCGAAGAAGAATTTTCCACACCAGGAGGTTTTTCCGACCCTCCCCCTTCACCATCTACGGCAACGATTGCACTAACTCCAATGGAGGAGTTAAAGCTGTTGTGTATGGAACAGACTTTACAACGCAAAGTAAGACATGCCGCAAGAATGGCAGCCATAGCGCGTGAGTACGAGCAAGCACGCTTGGAAGCCAAAGAACGACAAGCCAAATTTGATCGTGAATTCAAAGAAATGGAACGCAGACACGCAGAAGCCGAAGCAGAAAGACAAGCAGCGAACAAAGCAAGACAAACAGAATTTGATCGCGAGATCAAAGCAAGAAGGGAAGAGGGCTTGCGACTCTTTTCTCCAACTCAGGCACAGATGCCCAAGAATTGGGAAAAGGAAACTCTCGCAGTCTCTTCTTCTCCAAAGCATGACACACAGGATTTGCATGATGATGATTTGAATGACAATGATAAGCATGATGATTTGGATAACAATGACAAGCATGATGATTTGCATGATCAAGCTGTGATTTCTCACAGGCAAGATGAATTGCATGAAGATGATGTGATTGTTCAAAAGGATGATGTGTTAGTGGATGCTTTTTCTAGCGAAGCTAACCTCGTTGCAGATATGAGCACTCACGAAGGATCGATCTTGGCTCTCGAGCCTAGGTCAACAGAACCCCCTCAGAAAGAATCCACTCAAGAAGAACCCCGACAAGAAGATTCGATAGATCCCGCAGAAGCGATCTTGGCTCTCGAGCCTTGGTCCAAAGAACCCTCACAGGAAGTATTGTGTGTTCGCATGATTGATACGCACGCATTGTTCGAGTGTTTCATTCGTGAAGGTTTCTTGCATTTTAGTCAGCATCGTTATGTGATCCCTTTTACTAGGCATGACATATTGTATGTTGAGCACGTTTCTCTCATGGATGAGCACGAATGTATGCGGATTGTTCATGAAAAGTTGAAAAGTTTGTATGTAAGGAAGTCGCATTCCATGTCTCTTCCTTGGCATGACACAGTTTCCGAACGAGCACATGATAGTATGAGCACCAAGCATGGGCATTTCCATTGTGATTTGCCACAATTGATTGATTTCGATCAAACAGAAAAGATTCAATCTCATTGTTTGCATGTGTTTGATGAACGGGTTGTCACTCCGTCTATTAGTTCATCTACATTGCATACACAGTCTTTAGAGAAGACAAGATTTTTTTCCTTCACTTTACATGGAATGGGTATGTTCATGGTTTTGTCTTGGAGATTGTTTCAGGAATTTTCAGCCATGGAGATTCTTGAAGATGGAAGAAGCACGACTCTAGACGAAGTTGAAGCAAGAAAGGAGATTCAGAAGACTTTGAGTCGCTTTCGGCGCGGCCCAAAGAAGCAAGCATTGCAGACCTTTATGAAGTTCAAGTACCGCACGACCCATACATTAGAGTGGGCCGGCGAAGACTCCCTTCCAGGATTCCGGATGCTGTTGGCGATCTCCCTCGACGCCATACAGTTCGGTACCAGTACCTCACTTTGAAAAGGAGGGGATGTCACGTGACACATCCCAACCCTATGTGTCCGTGGACAAGCTACACCACAGCAGGGTTCAGTCAGTCCGATCAAGTTAGATTAGCAGTGATCTGGCACTTTTGTGAGTCTATTCATAGACCGTGCATGCCCAGTCACTTAGCATAGATGCATATCCTCCGGTTGCACACAGCATGATCATCGGAATTCCCATCAGACTCCATTAGCATCAGTTAGGGGAATTTTCCAGTGCATTTAGCCTATTTTCCTATTTATTGGGATTTTCACTTATTATTTTTAAGTGACTTTCCAACAAAAGTAGGTAGGGCAATTTTGCTAAGTTAATATATAAGCAAACCAAAGTTCACACTTTCTGGCAGAAGAGGCAGCAGGAGCTTCCCGCTCAACAAGCAACTTCTCAGCAGTACCCCCCTCAAGACCCCCCATCGCCATACCTCCCTCATCCTTGGCGTTTTCATCATCAGTAGCCATCCCCATCATTCCCAAGGGCTTGGCGTTTTCCCCTAGTTACCAGCAGCAGCAGGCTTTTACTAACGCTAGACAACCCCTGCAAAAGCTCAGCGTTTTCAGCCCAAGGCCCAGCGTTTTTGGTTCTTTGACCCAGATTTGCCTTGCGCTTTTGGCAAGAGATAAAATCAGCCAGCGTTTTTGATTTTCAGCATTAACACAGCAGAACAACGCAGTTTTTCAGCAGATCAACAGTAGCAGATTCCCCACAGATTGGTTGCAGATTGATCCCCCAATCTCAGCCATAAAAACGCAGCCAAAACAGTCCTTTTCAGCCACCGAAACAGTCCCGAAATTCAGCGATTAGAAGATCTCAGATTTCAGCCATCGTCGTCGTCGTCATCGTCATCGTCGTCGTCATCGGCATAGACCAAGTTGTATTGTCCATTGCATACGCATTGTACACCTTTGTGCAATCAAAGAATAGACCACTCTCGCCGACGAGTGGGGCCTTCGGAGGAGGGTTTTACAACCCCTCGGTGTCGTATCTCTTCTCTCTCCTTCTCTCAGTCTCCTTCACTTGCACGCACAATCCACTCACTTTGTTCGTGACCACAACACTCTACAAGACGGAAAGCTCTCTCTTTCCCTAAGAACTAAAAGGAACCTTGAGCAGTAAAGATCACTAATCTTGAGAAAATACAACATTCATTCCGTTGCACCTAACATTGTGCCTTTAGCATCAAGCTTGTTCAAAGTACAAAACTTAGAAAGGCCCTTTTGGCTCATATGGCCAAGCCTCTTGTGCCACAACTCCATGTGAGAGTTAATTTCAGCCAATGCAATAAACTTGCCCAACACGGCCTTTCCATGCATGCAGTAAAGTGTCCCTTTCTGTGTGCCCTTACAATCAGCCTTGAGCCTTTGGTCATTTTCCATGATCCTCTCTCAAACAAGATGCTGTAACCATACATATCCATTTGACCAACAGAAAGCAGACTCTTCTTGATTCCTGGCACATATCTAACATCATGCAAGACAAGCTCATTTGTGCCATCAATGGAAAGATGCACAGTGCCAATACCCTCAATGGAACATGCATGATTGTTTCCAAGGTATCCATGGCCACGCTTGCCTACATCAAAAGTAAAGAAACACTCCTTGATAGGAGTCACATGAAATGAAGCACCGGAATCAACAATCCAAGTCTGGGACAATGCATGATTGACAGTCAACAAAGCATCAATAAGATCACCAAGAATCTGCATGTCCTGTGAATGAACATTTAGAGAGGCATCAAAGTCATAAGCATCATCATCTGACAAAGTGGCACACAAGATGTCCTCCACATCTGACAGCTCCTCAATCACGACACTAGAAGCCACATTGGCCTTCTCTTTGTCCTTTGAGCTATCTTGTGCATCTGCCTTGACTTCCTTCTTCTCTTTCTCTTCGTCTCCGCCATTCTTTTTCCTTTCTAACTCAGCTTTATAGTACCTGGAGTCGGGTTTCTTGTGACCTTTCCTGCCAAATCGATAGCAAGTCACATCACCCTTGCCTTTGCTTGCATTTCCTCTTTCTTTACTCTTACTCTTACTCCTTTGTGCATAAGTATTCTTCTTTTCTGTCCTGCCTCTAACCATGTTGGCAGAGCTGCCTCCCTCTCCACTTGCTTTCCTCTTGATTTCTTCATTCAAGATAGAACCCCTAACACCATCAAAGGCCAAATTGGGGTTATTGGACAACGAAACCACCAAAGTTTCCCATGACTCAGGTAAGGTCAAAATCAAGAAGATAGCTTTTAGCTTATCATCAAACGGGGCAAGGCAGAATCCTGTAACTGCGACAAAGTACCTGTGAATAATGACAAGTGCTCTGCCGCGCTCTTGGACTCATCTAGTTGCATGCCAACAAGTTTTCGCATCAAGTGCTAGCGTTTTGCAACACAACAGACCTAGCGTTTTTCCATCAAGAACCCAGCCTAGCGTTTTTACATGGCAGAACCAGCCTTGGCGTTTTACATTGCAGATCAGACCCAGCATTAGCAGATGCAAATCCTCGCCGCATGGTCAGATCCATCGAAGTTTGCAGTTTCAGTCCGAAAAACGTAGATTTCAGCATCTGCGTTTTCAGTGCGTCGTCGTTGCATCGTCGCCATTGACATCGTCACAGACATAGAGTCAGAATTCAGCAGATAAAGATTTGTGTCAGCCTTTAGCATTTTCATATTTCAGCCCGTCTCGTCGTCGTCCTTATCATCGTCAACATCGTTGGCAAGTCCAAGCATTGTAGAGATTTGTGCAATCAATAGTAGACCACTCTCGCCATAGAGAGTGGGGCCTTCAAAGGAGGGTTTTTAACAACATTCTAGTGTCGTATTCTTCTCTCTCTATCTCTCAGTCTTATGCACCTTCATTCACAGTGTTCATCACTTTGTTTGTGTCCATTACACTCTCTCACTAAAGGAACGGAAGGCTCTCCCTTCCGTAAGTAAAAGGAACCCTTGAGCACAGTTTGGAGCACTCATCTTGAGCAAAGTTCAACATTCACTTCCGCTGCACCTTACAGCCGAGGTGAGCAGCACCATCAACAAGCGGCAACACAGGCCTGTCGAACTGAGGCAAGGGGGCAGGGCTAAGGTCTTAACGCCCTCCCAAGGGCTGCCCTCGCCCAGCGGGGGACATGGTTTGCACAGCGTAACAAATTGATGACGTGGCAGATTTCCAAAAATTGCGTTGACATGATGACGTGGTAGGCTGTACGGATTTTCGCGTTTTGCGCTAGCTGATGACGTGGCAGGATGTACGGATTTCCGTGATTTACGTTGGCAGCTTTTTGGCTTTGCTTTTGGATCAGATGCTTTTGAGTTTGAAGGCTTTTTACTGTAAACTGCTTTTGGGGCTTAGCGTCTTTAAATATGAGGTTAGGGCTCATTCTTTGGCATGCTTCTTGGAGAAGGTGCAGAGTCTGGAGTACCGGCTTGTACTTTGATGATGCAATATAAAGAAACACCGAAAGGGGCACCAAGGTTTGGGGCCAATACTCTCTGGGGTGAAATTCCGCCACTCCGCGTCGCGTGTGCTCTCTCTCTCTTTCAGTTTCAGTTGTTACTAAAGTGCTAAAAGTCTGTTCAGTCTTTTCTGTTCTATGGATACGTGGTGTCCGTCTTGTGACAGTGGTATTAGAGCACCAGGCGTGTGCTTTTTTGAAAGCGTACCGGTCCTACAAAAGAGCAGATTTGAGGTATATTCGCCCTCCAATCCGGACCTATTAGCCACTTCCACCCTTACTTCATCGTGTATCGGGTGTGCTCCCGTCTTCACCGCTCATGTCTTCCAGGGCATAAGCCATTAAGATCACTTACAAGAGAAGGATCCAAGATTTGTTTCGAGCTGTTGTTTTTCTTAGAGGCAGTGCCATGCAGATGATGATAATTACCAAGCAGCATACTCCAAGTACTTGGCAAGCTTTCAAGAAAAATTTTGCCCGAAGCTATATGGTTTCTGACATCTTCCTTCGGAGTGCAACTTCAGGCGGAGTGGGGTATCATGAAATGCTTGCCATGGAAACCCTAGCAGATTATAACTTGAAATTTCTCGACATCTCTCAGTAGATTTCTCTTCACGAGCAGATGACTTTGGAGATCCAATGCGATTGCTATCTTGGGACTACCATTGCCGCCAAAGAAACATTGTTTGTTCAAGAGTTGATGGATCATGCTGTGCTCGGCTACGACCTTATGGAAAGAATCTAACCCTAATTTTTGGTGCAGGTTTCAGGATGAAAAGTCAATCGACTTTTCGAGCTCGATTGATGACGAGATTGCTTTTTAAGTTTGAAATCTGTTTGAGAACTTGTTTGGTGATCTTGTTTGGAATTTGTTTGAAATGGATGGTATTTGTTTTGAACCTGTCTTGGTGCCGATTTGAATTGTTCGACTGTCACAAAGTGATGACGTGGCAGACAACAGAAACCCTAATTTTTGCCAAAAACCCTAAAATTCTTGCAAACCCTAATTTTTGTCAAAAACCCTAATTTTTGAAAATCACGGAGGTTGATTTTTTATTTTTATTTTATAAAATTATAAATGATGAGCGACGCGAATTTCGCTTTTGAAGAGAATGCTTTTTTTTAAACAAAAAAAAGGAGAACTTGAGAGAGAAGAGCTTTTGAGCTCTTATGCTTTTTATTTTAAAAGCTTTTGGGGCTCTGCTTTTGGGCATCCCTTGTACCTTTAAATACGTGGTGAGGGCTTCGCTTCTCAGAGCATCTGGACGCTGAGTCTGAGAGTGAAACCCTAGCCACTCTCTTGTACTTTGATTTGATTAATATAAAAAGAAATACCGCAAGTGTAACAGACTTGGACACTCCAAGTCAAGAATCAACCGCGACAGCACCAAATAACCACTTCAAAACAATTCACAGATCACAATAGATTTGCACTGGCCCGGCGGAGTTCCGTGCCTAGAGATATTGGCCCAAAGACTGGCGCCCCTTTCGGTATTTCTTTTTATATTAATCAATCATCAAAGTACAAGAGAGCGGTTAGGGTTTCACTCTCAGACTGTGCGTCCAGATGCCCTGAGAAGTGAGGCCCTCACCACTAATTTAAAGGTTACAAGGGATGCCCAAAAGCAGAGCCCCAAAAGCTTTTAAAATCAAAAGCATCAGTTCTCTCTCTCTCTTAGAGAGTCTTTTCTCTTTTTTTTTATAAAAAAAAAGCAAAAGCAAAATTCGCGTCGCTCATCATTTTCCAAAAAAAAAAAGTTTTTTTTTTTTAATAATCCGCCTCCGCGATTTCCGGAATTTAGGGTTTTGGCAAAAATTAGGGTTTGCAAGAATTTTAGGGTTTTTGGCAGAAATTAGGGTTTCTGCTGTCCGCCACGTCATCACTTTGTGACATATCCCCCTCTTGAAAGCATTGTAATCGACCGCGATTACGCCTACAAAACCGACAAAAGCCATAAACCGTCTTAGCAGACACTGACTGTTAGTACCTACGTACTAGGAACGCACATCTAGCACATGTACAAAATCGACAGTCACATCACACGACATCACAGGACATCACCAGACATCACAGGACATCACATGACATTCAACATTCATTCGGATCTTAGACCATGATTTATCGGCAATGTAGCTAGCAATCACATCTAGGTCCAATCGGGACCTCAACGATGTCCGATTGACTAACCCCTATTGCAACCATGTCTATTCGAGATCAATCAGACCAAAATGCTGCAGTCATTTCGTCTATCAGTTCCTGCACTCACAAGAAGTCAAGAACAAATCAATATCATAATCAGGAATTCCATTTCATAAAGTCATCCAGCAGAATACTGTCAGCTCTCAGAATCCCTGAAGCTCAAAGAGACATCAGTGACTTTAGTATCAAAATCGAGGCATCTGTTGACAAAGGAGCGGAGTAACTCCCCTCTTGTGCATCCCACTGCACCAGATCTTCGGCCAAGCTGAGTTTCTGGGTTCCGTTTGGAGTAGACTATGCTAAACCAAAAGATCGAGGTAAAGTTTCACAATCCGAGGAGTATCTGCTAGGTCCTCCTCCTCCATCCACTTCGCATCAAATGCAGGAAAGTTCTTGAACTAAACCAAGAACCGCCTTCGGACTTTACCTTTCTTCGTATCATTATGTGCCAAAATCTGTTCAGGAACAAGGATCTCCTCGTTTTCTTCCACTTTGGGTTGCTCATCAGGCTCCCCATCATCAGGCACATCACCCTTAACAGGTTTCAAGAGACTCACATGCAATGCATTGTGAATCCTCCAAGTATCTGGCAGTTTCAATCGGAAGGAGACATCATTTATCTTGTCAATAATCTAGAAAGGTCCGTAGTATCACATACTAAGCTTTGGAAAAAGCCTCTCCTTTCCCTGTTTCTTTCTTAGGCGTGCCTTCTCAAAAGTAAGAGCACCCAATCATCCTCCTTCAGTTTCCAGTCGTGACGATGGCGATCCGTTGCCTTTTTCTGTCGTTCTTGAGACTCCTGCAAAGTCTCGCGAACCTTGGCAAAAGCCGTATCCAAATCTCGCGAATATTCATCCGCTTCAAATTTCTAATCTTTTGTGCTCAGGAAGGATGGAACCTTCGCAGCAGTTTCAACAATCTCACATGGCATCTTCCCCGTCGAAGAGTGTATCGTGTTATTGTAGGCAAATTCCACCAAAGGTAAGTTCTTTTCTCATTGAGTCTTCTGATGCGAGATACAAGACTTCAATAAATCTAAAATCACTGAATTGGCAATCTCAGATTGCCCGTCAGTCTGCAAGTGGAACGATGACAATAACTGCAACCGCGTGCCAATGTTCTCCCAAATTGCCTTCCAAAACAAACTCATAAATATGGGGTCTCTGTCGGAGACAATCGTCTTAGGCGTGCCATGTAATCGGAAAATCATCGTGATCATTCTGTATTCTCGGGAGATCAAAAAAATGAAATCCATTTCAATATTTTCCCAGTGGCGGGTGGGTATGGGTAAAGGTTGTAACAATCCCTGTGCCTTATGCCTGTCAAACTTGACCTTCTGGCATACCAAGCAACTGCGCACAAACTCTTCCATATCCTTCTTCAGTCTCCGCCAAAAGAAATCTCTCTCTACCCCTTTCATGGTGGTAGCAATGCCGCGGTGACCCGTAAAAGGTGGACAGTGGCAATCAGTCATAACCTTTTCCCTCAACGGCTGTGTAACGCACAACATAGTCTTTTTCATCAAGTAGCCTTCCCGAAGGGAGTATCCAGCTACTATCTCCCCATCCCGTATCCGTGTGAAAATATCTGCAAAATCTGTATCTGTGGCACACTAATCGACCATATCCTCGAAGCTCCTATGATGTATCGCGGAAATAGCCAGAACCAACGGTTTTCGAGACAAAGCATTTGCCACCACATTCTTTTGTCCCTGCACATGGACAATCTTGAAGTGGAACTGTGACAAGATGTTTGCCCACCGCATCTGCTTTTCCGAAAGCTGCTTCTGTGACAAGAAGTAGCGCAAACTGTGATGGTCTGTAAAGACAGTAAAATCCGCTTCGAGTAGGTAATGCCGCCACTGAGTAAGAGCATGGATAACCGCCAAAAGCTCTTTCTCATAAATTTGTGCTGTCCTCTCCGGCCTAGAGAACAAACGACTCTCATAAGCTATGACATGGCCTTCTTGCATCAAGACCGCACCCAGACTACGACCACAAGCATCACAAAATACTTCAAATGACTTCTGCAAGTCCGGCAAAGTCAAATCTGGTCCTGTAGTGAATTTCTCTTTCAATGACTGAAAGGCAGTCACCTCTGTGGGTCCCCACGAAAAAGGTACTCCTTTCTGTGTCAAGGTATGCAAAGTGGAAGCAACCTCTGCAAACTTTCGTATGAACCGCCTATAGTACGAACACATTCCCAAGAAGCTTCTAGCTTCATGAACATTCGTCAAATCGGGCCAATCACGGATAGTCTCTATCTTGGCCGGGTTCATTTGCACTCCTGCTGTTGACACAATGTGTCCCAAAAAGTGTATCTCTCGTAGGAAAAATTCACTTTTCTTAGCATTAATCACTAATGTGTGATCTCGTAATGCCTGAAAGACTTGAAGCAGATGATCTCTGTGTTCTGCCTCATTCTTCGAGAAAACAATGATGTCGTCAAAGAAAGTGCCAACAAATAGCCTGTACTCTCGAAAAATCCTATCCATCATCCGGTTAAATGTCGCAGGAGCATTGGTTAAGCCAAAAGGCATCACCAAAAACTCAAATAACCCAAAAGTCGTCCGAAAAGCTGTCTTGTAGACATCTCCTGGCGCTATCTTGATCTGATGATATCCACTCTTCAAGTCAATCCTGCTAAAGCACGAGGATCCCTGTAACCCGTCGAGTATATCATCGATCCTAGGAATCGGAAATCTGTTCTTGATGGTGATTTCGTTGAGAGTGCTATAATCGATGCACATTCTCCAAGATCTGTCTTTCTTCAAAACCAACAACACTGGAGAGCAATACGGTGAAGTACTAGGCTGGACAAGACCCTTTTCCAAGAGGTCTTTCACTGGGTTCATAATCTTTTCATTCTGTACTCAGCTCACACGATAAGGTGGCCGATTTGGTGGCGTGCTTCCAGATATGAGATCAATGGTATGATCTTCAGGCCCTCTCAAAAGCAATCGGCATGAGCGTGGAGAAAAAAATCTTGGCGTTCTTTTCTTCAGGTCAAAACATATTCAACTTTTATCCATCGTTCAATTCTCCCAAAAGAATGAGTAAGAAAACTGAAGTTCTTCAAGTACAATCTCTAAGCCCTTCATTTATCAAAGTCGCTTTCTCGGCCCGGTAGTCAACCACGACGTAGTTCTTGTGGTACCAAGGGATCCCAAGTAGAACGTCACTCGCGTGCCCTGAACACCCCTGTCATTGCAAACGAAGTTTGCCAATGCTCGGTGTAATGGCAACATCCCATCCGGGTGCTAGTCGAACTACCTCCGCTTGTGGCGTCAGTCTGTCGGGCGTAGTTCCAAATCGAGCCGCCAATTCCAAGTGAAAAGAAGTTGGCCTTGGCTCCTTCAAAAGAGCTTCCTGA
Source organism: Adiantum capillus-veneris (assembly GCF_014529385.1). Classification (NCBI taxonomy): domain Eukaryota; kingdom Viridiplantae; phylum Streptophyta; class Polypodiopsida; order Polypodiales; family Pteridaceae; genus Adiantum; species Adiantum capillus-veneris. Next base: position 79,307,482 of record NC_140957.1, read on the forward strand.
TCCTTCACTTTGCCCCAAAAAAAAAGCGGCAAAGTTTGTACTTTCATTCATTTGATTCGGTGCAAGTCCCACGCCATGTGGTATCAGTTCTACTTTTCTATCTGCCTTTTTGGCCACATTCCTTAGCTGCTCTCAAACTCTTAGGCCTGTCGTCGTCTTTATCATTCTGTTCTTTCTGTGCCTTATCAGGGCACTCTGCGGAGATATGTCCATGTTCCCCGCATCCAAAGCACTTCCCCTCTCTGATGAAGCGAGCTCTCTCCTCAGGAGTAAGCTTGGGTCGTGTATCCTTTTTTTTCTCTAGGTTGCTCTTTTTCATTCTACTTTCATTCCCAGAAGTCTGTTCGGCTCGTTGCGTCATGGCCTCATCTGTGGGGTAGGTCAGACTGCCAGAGTGAATGGCAAAGCCCCGCTTCGCATGACTCATCAACTCCTAAATAGAAGCTGACTTCTGTTCCAAGCAGTGATCTCGGATCTCTGCAGGTAGACCCAAGGTAAACCGCTCAATCTGTTCTCTGAATGAGATCTTCTTGAATGAAGAGGTGGGTAGAAAAGAGCTCCAGAATCTTTCACAATAAGAATTCACTGTATCGCTCTTGGTCATCCGGAGATGGTTCCAAGCAGCTCGTATATCTCGCTCAAACTCTTGAGTCAACCAAGAAGAAATAAAAAGCTTCTTAAATTTCAGCCATTTAACTGGTGCAGTCTTGTTTAAAAGAAGCGTGGACCACCAAGTACGAGCATTCCCCTTAAAATAAGAGGCAGCTCTCCGAATCTTGGAGTGCTCTGAATAGCGTCCTCCCGCGAAAGCGATGTCAAACTGCTCTATAAAAGACAAAGCCTTCGAAGCATCTGAGTATCCTGAAAAGTATCAAACTTGATCGAGTGGCCACCTTCCTTAAACTCTCGGACTTTCTTGCTTTTATCTTCGAGAAAGTCATACTGGTTGGCTTTGTAAAAATTCTTCTTGTTCGCATAAAACTTTCCGTCATCGGAATCTGAGCTGTCTGTAGACGAGTCCTCAGTAGAACTGTCAGTCTCTGGGCGAGATTTAGCCTTCTTTGCCTTGCCCTTTCCAAAGCGTTGCTTCTTGCTTCGCTTTTTACCTTTTCTGTCTTCTTCGCTCGAATCCGAGGAGCTAGAAGAACTGTCAGAAGAAGAAGAAGAAGAAGAACTGGGTACTCCTTCAAATCGAACACGCTTCTTCCGTTTCTTTGCCTTGTCAAATGTCAACCGACGGCCCAAATATCCCGGGAAGTCAGTGCCTTTCTTCTGCTTTTTGCCGTGCTTTTTGGCTTTCTTTTGCGTGTCAAAAAGCTGAGCAATCCGTGCATCAACCACGTTCTCCAGTTCCTTCTCCGTATATTTCTTGGAGGCAGAAGGTTTCTTGAGAGCGGGTTTCGGGAGTGGTGTTGTGGTTCTTTGCCACTCCATCTGTACCTCTTCCAAAGAGGTCTGGTTCATATATTTTGCCATCTTCGGGTCCTTGGCAAAATTGAGCATCATCTTTGTTGCATCGCCGATCAACTGGCGACGTTCTCTCTCTCGCCGCTCCGCCTAAGTAGGCCGAGGCGGGCCATACTCTCTGTCTGAATCTTCGTTGTGATCCCAGCCCGCATCTCAGATGCAGAGGGAGTCGACTGATCATTGCCTGAAGCCATAGGTGCCACGGAAAAAAAATATTCGGGGATCGGATTTCCCGTAGAAGAGAAATCGGCTGTGCTCTGATACCACTGTAACAGACTTGGACACTCCAAGTCAAGAATCAACCGCGACAGCACCAAATAACCACTTCAAAACAATTCACAGATCACAATAGATTTGCACTCGCCCGGCGGAGTTCCGTGCCTAGAGATATTGGCCCCAAAGACTGGCGCCCCTTTCGGTATTTCTTTTTATATTAATCAATCATCAAAGTACAAGAGAGCGGTTAGGGTTTCACTCTCAGACTGTGCGTCCAGATGCCCTGAGAAGTGAGGCCCTCACCACTAATTTAAAGGTTACAAGGGATGCCCAAAAGCAGAGCCCCAAAAGCTTTTAAAATCAAAAGCATCAGTTCTCTCTCTCTCTTAGAGAGTCTTTTCTCTTTTTTTTTATAAAAAAAAGCAAAAGCAAAATTCGCGTCGCTCATCATTTTCCAAAAAAAAAAAAAGTTTTTTTTTTTTAATAATCCGCCTCCGCGATTTCCGGAATTTAGGGTTTTGGCAAAAATTAGGGTTTGCAGGAATTTTAGGGTTTTTGGCAGAAATTAGGGTTTCTGCTGTCTGCCACGTCATCACTTTGTGACAGCAAGGGGCGCCAGTCTTTGGGGCCAATATCTCTAGGCACGGAACTCCGCCGGGCCAGTGCAAATCTATTGTGATCTGTGAATTGTTTTGAAGTGGTTATTTGGTGCTGTCGTGGTTGATTCTTGACTTGGAGTGTCCAAGTCTGTTACACTGGTATCAGAGCACGGCCTATTTCTCTTCTACGGGAAATCGGATCCCCGAATTTTTTTTTCCGCGGCACCTATGGCTTTTGGCAATGATCAGTTGACTCCCTCTGTATCTGGAGATGCGGGCTGGGATCACAACGAAGATTCAGACAGAGAGTATGGCCCGCCTAGGCCTACTTAAGCGGAGCAGCAAGAGATGGAGCGTCGTCAATTAATTGGTGATGCAACAAAGATGATGCTCAATTTTGCCAAGGACCCGAAGATGGCAAAATATATGAACCAGACCTCTTTGGAAGAGGTACAGACAAAGTGGCAGAGAACCACAACACCACTCCCGAAACCCGCTCTCAAGAAATCTTCTGCCTCCAAGAAATATACGGAGAAGGAACTAGAGAACGTGGTTGATGCACGGATTGCTGAGCTTTTCGACGTGCAAAAGAAGGACAAAAAGCACGGCAAAAAGCAGAAGAAAGGCACTGACTTCCCGGGATATTTGGGTCGTCGGTCGACATTCGACAAGGCAAAGAAACTGAAGAAGCGCGTCAAGTTTGAAGGCCTACCCAGTTCTTCTTCTTCTTCTTCTTCTGACAGATCTTCTGGCTCTTCAGACTTGAGCGAAGAAGACAGGAAAAGCAAAAAGCGAAGCAAGAAACAACGCTTCGGAAAGGGCAAGAAAAAGGCAAGGAAGTCTAAGTCTCGCCCAGAGAGTGACACTTCTACAGAGGACTGTTTACGGACAGTTCAACCTCTGACAACGGGAACTTTTATGCGAACAAGAAGAATCTTTACAAAGCCAACCAGTATGACTTTCTCGAAGATAAAAGCAAGAAAGTCCGAGAGTTTAAGGAAGGTGGCCAAGCACTTAAGTTTGATACTTTTTCGGGATACTCCGATGCTTCGAAGGCTTTGTCTTTTATACAGCAGTTTGATATCGCTTTCGCGGGAGGACGCTATTCAGAGCACTCCAAGATTCGGAGAGCTACCTCTTACCTTAAGGGAAATGCTCGTACTTGGTGGTCCACGCTTCTTTTGAACAAGAGTGCGCGAGTTAAATGGCTGAAATTTGAAAAGCTTTTTATTTCTTCTTGGTTGACGCAAGAATATGAACGAGATATACGAGCTGCTTGGAACCATCTTCGGATGACCAAGAAAGATACAATCAATGCTTATTGTGAAAGATTCTGGAGCTCTTTTCTACCCGCCTCTTCATTCAAGAAGATCTCGTTCAGAGAACAGATTGAGCGGTTTATCTTGGGTCTACCTACAGAGATCCGAGATCACTGCTTGGAATAGAAGTCAGCTTCTATTCAGGAGTTGATGAGTCATGCGAAGCGGGGCTTTGCCATTCACTCTGGCAGTTTGACCTACCCCACAGATAAGGCCATGACACAACGAGCCGAACAGACTTCTGGGAATGAAAGTAGAAAGAAAAAGAGCAACCCATAGAAAAAGGATGCACAACCCAAGCTTACTCCCGAGGGGAGAGCTCGCTTCATCAGAGAGGGGAAGTGCTTTGGATGCGGGGAACATGGACATATTTCCGCGAAGTGCCCTAAAAAGGCACAGAAAGAACAGAATGATAAAGACGATGACAAGCCTGAGAGTTCGAGAGCAGCTGAGGAATGTGGCAGAAAAGACACATAGAAAAGCAGAATTGGTACCACATGGCGTGGGACCTGCACCGATAATGAATGAAAGTACAAACTTTGCCGCTCTTGGGGCAAAGTGAAGGATCGGAAAGCTCTTTTGAAGGAGCCAAGGCCAACTTCTTTTCACTTGGAATTGGTGGCTCGATTTGGAATTATGCCCGACAGATTGACGCCACAGGCGGAGGTAGTTCGACTGGCACCCGGATGGGATGTTGCCATTACACCGAGCATTGGCAAACTTTGTTTGCAATGACAGGGGTGTTCAGGGCAGGCGAGTGACGTTCTACTCAGGATCCCTTGGTACCACAAGAACTACGCCGTGGTTGACTACCGGGCTGAGAAAGCTACTTTGATAAATGAAGGGCTTAGAGATTGTACTTGATAAACTTCAGTTTCTTACTCATTCTTTTGGGAGAGAACTGAACGCTGGATAAAGGTTGAATATGTTTTGACCTGATCAAAAGAACGCCAAGATTTTTCTCTACACTCATGCCGATTGCTTTTCAGAGGGCTTGAAGATCAAACCATTGATCTGATACCTGGAAGCACGCCACCGAATCGGCCACCTTATCGTGTGAGCCGAGTACAGAATGAAAAGATTATGAACCCGGTGAAAGACCTCTTGGAAAAGGGTCTTGTCCAGCCTAGTACTTCACCGTATTGCTCTCCAGTGTTGTTGGTTTTGAAGAAAGACGGATCTTGGAGAATATGCATCGATTATAGCGCTCTCAACAAAATCACCATCTAGAACAGATTTCCGATTCCTAGGATCGATGATATACTTGACAGGTTACAGGGATCCTCGTGCTTTAGGAGGATTGACTTGAAGAGTGGATATCATCAGATCAGGATAGTGCCAGGAGATGTCTACAAGATAGCTTTTCGGACGACTTTTGGGTTATTTGAGTTTTTGGTGATGCCTTTTGCCTTAACCAATGGACCTGCGACATTTAACCGGATGATGGACAGGATTTTTCGAGAGTACAGGCTATTTGTTGGCACTTTCTTTGACGACATCATTGTTTTCTCCAAGAATGAGGCAGAACACAGAGATCATCTGCTTCATGTCTTTCAGGCATTACGAGATCACACATTAGTGATTAATGCAAAGAAAAGTGAATTTTTCCTACCAGAGATACACTTTTTGGGACACATTGTGTTAGTATCAGGAGTGCAAATGGACCATCCGTGATTGGCCCGATTTGAGGAATGTCCATGAAGTTAGAAGCTTCTTGGGACTGCGTTCGTACTACAGGCGGCTCGTAGAAAGTTTGCAGAGGTTGCTTCCCCTTTGCATACCTTGACACAGAAAGGAGTACCTTTTTCGTGGGGACCCACAGAGGTGACTGCCTTTCGGACATTGAAAGAGAAATTGACTACGGGACCTATTTTGACTTTGCCGGACTTGCAGACATCATTTGAAGTATATTGTGATGCTTGTGGTAGTAGTCTGGGTGCGGTCTTGATGCAAGAAGGCCATGTCATAGCTTACGAGAGCCGTTTGTTCTCTAGGCCGGAGATGACAACACAGATCTATGAGGAGCTTTTGGCGGTTATCCATGCTCTTACTCAGTGGTGGCATTACCTACTCGGAGCGGATTTTACTGTCTTTACAGAACATCAGAGTTTGCGCTACTTCTTGTCACAGGAGCAGCTTTCGAAAAAGCAGATGCGGTGGGCGAACATCTTGTCACAGTTCCACTTCCAGATTGTCCATGTGCAGGGACAGAAGAATGTGGTGGCAGATGCTTGGCTCGGAAACCGTTGGTTCTGGCTATTTCCGCGATACATCATAGGAGCTTCGAGGATATGGTCGATCAGTATGCCACAGATACAGATTTTGCAGATATTTTCACACGGATACGGGATGGGGAGATAGTAGCTGGATACTCCCTTCGGGAAGGCTACTTGATGAAAAAGACTCTGTTGTGCGTTACACAGCCGTTGAGGGATAAGGTTATGACTGAATGACACTGTCCACCTTTTACGGGTCACCGCGGCATTGCTACCACCACGAAGGGGGTAGAGAGATACTTCTTTGGGCCGAGACTCAAAAAGGATGTGAAAGAGTTTGTGCGGAGTTGCTTGGTATGCCAGAAGGTCAAGTTTGACAGGCATAAAGCACAGGGATTGTTACAGCCTTTACCCATACCCACCCACCCTTGGGAAAGTATTGCAATGGATTTCATTTTTGATCTCCCAAGAACACAGAATGATCACGATGATTTTCCGATTACATGGCACGTCTGAGACGATTGTCTCCGACAGAGACCCCAGATTTATGAGTTTGTTTTGGAAGGCAATTTGGGAGAACATTGGCACGCAGTTGCAGTTCTCGTCATCGTTCCACTTGCAGACTGACGAGCAATTTGAGATTGCCAATTCAGTGATTTTAGATTTATTGAAGTCTTGTATCTCAGATCAGAAGACTCAATGGGAAAAGAACTTACCTTTGGTGGAATTTGCCTACAATAACACGATACACTCTTTGACGGGGAAGACGCCATGTGAGATTGTTTAAAGTGCTGCGAAGGTTCCATCTTTCCTGAGCACGAAAGGTTAGATCTTTGAAGCGGATGAATATACGCGAGATCTGGATACGGCTTTTGCCAAGGTTCGCGAGACTTTGCAGAAGTCTCAAGAACGAAAGGCAGCGGATCGCCATCGTCGCGACATGAAATTGAAGGAGGATGATTGGGTGCTCTTACGTTTTGAGAAGGCACGCCTACGAAAGAAAAAGGGAAAGGAGAGGCTTTTTCCAAAGCTTAGTATGCGATACTACGGCCCTTTCCAGATTACTGAAAAGATAAATGAAGTCTCCTTCCGACTGAAACTGCCAGATACTTGGAGGATTCACAATGCATTTCATGTGAGTCTCTTGAAACCTTTTAAAGGAGATGTGCCTGATGATGGGGAGCCTGATGAGCAACCCGAAGTGGAAGAGAACGAGGAGATCCTTGTTCCTGATTAGATTTTGGCACATAAGGATACGAAGAATAAGGGTAAAGTCCGAAGGCTTTTCTTGGTTAAGTTCAAGAATTATCCTGCACTTGATGTGAAGTGGATGGAGGAGGAGGACCTAGCAGATACTCCTCAGATTGTGAAACTTTACCTCGATGCTTTTGGTTTAGCATAGTCTACTCCAAATGGAACCCAGATTTCAGCTTGGCCGGAGATCTGGTGCAGTGGGATGCACAAGAGGGGAGTCACTCCACTCCTTTGTCAACAGATGCCTTGATTTAGATACTAGAGTCGCTGATGTCTCTTTGAGCTTCAGGGATACTGAGAGCTGACAATATTTTGTTGGATGACTTTATGAAATGGAATTCCTGATTATGATACTGATTTGTTCTTGACTTCTTGTGAGTGCAGGAACTGATAGATGAAATGACTGCAGCATTTTGGTCTGATTGATCTCGAATAGACATGGTTGCAATAGGGGTTAGTCAATCGGACATCGATGAGGTCCCGATTGGACCTAGATGTGATTGCTAGCTACATTGCCGATAAATCATGGTCTAAGATCCGAATGAATGTTGAATGTCATGTGATGTCCTGAGATGTCTGGTGATGTCCTGTGATGTCGTGTGATGTGACTGTCAATTTTGTACATGTGCTAGATGTGTGTTCCTAGTACTTAGGTACTAACAGTTAGTGTTTGCTAAGACGGTTTATGGCTTTTGTCGGTTTTGCAAGCGTAATGACGGTCGATTACAATGCTTTCAAGAGGGGGGTATGTCACAAAGTGATGACGTGGCGGACAACAGAAACCCTAATTTTTGCCAGAAACCCTAAAATTCCTGCAAATCCTAATTTCTGCCAAAAACCCTAATTTCCGAAAATCGCGGAGGCTGAAAAAAAATCAAATTAAAAAAATAAAATAAAAATGATGAGCGACGCGATTTTCTCTTTTGAAGAGAATGCCTTTTTTTAAACAAAAAAAAGGAGAACTTGAGAGAGAAGAGCTTTTGAGCTCTTATGCTTTTTATTTTAAAAGCTTTTGGGGCTCTGCTTTTGGGCATCCCTTGTACCTTTAAATACGTGGTGAGGGCTTCACTTCTCAGAGCATCTGGATGCAGAGTCTGAGAATGAAACCCTAGCCACTCTCTTGTACTTTTATCTGATTAATATAAAAAGAAATACCGAAAGGGGTGCCAGTCTTTGGGGCCAATATCTCTAGGCACGGAACTCCGCCGGGCTAGTGCAAATCTATTGTGATCTGGGAATTGTTTTGAAGTGGTTATTTGGTGCTGTCGCGGTTGATTCTTGACTTGGAGTATCCAAGTCTGTTACATCGACTCTGGTTTTAATACTGGTTTCAATGATTGGTGATTTTACTCCCAGGTGGAGTAGTGAGAAATAAGGTTGAGAATGCGTGTTCATACTCATGGCCCGAACCCTTGTGGTTATTTGCGGGGGGAGTATGGAGTATTTAAAAAGTGTTGTTTTTTTTAATTTACTCATGGCCCGGACCCTTGTGGTTATTTACGGGGGGAGTATTGTTGTTGCGACTCCCGGCTCGGACTTGGATGGTATGCGAGAGGAGTATTAAGAAGTCTGAGCAGTGGTTACTCTCAGCACCTCCAAACGATGTAGGCTGCGGTCTGGGGGGCGTTTGGTTGTAAAAGGTCTCTATATCTCATGGCCCGGATCTTTTTAGGTTATTGCCGGAGGAGTGATGAGAGAGTCGTTGAATCTCTCCCGGCGTGGACCTTGTTAGGTTATGTGGGAGGAGTGTTCATCGGTGGCTTTATGTTTCTATGTCTTGTAACATGCATATGTGAGCATTTGTGTTGCATTGTGATGTGTCAACCACTGAGTATTCCTAATTGGATGAGATTGCCTGGGTATGTAATTTTAGTGCATCAAGACACCCGTGGAAGATCAATACGGTATGGGTGTGATGGCTAATTTTACTATGCCGGAATATCAAGAGTTTCGATCTGGACGAAACGAGAAGCTAACTCCTTGATCAAAACAGCCGAAAGGAGAAGCTAACTCCTTGATCAAAAGAGCCGAAAGGAGAAGTGAACTCCTTAACAAAAAGAGCAAACTGATTGTCCCTTGGAATGTCCCTCGGAATGACCCTTGGAAATTTTTGAGCTAACTCGAGTTGTTTTGCAGATATGCTGTAATCGCGGACGATTACTCTCTTTCAAGAAGAGGAGATGTAACAAACTGATGACGTGGCAGATTTCTGAAAATTGCGCTGACATGATGACGTGACAGGCTGAATGGATTTCCGTGTTTTGCGCTAGCTGATGACGTGGCAGGTTGTACGGATTTTCGTGATTTACGCTGGCAGCTTTTTGGCTTTGCTTTTGAACTAGATGCTTTTGAGTTTGAAGGCTTTTTACAAGCTGTACAGATTTTTGCGTTTTGCGCTAGCTGATGATGTGGTAGGTTGTACGGATTTCCGTGATTTACGCTGGTAGCTTTTTGGCTTTGCTTTTGGACTAGATGCTTTTGAGTTTGAAGGCTTTTTACTGTAAACTGCTTTTGGGGCCTAGCGCCTTTAAATATGAGGTTAGGGCTCATTCTTTGGCATGCTTTCTGGAGAAGGTGCAAAGTTTGGAGTACCGGCTTTTACTTTGATGATGCAATATAAAGAAATACCGAAAGGGGCGCCAAGGTTTGGGGCCAATACTCTCTGGGGTGGAATTCCGCCACTCCGCGTCGCGTGTGCTCTCTCTTTCAGTTTCAGTTGTTACTAAAGTACTAAAAGTTTGTTCAGTCTGTTCTTTTCTATGGGCACGTGGTGCCTGTCTTGTGACACAGGGCGAAAACGGGTTGCTAGGGCAGAGAGAGAGAGAGAGAGAGAGAGAGAGAGAGAGAGAGAGAGAGAGAGAGAGAGAGAGAGAGAGAGAGAGAGAGAGAGAGAGAGAGTTGACACGGCCCGACGGAGCGTCGTGCCCAGAGGTATTGGCCCCAATGTCTGGCGCCCCTTTCGGTATTTCTTTATCATTGATCTTGCGAAGTACAACTCCCGAGGGACCTCTGCTCTCAGACTGTGCGTCCATATGCTCTGTCGAGTGAGGCCCTAAGGGCTCTTTTAAACAGTACAGGGGATACCAAAAGCAGAGCCCTAAAAGCAATCAGTTCAAAAGCTGCAAGTTTCAAAAGCATTTGGTGTAAAAACTGGCGCAAAAAGCTGCCAGCGCAAATCGTGGAGTTTCGTACAACTGCCACGTCAGCACAGTCAGCGTGTTTTCTAGATTTCCGTACGGCCTACCCACGTCAGCATGTCAACGCGATTTTCGGGTGTTCGTACAGTTGTCCAGGGAGCGTTTTTTAATCTCATATTCCTTGGGCCCTGTCGCCAGGTACCTAGAAGTTGGAACAACTTATAAGGTGACTCTGGTGTCCAGAATAGTGATACCACGTCATCAGTTATTTGTGACATAACCCCCCTTGAAAGAATTATAATCGCCCTCGATTATGCCAGCAAAAACAAACATAAGCCATAAACCAGTTCAGTAGACAGTGACTCTAAGTACTGACGCACTAGATGACACCAATCTAGCACTTGCACAAAGATGATAATCACTAAACATTCACGTCACATTCATATGAAATCATAGAGAGAATTCATGGAGATCTAGGACCATGATTCCTGGCAACGTATTTAGTAATCGCATCTAGATCCACACAGGACCTCAATGATGTCGGATTAACTAATCCTTATTGCAATCATGTCTATAGACTCTCAAGACGAAATGCAATAGTCATTTCGTCTTTCAAACCTGCACTCGAACACAGTCACATGTTAAGAGTATCCATCAATCAAAATCATTTCGAGAATTCCCATGTCGAAGTACTTATTTCATAAAGTCATCCAGCAGAATACTGTCAGCCCATTTGTATCCCTGAAATCCAAAGAAAAATCAGTGACTTTATTCCACCTGGGTAAGTGTAACAAAGGAGTGAAGTTACTTCCCTCTTGTGCAGTCCTGTCTGCACTAGATTCAACCTTGCTGATCCATGAGATCTCTCGAAATAGTCGAAGCTAGACCAAAAATCTCAAGGTAAAGTTCTAATATCTGAGGAGTATCTGCTAGGTCCTCCTCCTGCATCCACTTCGCATTCAATGCCGGATAGTTCTTGACTAAGAACTGTCGTTCACTTTACCTTTCTCGTTCCTTTCCTTGTGAGCCAGTATCTATTTTGGAACAAGAATCTCCTCACTCTCTTCTATTTCAGGTTGCTCCTCAAGCTTCCTGTCGATTGGCACCTCACCCTAGAAAGGTTTCAAGAGACTCACATGAAAAGCATGTTGACACGAGGGTTGTTTGCTTCTTCCTCGCCGGTGGCTGCTTTCCTCAACTTGACCCATCCTTCACTCTCCCGTGCAGTGGTTGCTTCTTAGTGCATCCTTGATGTTAGTCTTGGGCCTTTTTAGAGATGCCTCACACTTTGCCTGGGTGGTTTTCCTTTTCATAGCGGCTTGGAGGTGCCTATTTTTTCAGAGGTTCTGGTAGATACCCTCTCCTTCTATCCCCTATCAGAAGTTGCCAAGGCACTATCTACCCTCATTAGGAGAGGTTTTTTCCATTGACTTGTTTATAGAATTGTCAGTTTTCCAAGTTTTCGCCTCTGGCCTTTATAATTGCCTACAGTGTTCTTGTAACAGTTTTTAACTTCCACTTGGGGTCTGTACCATTTTGGGCACTCCAAGGGGGGTCAAGTACAGGGTTGTCGTCGTACGACGTATAGGACAATCCGTATGTTCCGTACTGTACCGTACGACTCGTACGTTTCGTAGATGACTTGTCCGTTTTTTAAAAAATTTATTTATTTATTTTATTTTTATAATGTGGTGGTGTGTTTGTGGTGTGGGGTGGGATCGTTTTGCAATTTTGATTGCATTTGACCAAGAGCCCAATGGTTGCATTGGCTCAAACAACCATGACCTATGTGCAGCGAGGCTCGGATAGCGGATCTACTATGGCGGTCACCACTTTGGAGATCATGATTCTTCTTTTTTCGGACATTGCTGTTCCAATGTCCATGGGCAGATCTTTCATGTTCTAACTTGTAAGACTTAAGTTGCAAGTACTTAGTACTAAGTACTAAGATCTATGTCATGACTCATATGATCTATCATGTTCTAACTTCTGAGTTTGAAAACTTCTTGGTTTAGTCTCTCTTGTAGTGTGTAAAGACATGATTTTTTTTTGCATCGTATGTTACGTCAACGTACGTCTTAATTTTTTTAGTTCGATTAGTACCACACGTCTTCGTATGTGTACCCGTCATATGTGACTGTACGTGTCAACCCTGGGACTCAAGTAATAGAATGTTAGCTATCCCCCCCCCCCCCCCCCCCCCCCCCCCCCCCCCCCCACACACACACACACACACACACACACACACACACAGATGAAATGTTATATTGACGTCTTCAAAAGGCGAAAATGACCTATGAGACCAAATTGTTACAAAATTGTGAATCTAATACCATGTCTGGATACAAAAAGACTAGAACAAAAATACTACTACTAGTAGGATCCATCCTCATCTGCACTCTGGATGTCGAGAGAGTATGGCTCGAATCCTTTGTTGTAGTCTCCGTCGATGCTGTGTAGCCTCTCTCCTCAATCGTGGCCGTCTGGATCTCCGTAGCTCCAGTGCTCGGTCAATGAGAGTGCCGGTAGTGGTCGAATGAGTGTGAGCGGAGCTCTACAATGATGGCTGCTCCTCTGGCTGTCCCATATCTAGTGAAAAGAAATCTATAATCCGTCTTTGGGACTCTCTCTCTCTCTAGCTCTCCTTAGTAAAGTGTCTCTAAATCTGTGTAACTCAAGAAGATACAGCCCAAGACATCTTTGATCCTCATAACTCATGACCCTAGAGAAAGGACCGAAACCCTCTCTAAATAAGCAGTGGAAACACCCCGAATCTCATAGTACACTGTGCAATGACATATGTAATGTAGCTCTGTCTCTGGCTCTAGCTGGCATAAACGGCATATCCTGTTGTCTGCTGGTATCCCTCTAAATCTACCAGTCTCAATCTCCAGTTGATGTGAGGATGTGCGTATCTGACTAATGGCACACCGCAAACCATGAGACATATGTGTATCCATGTAGCTAGATCGAATCACAAACCCATCTCCTGTGAGGTGGAGAAGATGCTCTCTATAGAAAGCCGTCTTCGGACCCAACTCCTGTGGCGGCTCTATCCATCTCCTCTTGGCGTCACGTGACACATCCAACCCTATGTGTCCGTGGACAAGCTACAGCATGACCAGGGTTCAGTTCAGTCCAGTCAGTCTAGATTAGAAGTGATCTGGCACTTTTGTGAGTCTATTCGTAGACTGTGCATGCCCAGTCACTTAGTGTAGATGCATATCCTCTGGTTGCACACAACATGATCATAAGCATTCCCATCAAAATCCATCAGAATCCTTCAGGGGAATTTTCCAGTGCATTTAGCCTATTTTCCCTATTTTTGACATTTTTCACTTATTATTTTTAAGTGACTTTTGTTGGAAAGTAGGTAGGGAAAATTGAGTAAGTTTGTATATAAGCACACCTAGACTAGCACTAAATGGCAGAAGAGGCAACAGGAGCCAAGCTCAGCAGGCAACTTCTCAACAAGATCCCTTGGTGGATTTCCCTCCAAGCAAGACCCAGATCTAGCGTTTTCTTCAGCAAGCATCCTCGCCAGGCAGTTCCAGCCACTAGCGTTTTTGCATCAGGATACCATCGCCACAGATTCCATCAGCTAGCGTTTTTGCAAAGCTCAGCAACCTAGCGTTTTTGACATCAGTTCTGGCCTAGCATTTTCTGCAGGTATGAGCAGCGTTTTTCAGCCATGAAGAGCCTGCAAGTTCAGCCCTAAAAGAGTAGCAGATTCAGCCCGAAAAGACCATCAGTTTTCAGCCTTAAGAAACCTCAGTTTCCAGCCCTAAAAGTGCAGATTTTCAGTGACAAAGACCCACAGAAACAGCCTCAAAATCAGCGTTTTTGGACTAGTCGCAGATTTCAGCCCATAGTGTTTTTGGACAATAGATAAAAGATTGCAGATTTCAGCCCTTAGGTCGGTGTCGCCATCCCCGTCGTCATCGCCGACATAGCTTAGACTTGCATCAGTCACATGCATTCAGTTTGTACCGGTTTGTGCAATCATAAGTAGACCACTCTCGCCGATGAGAGTGGGGCCTTCGGAGGAGGGTTTTACAACGTCTCTGGTGTCGTATCTCTCTTCTCTCTCTATCTCTCAGTCTCATACACTTGCACGCATAGTGTCCATTCACTTTGTTTGTGATCATAGCACTCTCTCATTAAGAACGGAAGGCTCTACCTTCGATAAGAACAAAAAGGAACCTTGAGCACAGTTCGGAGCACTCATCCTGAGCAAAGCGCAAACATTCATTATTCTGCAGTACCTAACATTGGTATCAGAGCTTTGGCAGTGTTCTGTATCACTCAAGGAAAGAACCACAAGAATCACAATAATTTTTTTTGCTTGTTGAGGTCGCATGAACCCAAGTTTGCTTGGGCGTGTCGTGTTTTTGAAGAGTGACAGGAAACCCAAGAAAGAAGGGCTTGTCCAGCCTCCCCTTGTGTCTCTTTTCACTCATTGAGAGCGAACCGTGCACTTAGCGGCCGGCCAATCGACGTGAGGCGGGAAAAAGCAACCTTGGTGTGAGCGCAAGGCCGCTAAGGGTGCGCCCGCGGAAAAGAGCAGAACTCGGGTGAAGAGAAGATCCTTCTCGAACACAAATTGCAAGCGAAAAAAAGAACCTCAAGACCCTCAAGAACTCAAAGACCCCCAAGAATCCAAGTTCCTCGTGAACTTAAGAACCCAAGACCACAAGAACCCACGACTTCAGTGGATGGTCATCACTCGAAGCGGAATGGATACTTCGCTTGGAGGTGATGAGCATGAGAGAGGCGAAGAAGAATTTTCCCCACCAGGAGGTTTTTCCAATCCTCCCCCTTCCCCATCTACGTCAAGAATTGCACTAACTCCTATGGAGGCTTTAGACCAGATGTTTCTAGAAAAGAGGGTAGAACGCGAAGCAAGAAATGCAGAAAGAATGGCAGAAATGAATCGCAGCCACGCAGAAAGAAAAGCAGAAATGGATCACAGGCACGCAGAAGACAAAGCAGAAAGAGAAGCAGAAAGAAAGGCAGGACAAGAATAGAGCGAGTGACGCATGCAAGAGTTCTTGCGACTTTTTTCTCAAGTGCAGGAACAGATGCAAGAGATTCGGGAAAAGGAGACTCTCTTAGTCTCTTCTTCTCCCAAGCATGGCACACATGATTTGAATGATGATGATTTGAGTGACAATGATTTGCACGATGATTTGGATGTTAATGATGAGCATGATCAAGATGTGATTTCTCACAAGCATGATGATTTGCATGATCAAGATGTGATTTCTCACAAGCATGATTAGTTGCATGAAGATGATGTGATTGTTCACAAGGATGATGTGTTAGTGGATGCTTTTTCTAGCGAAGCTAACCTCGTAGTAGATTCGATCAATCACGAAGAACCGATCTTGACTCTCGAGTCGAGGTCCAAAGAACCCCCACAGGACGATTTGATCATTCACGAACGATCGATCTTGGCTCTCGAGCCTAGGTCCAAAGAACCCTCACAGGAAGTATTATGTGTTCGCATGATTGATACGCACGCATTGTTCGAGTGTTTCATTCGTGATCGTTTCCTGTATTTTCGTCAGCATCTTTATGTGATCCCTTTTACTAGGCATGACATATTGTATGTTGAGCACGTTTCACTCATGGTGGATGAGCAGGAGTATATGCGGATTTTTCATGAAAAGCTGAAAAGTATGCATTCAAGGAAGTCACATTCCATGTCTCTTCCTTGGCAAGACACGGTTGTAGAAAGAGCACATAAAAGTATGAGCACCAAGCATGGGCATTTCCGTTGTGAATTTCCACAGTTGATTGATTTAGATCAGAAACACAAGATTCGATCTCATTGTTTGCTTGTGTGTGGTGAACGGTTTGGCACTCCGTCTATTGGTTCATCTACATTGTATGCACAGTCTTTAAGGAAGACAAGATTTTTTCCACTCACTTTACATGGAATAGGTATATTCATGGTTTTGTGTTGGAAATGGTTTCAGGAATTTTCAGCCATGGAGATTCTTGAAGAAGAAAGAAGCATGACTCTCGACGAAGTTGAAGCATTGAAGGAGCCATAGAAGACTTTGTGTCGCTTTCGGCGCGGCCCAAAGAAGAAGGCATTGCAGACCTTTATGAAGTTCAAGTACCACACGACCTACATATCAGAGTGGGCCGGCAAAGAGTCCCTTCTAGGATTCCAGATGCTGTCGGCGATCTCCCTCGACGCCATACAGTTCGGTACCAGTACCTCACTTTGAAAAGGAGGGGACGTCACATGACACTCCAACTCTATGTGTCCGTAGACAAGCTACAACATAACCAGGGTTCAGTTCAGTCCAGTTAGTCTAGATTAGAAGTGATCTGGCACTTTTGTGAGTCTATTCGTAGACCCACTTATTATTTTTAAGTGACTTTTGTTGGAAAGTAGGTAGGGAAAATTGAGTAAGTTTGTATATAAGCAAACCTAGACTAGCACTAAATGGCAGAAGAGGCAACAGGAGCCAAGCTCAGCATGCAACTTCTCAACAAGACCCTTGTTGGACTTCCCTCCAAGCAAGACTTAGATCTAGCGTTTTCTTCAACAAGCATCCTCGCAAGGCAGTTCCAGCCACTAGCGTTTTTGCATCAGGATACCATCGCCACAGATTCCGTCAGCTAGCGTTTTTGCAAAGCTCAGCAACCTAGCGTTTTTGACATCAGTTCTGGCCTAGCGTTTTCTGCAGGTATGAGCAGCATTTTTCAGCCATGAAGAGCCTGCAAGTTCAGTCCTAAAAGAGTAGCAGATTCAGCCCGAAAAGACCATCAGTTTTCAGCCTTAAGAACCTCAGTTTTCAGCCCTAAACCTGCAGATTTTCAGCGACAAAGACCCACAGAAACAACCCCAAAATTAGTGTTTTTGGACTAGTCGCAGATTTCAGCCCATAGCGTTTTTGGACAGCAGATAAAAGATTGCAGATTTCAGCCCTTAGGTCGGTGTCGCCATCCCCGTCGTCATCGTTGACATAGCCTAGACTTGCATCAGTCACATGCATTCAGTTTGTACCGGTTTGTGCAATCATAAGTAGACCACTCTCGCCGATGAGAGTGGGGCCTTCGGAGGAGGGTTTTACAACGTCTCTGGTGTCGTATCTCTCTTCTCTCTCTATCTCTGAGTCTCATACACTTGCACACATAGTGTCCATTCACTTTGTTTGTGATCATAGCACTCTCTCATTAAGAACGGAAGGCTCTACCTTCGATAAGAACAAAAAGGAACCTTGAGCACAGGCTGGAGCACTCATCTTGAGCAAAGCGCAAACATTCATTCCGTTGGACCTAACACCTGGTATACTACTGGATCAGGTACTGACGAATGAGTCTAGTAATCTCCACCCGTGTAAGAGACATCGAGGATGTCTGAAGAGAGTACTGGAAAGGGGGCAGCCTGTCCATGGTGAAGCCATGCATCTGAAACCATGATGTCATTTGTGCATACCAGCATGAAGTGTCCCTTTGAAGAGCTAACTGTCTGGAAGACTCGAGGGCTAGTCTAGCATATCTGTCTCGAGTAGTGTCCCACAAGCTGTGCTCAAAGGAGACTGATCTGGTAAGCGCCTCAATCTCCATAGGAGGGGCAGCTAGCTCTGCTCGAATGATAGCGTGGGGTACGGAGGTCTTGGCTCTGATCAGTCGAGAGATCATAGATACCAAGGGTCTCTCCATACGTCTCCAACCATCTTGGCCTACAGAAGGTCCCCATATCTGCACCGCATACAACATAGCTGAGGCTACTAAAGGCCATAACCATAAAGTATGAGAGAGAGAGAGAGAGAGAGAGAGAGAGAGAGAGAGAGAGAGCTACCAGTCTGCACGCAGTTCCTCGCTCCTGACACGCTGTTCATTACGTGCTAAGCGTTCTTGCTCTGCTCCTGCTGCTGCTCGCATGACCAAGCTGTCCACTACGAGTTGCTGCTCTGCATGGGCAACCTCCCTCCGTTTTCCCATTTTTCTCTTCGTTTCTTTTTGTTTGGCTTGGTTTTATGCTCGTTGTGTGTGCTCTATACTAGTTGTATGGGTGTGCTTGAATTCCTTGGTAGAGGGTGTGTGAGTGGTTGGGGGTTTGCGTGTCTCTGCGAGAGGGAATTTTCCTTTTTTCTCATGTCCCGGTAGGGTGGGTGTGTGCACCTGAGT
Organism: Adiantum capillus-veneris; assembly: GCF_014529385.1. Taxonomy (NCBI): domain Eukaryota; kingdom Viridiplantae; phylum Streptophyta; class Polypodiopsida; order Polypodiales; family Pteridaceae; genus Adiantum; species Adiantum capillus-veneris. The sequence continues at coordinate 79,325,841 of NC_140957.1, forward strand.
ATGAGTCTATTGCTTGCTTTCTGTTTGCTATTTTTGTTGTTTGGTCTTTGTTTTTTTTTTTCTTGGGAGAGGCTGCCCCAGTTCTCTTTGATGTGTTGCTGCTTGCTCTCTACGAAGGTGGCTTGCTGGGTTTGGCTGGGATGAGAGTCTCCACTCACGCTTTTGGACCGGTGGTTTCCACACATTGCTGTTGCAGTCATCCTCCACTAGCTGGTGGCCTTGTTGGTGTCAACATCGACCTTGCTGGACCATCTTTCAGTGGTGCTTTTTAGCGGCTACCTATCGGTTGACATGAGGATGGTTTGCTTCTTCCTCGCTGGTGGCTCATCCTTCACCCTCCTGTGCAGTAGTTGCTTCTCAATGCATCCTTGATGTTGTCTTGGGCCTTTTCAGAGACGCCTCATATGTTGCCTGGGTGGTTTTCCTCTTCATAGCGGCTTGGAGATGCCTCTTTTCGGTGCAGATGTTGCCAAGGCACTTTTTACCCTCATCAGGAGGGGTTTCTTGTTTATAGAATTGTCAGATTTTCAAGTTTTGGTGTGGCCTTTATGATTGCCTACAATGTTCTTGTAACAGTTTTTACTTCCCCTTGGGGTCAGCACCATTTTGGCCACTCCAAGGGGGGTCAAGTAATAGCATGTCAGTTATCTTTTTCCACATACACGCGTGCACGCGCACACACACACACACACACACACACACACACACACACACACACACACACACACAGAGAGAGAGAGAGAGAGAGAGAGAGAGAGAGAGAGAGAGAGAGAGAGAGAGAGAGAGAGAGATGCTGTGGATGAAGGTGGCAGACTTTGGCGCATCTCGTCTTGTCCCCGAAGGAATGCAGCATGTGTCAACGGCTGTGCAAGGCACAGTTGGCTATCTGGATCCGGAGTATTTTCAAACTTTACAACTAACGGATAAGAGTGATGTATACAGCTTGGGTGTCATGCTTCTGGAGCTTATCAGTGGCCAGAAGCCTATTGATAGGTGTCGGGAGCCCCAAGTTACAAGTCTATCTGTTCTCTTCATAAAGTGCATGCAAGACGGGAGAGTGGAAGAGCTCATTGATCCTTTCCTTATAGAGCCGTCAACTGTATCAAGTCACAAGGCGTTGGATGGGATGACGGTAGATATATCTTTTATTTTTGACAGTGTTCGTAATGTAATGCCACTTTTTAGTGTGCAAATGTTTATGTATGTGTGTAATATGTGTGTGTGTGTGTGTATATAATGTATGCCACTTTTTAATGTGTAAATGTATGTGTGTATGTGTAAGTCTATGTACATGGATGTGTTTTTTTGTGTGTATGTGCACGCGCACGTGTGCACACACGTCCAGTTGACATGAGCTTTTTGCTTAGGTGCAGGTGCGCTCATCTATAATGGCAGTTGCTGCTCTTGCTCTTCAATGCCTCTCTATTCAGGGTACTGACCGCCCATCTATGAGCACCGTTGCTGATGAGCTCCGCCATATAGCACGTGCCTTGGAGGAGGCTAATCATGGTAATGATGGGAATAAGGACTCTTCCAGTGCGTCTTCCAAAGATATTTGTTCTGAGCAGGTGGAAGCTGGTGCTGTCGTGGTTCACAATGCCGACGAGGTCTTCAAGCAATCTGCTTCAACCACCACGTCAATTGGCAACCTCAACATTCCTACCTTACCACGATAGTCTGTTGATACCATGGCACCTGCAGAGAGAACGTACAGAAAAGGCATGCAAAGTGGCTTTCTAGAAGAGCGTATATGATACAACTTAGGTATTAGTGTGTCGAGAAACCTACAAGAAATTATAGTCGAATACAGGGATAGACATTACATGGGGAGGCACTTAATACTAAAGAGGTGGGGGTTGGTCTATCCCATGCTCTGTGAGAACAATCGCAACATCAGCGAGGCATAGTGCCTCTTTCATTTGCCCTGCTTGACTGGAGCTCTAGATTCCATCCAAGCTTTGTAAATAATGTCCTCTTGCTTATCCATTTCATTCTGTGGATAAAGCCAATGGTCTGGTCACTCCCGTAGTAGTATGAGAACAAAATGTACTCCTACAATGTCATGTGGGACGGAGCTGGCTGGGTGTGTGTGTGTGTGTGCGTGCGTGTGTGTGTGTGTCTGTGTGTGTGTGTGTGTGTGTGTGTGTGTAACATGTTGGGTGCTGCTATGTGAATCTCTCTTTCTCTGATGGTTGTGTATGCTTTGTATTCAAACATAGTGCTCCTCACACTCTCTATCTCCTCTTGGCACAGTCCACATGTAGGGTCGGTTGTTTTGCACAGAATTATTTGCTGCCTCATTAATCTGTCGTAAAAATTGCCTACACGATCCAAAATGTCTTGTGCTCTAGACATGCATGGGCCTTCCATGCCAAGCACTAGAATCTCGTTGTCAAGGACTTTGACCTTTAAAAAAAGCCTATTTGTGAGTGTAAGCAAAGTTTGTGTGAGAACTAGCATTGTACCCACAGGGGTTGAGGCAGTAGCCAAGGCAAAAAGCAAAAAACAACACCGTTGGTGCATGGCTATTGTATATTTGTCATATTTGCTAACCCTACAACCTTTCCCATGTGCAATAAGTCGTTGTCACCTGCATTTCTAGTCTACATTGCTTCTCCGATGTTGGAGGGACTTTTTATTGTAAAAATATTATAATTATACAAGGAAGAACTCACTACCAATGTTTTATAAAGACATATATCATTCCATGTTGCCATGTGTTGGTGTATTATCCGTGTGTCCCTTTGTTGGCATAACAAGTTTTTGCCACCTTCATTTGAAATCTTTCCAATAAAAATGATATAAATTTATTGCTTTATTGTATACATGATGTAATCTAAGAATTTTGAGATCACATAAAGGAAATCAAAACACGAAATTTAAGTATACCTTTGTTATTGGTCGTCTGCATTGAAGCACAATGTTGATGGATCAGTTGCTAGACCTCCCTTGCATTGTTGCATCACCTTTCCACCAATATGTGTTGTGTCATCGTCATCCCTTCCACAACTTTAGTCAACATGTCGATTGTCACATTCACTTTTTCTATCATGCCTACCATTACCTGCATTACTTTTGATGTTCTTGATCTTAGGGTAGGTTGAATCTGTCAGATTGTCCGTCCATAAGCTCACACACATACACAAACTCACAGTCTTTGGGGTGCTCCATCTGGCATACATATTGATCAAAACACGGCCAAGCACTACATCTTTCTCCAAGAGCCCTCAATTCACATCTGTTGGAAACAACCTAGAGGTTTCTAGTGTTGCCATTGTGGAACAAATCTTGCAATCAGGAGAGGCCATCGTTTTGCATTTGCCAAAAACTGCCCCTATGGGAAAAATCTTGCAATCGGTGGATTCCAGCTTTTGACAGGAAGCTTTTTGAGAAGTTCCGGTGCTCTCTAAATTGCACCACATTTAGCAAACATGTTAATCAAGGCATTGCCAAGCACATCTTTTTCAACAACTCTTGACTAACAATATGGACGTGAATTTTTATGCTCATACCAACACTGTATAGAGTCATGCTTTCAAGATGTGCACGTGCATGATTGCATCAGGAGAGAGGCCCTCGATTTGCATCGGCTAAAAATAGCGCAAAGATTTTTGCCCTGGTCCTGTTGTGCATATCCCGCAATCCATACGTCCAAGGGAGGATGTTTCAAACAAAAAGCTCCTCAAGCACTTTCTCTGAAGTGCACCACATTTGGAACACATATTAACCAAGGCAATGCCAAGCACGACATTTTTCCCAACAACCCTTGGATTAACAATATCAAAAGTGAGTTTTTAAAGTGCACCACATTTAGCAAACATGTCAACCAAGGCATTTCCAAACATGACATCTTTTTCAACATTCCCTAACTAACAATATCAATGTGAATTTTTATGCATATATCATGATCTTGTGTAGAGCCACATGCCTTCAACATGCTTTCGTTGCGCATATCTCGTAATCATTGCACTCCATGAGAGGACATTCCAGACAAGAATGTCCTTGAGCACTTTCTGTTCTCCCTTAAAGTACACCAAATTTGGCCTACATATCGACCAAGGCATTGCGAAGCATGGCTTTTTTTGCAACAACCCAAGACTACGATATAGACTGAATTTTGAAGCCCATATTAGCGTCTGCATAGAGCCACATGCCTTCAAGATGCATGCGTAGGTGATTTCATATGGACAAAGGCATTTGCATCCGTTGAAAACAACCTAGAGATTTCTAGCCCTGCTCTTGTTGTGTGTATCCCACAATCAATGCTTGGCATACATATCAACCAAGGCAGTGCGAAGCACGACATCTTTTTCACTAGCCTCTAACGAACAATACAATTGTGAATTTTTGTGCCCACATCATCATCTTGCGTAGAGCCACATGTTTTCAAGATGCATACATAAGCGATTACATTTGGAGAGAGGCCCTCACTATGCATTTGCTGAAAACAGATTGGAGCTTTTTGGCCCTACCCTTGTGTGAAAATCCTTTAATCAGTGCATTCGAAGAGTCAACACTCCGAACAGAAAGCTCCTCGAGCACTTTTTGTGCTCTCTTAAGGGCACCACATTTAGCAAACATGTCAACCAAGGCATTGTCAAGAAAGATACCCTTTTTCAATAGCCCCTGAGTAACAATATCAACCATAATTTTTATGCCCATATCAGTATCTTGCATAGAGCCACATGCCTTCAAGATGCACGTGTATATGAATGCACTTGGAGAGAAGTCCTCGCTTTGCATCCGCCGCCTGAAATTAGTCTGGAGCTCTCTGGCCCTATTTTTGTTGTGCATATCCCGCAATCAATGCACTCTAAGAGACGACATTCTGGATAGGTCCTCAAGAACTTTTTGTGCTTTACAAAGCGCACCACATGTGGCATACATATCAACCAAGGCATTGCCAAGCACAACAATCTTTTGCAACAACCCCTCACTAATAATATCAGAGTAAATTTTTAAGCCCATATCAACATCTTGCGTAGAGTCACATTCCTTCTAGATGCATGCATAGGTGATTGCATATGGACAGAGGCCCTCGCTTCGCATCAGCATCTTGCATAGAGCCACATGAATTCATACGTAGGTGATTGCATCTGGAGAGAGGCCCTCTGCTGAAAATAGATTGGCACAACATCCCTTTTCACTAGCCTTAGACTAGTCTATCAAAGAACAACGTGTATCTAATGAAGCTTAAAAGACCTTAGGGTTAGCTTCATTAAAGACCTCCAAAGGTTAGTGTTAAAAGTCCTTAAACCTTATGCAAGCTAGGGCTGTGCTTGAGGTGGGAACCCGGCCCAAGCTTGAGGTGCTTGTCATGCTTGGTGACTAAGGTGCTTGAGGTGCTTGTCGTGCTTGCTGACTAAGGTGCTTGAGGTGCTTGTCATGCTTGCTGACTAAGGTGCTTGAGGTGCACCCCCTTTAACCTCATTCACAAATTTAGTCTTTACATTGTCTTCCTCCATTGATAACATCTCATCTATCACAATTGTCATTGAACGTGCTAGATATTTCTTCAGTCTATAGCCATTAACACGGTATTTATGTTGTGCACCACCCAAATCTGCCAACTGATATGTGCCATTGTCAAACTTGTTTACAATCGTAAAAGGACCTTTCCACTTGATACTTTTTCTGGAAAGTATTGTCTAGCTTACTATTGTATCACAACACAAGATCACCTTTTTCAATTCCCTTATCTTTCACACATTCATTAACCTTTATCTGAGTTTTTTTTAATGCTTTCTCATAGTATCTTATAGCCAAAACTCTGTCCAATTACAGACATTGTAAGTCCAACAACCTCTTTGCCAAGTATCTCTTTGCTCTTCATCTCACAATGACAACAATTTGAGTGCAGGAATCTCCACTTTGATTGGCAATAAAGCTTCCTTTCCATAGACCAAGTGGTAAGGAGAAAATCATGTGCTCGTTTTGATAGCAGTTTTATAAGCCCATAATGCACAAAGCAACTCTGAATCTCAAGTCTTCCCATATTTTTGGGTCATCTTTGTCAAGATTTTCACCAACTCTCCATTGAACCTTTCATTGAGGACTGTACGTGTGTTGTATATTAAGCTCTTTGCATATAGGAAATCAAACAGCTCTCCTCTAAATCCCGGTCTTCTATCAGAAAGTAGTTCTAGTGGCACACCAAATTTGCATCATATATGTTCATATACAAACTTTCCCATTTTATTACTGATAATCTGTTTGATAGCTTTAGCTTCTGCCCAACGTGACAAATAATCCACTACTGTCAAGATGTAAGCATTTCTTTTACTAGTCATGGTTAAGGGTCCAATAGCATCAAGACCCCATTTTTCAAACACTCAGGCTTCAAAATTCTCTTCCCCATTTTTTGGCAAGACAAATAAGACTTGTACCAATGGTTAACATCTCACTAAATACTTGGCCATACATAGCCTTCTTGCAAAATCTTATGCAATGTAATTTTCATGGAAAAATGGCCTCCACAAGATCCCTCATGATTTTCTTCCAAAATCTTGTAGATTTCCTCTTTCCAGGTGCACACGACACAATCCTAAATCACTTCCTTTTATGTAAAGCACATCATCAAGCATTTTGTACTTTCTATCTTTTCTTATAAAAGCATACTTTTTGGATGACGGTAGACTCTTAGGTAAAGCACCTGTCAACAGAAAATCCACCTCCTTTGATAATACTTCCCTTCCATGATATGATGGGGCATTAGCCCTCAACACAAACACACAAGTGATTATTTCTTTGGCAACGTCATGAGCTTCCTCAGTTTGAGACCTTCAATATACTGCAAACTCCATGCTTTGAGTGATCATTTCTTGGGTAGCGTCATGAGCTTCCTCATTTTGAGACCTTTCAATATGCTGCAAAATCCATGCTTCAAACTTTTTGAGTAATGATTTCACCTTGAAACATAATTTTTTTAGTTTAGGATTCTTATTCTTCCATACTCCCAATACTTGCTTCACGACCAACAAGGCATCTCCTTTGATTTATAGGCGTCTAATTCCAAAATGTAAACAGATGTGCAAGCCACTTTCAAGAGCCATGTACTCTGCTTCATTGTTACTTTTTGCATCAAGTTTCAGCCCTTGTTTCCTTACAAGTTTTCCTTGTGCATCATAAATGACAATTCCTTCAGAAGTAGCATCATGACTTCTTCGATAAGAGCCATTAAAATATAAGCATCAGAATATGGAAAGAGTCTCGACTTCCTTCTTTCGCACCACCTCTTCCTTAACCAAAACAGGAGTTTCTTTATAAGTGAGTAAATCTGCCAGGGTAGCTCGAGTACTCTCTTCTACCAAAAAAGTGAACTAAAACTCCTGAAGTTCAATAACCCATTTCAGTCACTATTTTTGATATATTTGAATTATTGAACAGTCAAGGAAGCAATGAATAACTGGTGAGAAAAGTGAACGACTTTTGCAACAAGTAATGTCTGAGTTGTCTGCAAGCAGGCTTCATATGCTGAGATTCCTTCCCCCTTTGCAACAACATGGCCCCAATGGAATCATCTCCCACTGATGGGTTAACATAAAACTCCTTTTCCCCAGTCAGGAGCTTGAATAATGGGTAATGTACTAGAAACTTCTTTGACTCTCAATCACATGTCCACTCCAATCTATCGTTTTTAACCACTTGCTACAATGGATACAATGATTGTGATGCCAAAGGTATGAATCAAGACACATACTTAACCTTCTGTATGAAAGTGGCCAACTGTCTTGTATCCTTTGGAGATGATAGCAATAATAAGGCTTCTATTTTCTCTGGATCTGCTTCAATCCCATTTTTTGAGATCACATGTCCAAGAAGCTTTATCTTCGGCTACGCTAAATGACACTTCTTAGGGTTCAACTGACCCCCACATTCATCATACCTTGCAAAAGTCATTTCAAGATTTTGAACATGCTCTCTCCTTGAACTCTATACACAGAAATCATCTATGAATCCTTTGACAAACTTCCCACAAGGAACGGGGTAAGAAGGACCCAATCCACTTTTCTTTCAAAAGCTTTAGGCCCATTTGTTAACCCAAAAGGAAGGCAGGAAACGCAGAAATAACCCTATGGAGTGATAAAAGTAGTCTTTTTCCGGTCTTCAGAAGCAAAGATAAACTGGAAATGTTCTGAATAACCATCACAAACACTGTATCTTTCAAAGCTAGTCATTGCATCTAAAAGTTGATGAGTGAAAGGTAAAGGATAAGGATCTTTCTTGGTCATTGCATTTAATGGCTTATAATCAACACAAACTCTCCAACACCCATCTTTCTTTGGAGTGATCACTACAGGGCTCACCCATTTAGCATTATCAAATGGCACAATGAACCCTGCATCCAAAAGTTTATCCACTTCTTCCTTTAAAGAATCATTTGCTCCTTACCCATACTTCTTAATTTCTATCTTATTGGCTTTGTCCCTTCAACTAGTTCAATCTTCACAGGATCTCCAACAAAACCCCTTATTTCTTGATATGAAGTGATGAAAAGATTTGGAAACCTGTCCAACATTGTTAAGTACTCCCTTCTTTTTCCTTGTGTCAAATCAGTACTCGTTCAACAACAAGAATGACACTTCACCTTCATCACTGGAACTAGAAGCAGTGCTATTTTTCGAATCTTCCAAACTGTCTTCACTGGTAACCTCGAATTCATCATTTTCAATCACATCTTCTAGTGCCAAAGGGTGCTTGGTAGTCATATCAAACACCCTCTTTTCACCCTTCTTGCCATACACACAAATTGTTCCCTTGCCCCAATCTTGCACATCACCAACATCTCTCAACCAAGGTCATCCCAGAATGAGAGGAAAAGCTCCTAGGCCAGCTGGCATAACATGAAAGTTTACTATAACCTTCACGTTAAAGATCTCAACTTCCAAATTCTTAATCAACCCCAAACACTTCACTTTGGCATGGTTTGCTAGTCAAATCCTAAACCCAGAGCTCCCGCATGTAATGAGACCCAGTCTCTCGACACATGACTGTGTGATCACACAAACTTGAGCACCTCCATCAATGTAGGCCTCTCCCATGCCCACACCTTTGTGCCAAGTGTTCACCGCAGGACAAATGTCGGTTAACTCTCCCACAGCCAACACTCCGACTTGTCCATGCTTCGGCTCTTCTCTGGATTCACTAATTTTACAGCCTCTTAAGTTTGGGCACCATATTCATCAACTATCCAAAAGTACAATCTACTTTCCTCCCAAAGGTAGATCTGCTACTTCAAACCGTCTACAAGGTCTTCTCTTCCTCTTGACTTTTGCATCTTCACCTTCTTTCTCTTTCCCTTTCTTCTTGCTGGGACCTGGAGCGGCATCGCCTTCCCTCTCTCTTTTGCCAACAGGCATCATATCTGCTTCTTTCTTTTCAACCCGCACAATATCCAATGACCACTAGAGATTGAGGCTTTGTTTCTTGTTCAGTACCTTGATCTCCTTGTATATCCTATGCATAATCAATAGCCTTGCTAGTAATTTGCTGAGGAAGTGGAAACATATCACCTTTCCCATCCTTGTTGGCTTTGGACGATAAGTGCTGGTATGACCAAGTTCACCACAATTATAACACGTAGGGATGAACCTCCTTTGTGGCTCAAAGACACATTGTTTGCGACGTGCATTAGAATTAGGCTGAGCTTCACACGACCGGGCCATACCTCTACCACGACCATGACCACGACCACCTCACTGAGCCATAATTCCTACATCATGGTCATCATGTCTTGCACATTTCGCTGTAGTTGTTTAGTGCTCGCAACTCTTTGAGCAGGTTGGGCTCCAGTCTCTTCTTGATTTTTCTCTTTTTTGGCCACCATTACGTTGCACATAGGCTGCTTTCCCATACTCATTGAGTCTTTGAGCTTTCCATCCTTTCTCCCTGGCGATAGTGACTCCTTCCTTGAAGGTAGCAGGTGCTTTTAGTTCAACTTTGAACTTCAGTCTTTCCTTTAAGTTTGCCACAAAATGGTCCTTCTTTAACATGGCTGGAGGGATTTCATTTCCCAAAGCTTGGGTCCATTTATCCCATAAACAGGTGAACTGCATGACAAAATTATCAACACTTTAATTATCCTTCTGAGTGTACCCCAAAATTTCATGCCAAACTTCATCAAGTACTTCGATGTTCCTGTATTGTGCAAGAAAAGCTTGCTTCACACGATTTTAGTCCAAAACCACCCCTGGAGTTTGTGCATGTACTAGCTCTTCATCATTTTGTAACCAAACTTTTGCCTCATCTTGTAAGCTGTATTGCAGCAACCGCAACAATATAGCTTGATCTAGTATATTTTGCAGTAAGCAATTGACTTCCAATTTCTCAATAAAAGTCCGTGCATTCTCACTAGGCAATCCATGAAACTGTGGAAACTCGTCCGCCATGTTCGATTGCCATGAAAACACTTACATATGACGTTGAAAGTTCAAGGGATGTTGATGGATTGCTCCAGTACCTAATCCACCTCACACTGGGTAACCCGGCCCCCAGTGCTTGGCTTCACAAAACCTCACAACCCTCCAAAGGCTGCAATCCAATTACACGACCGCCTCAAGTGTTGTCCACAATTTGCACATACATAGCCGGTTGTCCATAAGGAACCACATCCCCTTTACATTCTCTGCATGCAGAATAGACATATTTAATAAAAATTGGAGCACAAGGGCCCTTGCTGCTCAGTGGGGTCACCAAAACAATGTTAGCATGCAAACAACAAGGAAAATGAGTGCCTCTATAGCCTTGCACAAGTCACACCATCGAAAGGAAGTACTATGTATGAGGAAGGAGGAGGCGGTGCTGGAGGCACTGAAGTGGGCGGGACCTCCTCAGGCAGGTCCTGTTGAAGGGGGTCAAAATGGTTCCCAGTCGGAACCTAGTGCTACTAAGCTATAGAAGGTCGGCCACCTTGGGGGAGCGGAGGTGCGAGCCCACCCCTGTCGACAGCAACCAGGCACCTGTTGCCAACCGTGAGCTGCCTGATTACTGGTCTCTGTCAAGGTACAAGCTTGTGTATCTGGCTACTTGGCTTGCTCCGCCTTTGGAGGCTGCGCATACGTTGTGGGTCAAGGTCTCCTGCAAGGACAACCCTTTTCCAAATGGCGCATTTGCTTGCAAATGAAATACTAATTTGGGAGATCCAAATACTCCACACTCTGTCTGATCCATCCCTCACTCACCCAAGGTAGCAGTACCACCTTGGGGAGGGAGTGTGTGTCGCAGACAAGAACCCGTATAGTAGGTAAAAATGCGGCCTTGGCCACAACTGAAGCTGCAGTGCGAGGAGACTCCAAAACTATCCCGAACATGGAACCAATCCTGGGGAGAAGAGGGAGGTCAGTCCTAGGAAACAGACCGAAATCGGCAAGTCTGCCTCCTCCTCGAGCACATTTGTAGTAGGGTCAAAACCATGATGCCATCGCCAAAAGTAAGCTTGAGCTGCTCGGATGCCGAGCGGGCTCATCAAAACCACCTTGGTTGTTATATCTACAGACTCAAACTCTACCTGGTAGTATCCTCTCCGGAGGATCTAGATATCGGTGATCTTTTCCACATCGGAGAGAAGACGGGCCTGAAGTAAATCCCGACTAGGCCGAGTGCCAATGATCTTATAGATAACCAAAGTGGCTTGCAAGTGCTCCACTTCGGCCGTCAAGGTCGCTTGCTCTTCTAGCAAAGCCACCATTCTATGTCTGCTGCTGAGAGGGTGGTCAAGGGCGTCACTGAATGCGAGGTGAATTAAGTGAGCCGGGAGGTTGATCATAACATTCAATGCACTAATAACTTGTGTGTAGCGGAAATTGATAACATAGTGAGCATTCCATTAAGAACAAGTTCCTAATGAGAATAGAGAGAGTACTTAATTGAGAAAGAAACATAGCAATTTACAGCTAGCTAATTTGGCATTGACAATACTTGAAAATTTGTATTATAGCTTCTCCCATCAAAGGAGACTTTTGTACGATACAATTCTTGTGTTCCTCGACAAAACTTGTTGGTGCAATCAAGATGGAAGCTTCATGCACAAAATTATGCTTGAAAAATCACACCTAGTGTCCCTAGCCTCAGTCCCAAGACCTCACACACCTTCAAAAATGGCGAGAGCTAGCAGGGAATGAAGATAGATTGAGAGGAAGAAGAGGTATCTTACGAGAAATAAGTATTCTCCTCACATAATCACTCTAATATCATAGCTTAGCTTAGTAATTAGCATGGTAGAGGAGATGAGCATGCCATTGAATCTTGGCTCTTGGTTGAATTTGCATTCCATAGCCAAGAGTTGTTGGTGTAGGCCTCTACTTCTCAATGCTTGGAGAAGGAGACGGAGTTCTTCTTGCACACATGAGTTGTGTGTGCGTGTGTGTGTAGCATTATGTTAGAGTAAAATACAGCCCCTTCTCTCATCTTGGTCGACCCCTCTTGCTAAATGCTCATGTTGACCTCCCATTGGCTCCTGTAAAGCTTAGCCAATCACAAATTAGAAGTATAGTTGATAGCCTTTTGGACAAGTGTCCCCCTTTCTCCTTTTGTGAGAGCTTTAGGTATTTAAGTAATTCATCTAAACTCTCATGGACCTTTTTTTCTTCTGGCCAATAGGAATCAAGCAAGCCATTGGTTGGATGCTCATTGGACCCCTTGGTAGACTGTCCAGTGACTGTCCAATAGTCTTCTAGGAAGCTTAATTTCTATTGGTTCTTTTATCAAGCATTTTTAAATTGATTAGACTAATTTACTCTAGCCTAATTCTCATGGGTCCACCTCTATGGCCATCCAATAGGATTTGAGGGGAGGTTGGGGGCAACTGTCCTAGGAGCTTGACATTTGTCCAGTATTCCCTTTGTGTAAAGGGGGAGCCTTGGAGTGTGTGTGTGTGTGTGTGTGTGTGTGTGTATGTTTCTCTCTCATCCCCTACAATATGGGCTCGCCCCCTCCTTCCTAGGGATGTGGGAAGACTTTTTAGTCTTCCCATGACCATTCAATTTACCATTGCTTTGGCCATTTGATAAAAGATTTAATTTTTGGAACCTTAACCTATGGAAGTCTTAATGGAGCTGAACCTTAGGTCTTTTAAGCCCCATTGAAGCACATTTCTCTTTTGCAGGCTGTCCCCCTTTGGATCTCTATTTTCCCTCCTTTGGATCCCTGACAGAGACCGGTCGGGCAGCCTTACCAATATTCTAGCTTTTACTCCTCTAGTACTTCCCCATATTAAATGATTAGTTTAACATGAGAAAATCATTTGGGAGTATTAGATATTAGTTTTTGTCACATTACCTCTCTCTTGAAATCATAGTCGTCCTTGACTATGAGGTAGAGAAGGTAAAGCCTAGTCATTAGTCCGTTTGCTAGCGGGTAGAGGACCCCTATTTTACCCTACAACATCATCCCAAAATGGATGATAGAGAGTCTTATAAGACAGAAACTTTGTTCATTTATACATATTTACATTTGCTTACTCTAGGGAATCATTGTAAGCATTGACAAGGTTTAGGTTATTTTTTAATTGTATGCCTTGCATCCATCTAGCATCTTCAAAAGGATAATTTTTAAACTTGATATCATCGGATAGTCTTACCGCCTCGTAATACCTTGTCTTCGTGTCGAAGAATGGACTCGGATTGTAGCACCTCTTCTTGGTCCTTGATCTCCGGTGGGTCTTCAATAATTTCTTCTTGAGGTGGCTCTCCTTTGTAAGGCTTTAGTAGGCTCACATGGAAAGCATTATGTATGAGCCAATGGTTGGGCAACTTGAGTTGATAGGCCATCTCATTGATTGGTCTAAGAATCTGGAAGGGACCATAGTACCTTTTTGCTAACTTAGCATAGTACTTTTGGTGTCCCGTAGGATTCTTTCCCGTTGTGTGACTTAATCGAGCCTTGGAAAACTTAAGCAAGACCCAATCATTTTGTTTAAAGGTTAGGGCTCTTATGTGCTTATCAACAGCAGCCTTTTGCTTTTGCTAAGAGATGGATATAGCATCCTTAAGCTTGTGGAAATATTCTTGTAGCTCTCGGCTATATTCATCTGCATCAAAGATCTTCCTATATACCTTGAGTAGCAAGGGAATTTTTGTTCTTCCCTCTATCACCTCAAAAGGTGCTTTTCCCGTTGAAGTATGTACCTTGTTATTGTAAGCATACTCCACTAAGGGTAAGTACTTCTCCCATTGGGACTTTGGATCTACTTCTGGGACATAAATTTTTAGTAGATCAAGAATGGTTAGGTTAGCTATTTCACATTGGCCATCTGTTTGGGGATGATAGGTCAAAGAGAAGTTTAGCCTTATACCTAAATTCTCAAAGAGACCCTTCCAAAAATTACTGGTCACTCTAAAATCTTATCCGACACTATGGACATTGGCAAGCCGTGGTACTTGAAGATTTGTGATATAAAGAGGGTTGCCATTTGATGGGCTTTGATAGTCTTTTTGACAGGTATGAAATGTGCTTGTTTGCTAAACATGTCTACTATCATCCATATTCCTGTATTCCCATGGATAGACTTGGACAATCCAAAGATAAAATCCATGGATATGCTCTCCCACGGTGAATTAGGGATTGGCAAAGGTCAAAGCAATCCAGGTTACTTCCCTCTATCAAACTTCGTCTTTTGGCATACCACACATTTTGAAACATACTCTTGTATGTTTTCTTTCATGGCAGGCCAATAGAAATATGTTTCCATCCCTTTTAGGGTAGACTGAATCCCTCTATGCCCCGCATAAGGAGGAGCATGATATTCATACATTACTTTCTCACATAGTGAGTTAGTAACACATAGTCAATTGCCATAGAGAAGCTAACCATCTTGTAGGGTAAATGGTTCTTCTTTCTTCCCTAGTGCAAGGACTAAATCACATCTCTAAAATCGGTATCAATAGCGTACTCATCTATCATAGATGATAGATCATTGTGAGTTGCTATGGAAACCGCATTCACTCTTGGTCGTCTTGAGAGTGCATCAGCTACTTGATTATGCTTTCCAACAATGTGAGCAATATGAAAATGAAATTGCAAAAGGAAATGGAGTACTAAAAGGGATGGAAACATTACTATATGTACTCTATAGTATGCACATATACCTATAAAGCTTCTCAATTCATGTAGATTCCTTGGATTAGGCCATCCTTTTATTACCTCTAGCTTTGATGGATCCATTTGGATGCCATCTTGAGAGATAATGTGACCTAAATACTGAATCTCTTGTAAGAAAATTTCACTTTTCTTTCGATTAATATAAAGTTTATTCTCTCGTAAAACTTGAAATATTACCTGGAGGTGTTGCTTGTGTTCGTCTAATGAATTAGAGTAGATGATTATATCATCAAAGAACACTTCAGTAAAGGTTCAGTGAGGCCTGAATAGCTTCTCCATCAAGCGGTTAAATGTGGCTGGTGCATTGGTCAATCCAAAAGGCATGACAATGTACTCGTAAAGACCAAACGTAGTGCGAAATGTGGTCTTTACAATGTCTTGATTAACTATCCTTATTTGATGATAGCCACTTTTTAGTTCAATCCTACAGAATTAGGTCGACCCTTGTAGCTTATCAAATAGGTTTTCTACCCGTGGAACGGGAAGCCTATTTTTGATAGTGATCCCATTTAGTGCTCTATAGTCAACACACATACGATATGTGTCGTCTTTATTTTGCACTAATAACACAAGTGAACAAAATGGAGATGAGCTAGGCCTAACCATGCCTTTATCAACTAACTCATGCACTTGCCGCATAATCTCCTCTTGTTGAGCTTGAGAAACTCTATAAGGACGTTTATTAGGTGGTGAACTTCCTAGAAGAAGTTCAATTGCATGGTTGTCATTGCCTCGTTTGGGAGGTAGTTCACAAGGGATATCGTCAATAAAAGCATCTTGAAACCCCATGATGAAATTGGATAACTCTAATTCCTTTAATACCCACTACGTATTAAGCTATACGGGAACGATCTTTCTTTGCGCTAAGGCGGCTTCTTATGGCATAACTCTGTCCACGAATCAAACAAGCATTGTAACTTTAAATTGAAGACATGGCCCTTTGAGTATATTTATATTTTCTTTTGCTAAAGCATTAGGTTCATTTTGAGAATCTTTAACAAAAATCATGTACACCGAAATAGAGCTCTTTATTGACTTATTGAAAGCTTTCTTATGTACAAGAGGTATGGTACTACCCAACTCCTTAGCATCTATGTACATATCTTTTTCCCTGAACCTAAAGTAGATTTGCCTTTCAAGGAATTTAACATTGGCAGCCATGCGATCAAACCATGGTGCCCCTAGGATTACATCCTCGTGCTGCTTGAGAGGAGAGATAAACAAATCCTCATCCACATAGCTTTGGACATGGAGCCTCAATTTCCCAATTAAGGGAGTGACTGAGGCTTCTTGCCCCTTGAAATCACCATCGACAGGTAGGGCATCTCCCATCTCATAGGCTTGGATGCCTAGCTTGGTGGCCAACTCTGTGGATATGAAATTGTGAGTAGAACCAGGGTCAAAGAGAATAAAAGCATCATGTTCTCTTACCTTTCCCCAATCATGGCATAGAAGAGATCCTTTGTGATGAGCATCCTCTTCTTGAATTCCGACCAACGTAGCTCTAGGAGGCTCATTACATGTATTCTTATGGGGGGCAAGCACGATAGACATGCCCTTGCTCCCCGCACTTGAAACAACGGTTATCTTTTCGATAACGGTGTAGCTCTTCAGGAGAGAGTTTATTTTTGCCTTTATAAACTCCCTTCTCCTTAGCTTTATTGTTGTTGGCGTTGCCTTTGGGAGTCTTTTGGACATTTTTCTTCCCCTTAGGCCCGTTACGGTCCTTGTTTTCTGTGGGCTTAAGATTTCTCTTAGCCCCTTGTTGGAAATTGATTTGTGGACCCACCATGGTATGGTGTATGGCCGCAGATATGGTGCATGGCCTTTGGGAGTTAACATACTCCGCCATATCCTCAGTTAAACCCACACAAAATTGTTGTTTTTGCTCTCCAAAATCCATCATGTTGAAGACAAAGGCTTTGAGATGTAAATCAAAACTTGTCTACATATTTGTGAATAGATACGTAGGGAGAGAGATTCATGCTTCGCCATTCAGTGAGTACTTTGTCTTTTGCATCAGTAGCCAGAAACTGCTTCATGATGGAAGCTCTTAAGCTTTCCACGTTCGTGGAGCTTCACCGTTTGCTTGTAGGCTAGACCACCATTGCCTGGCGGACTTTTGAAAAATAGCTACATGACGTAGCTTATAGGACTCCATGAATCCCTCATCTCCAAACACCGCATCGAATTTTCTCCCTCTTTGAACTTTTTGAGCTTGGACGGTCTCTTTCAGGCGGCATAGGATTTCCTATGGCCTCTTCTTTTAGGTGGTTCAATAGCTGCACCATCACTTTCTTCACAAGAAGAAGAGGATGAGGAGGATGGAGAAGAGGGTAACCTCTTTCTTTCCTTTTTCTTCTCTTGTTTCTCTCGTCTCTCTTTGAATTATGGTGTAGAGAAGTATGCAATGGTCTTCTCCGTTTAGGGGGTGTTGGAGAGCGTTTTTCCCGCCGTCTTCGTGGAGCCATCTCCACAAGGGTGGCAAGAGAATCACTTCTTTCTCATTCTTTTGATGGGGGCTCTACCGTTGAAACTTGGGTTCTCCTTTGGGAAGGAGATGAGTCATTGAGTAGTAGATTTTTGAGCCCTTCGTACAGATCCTCTTCTTCTTCCCTCATCAGAGATAGTCCTCTTTTGGAAGTCTCACTAGGAGGCTTCCTAGGTACTCTCTCTTCTTGGTAAGCACTTTGGAGAATACCATGGGTGCGCAATTACTATAGCACTTCACCTTGGAGGGATGGGTTGCCCAGGGCTTGTTGTAGCCTAGAAACAAGATAGTCTACAAGCATAGGGGCATCATTAGTTTCTCTTTCGTTAGCAAAATCAAAGCTATCAACATTCATTTCAATCTCTTTTCCTTTGTCAGACATGCTAGCAAATTTTAGGTGTAAATTTGTACTTTGGCACTTCAAGCCCTAGTTGCTACTCCTCTTTACCTTCAAAGATAAGCACTCAAGCATCTATACCCGTGGCTCGAATATTATTAATTGCAAGGAATAGAAGAGAGGGTTCAACAGAGCCAAGAGAGCACCGATTTCTGTCAAGCTTCTAATAGCTCAATAATGGTTAAGCCATAAGCAAGCCCCATAGGACTCCATTATTAAGACCATAGCTCTCGGCGATGTCCCTGTTAATTGCATAAAGCAGGCATGCTTCAAGGATGAAAAATCCCTATTCTACTTACTCTTTTGCAATTAATAACACCAACCATTTGTAGCAAGCTTGAGGACCTCTCTTCTTGAGCAAGAAAAGAGAAACCAATAGCTCTGATACCAACATAACATTTAATGCACTACTAACTTGTGTGTAGCAGAAATTGATAACATAGTGAGCATTTCATTAAGAACAAGTTCCTAATGAGCATAGAGAGAGTACTTAATTGAGAAAGCAACATAGCAATTTACACCTAGCTAATTTGTCAATGCCAAATTAGCTAAATGTAAATTGCTATGTTGCTTTCTCAATTAAGTACTCTCTCTATGCTCATTAGGAACTTGTTCTTAATGACATGCTCACTATGTTATCAATTTCTGCTACACACAAGTTATTAGTGCATTAAATGTTACATTGACAACATGAAGAGGGAGAAGGGACCGGGTGAGCACGGTAAGAGGAGTGTGAGGCTAGCGAGGAGGGGGGCTGGCAGGTTGCTGCAGTCAACCCAAGGGGGCGGGGACTAGTGGGATGTTGCAGGTATGGGCGGGGGGGCAGCACGTTGTGAACAACCAGGGTAGAGAACGCAGGGGCCGGGGGCTAAGAGGCTACACGCAAGAGGTGAGGGGGGATGAGGCTACACAAGGGCAGGGAGGGCAGCGATGGCGGGGGGGGGGGGCGGGGGGCAGAGCAGCGAGCTCAGCCGCGCATGCGCACTTTTCGATTATTAGTATTGTCTATGTAAAAAGTTATTGATAAATTAGTAGGTTGAATCTAGTGCGGTGCAGATTGTACAAGAGGGGAGCCACTTCACTCCTTTGTTGGAGATTTCCTAGATCAAATAAAGTCACCAATTTCTCTTTAAGATTTTAAGGATACTGATAGGCTGATAGTATTTTGCAAAATGACTTTATGAACATATTTACAGTGAATTGGAAATTTTCTAGATTGAACATGTTGTTTCATGTGTGTTTTGTTAGAGTGTGTGATGACAAGATGAAATGTCTACATTATTCTTTTAAATGAATTATTTGAACTTCGTACATCTAAACATCTATAAAAGATCAATGAGATCTAGATGTGATGGCTAAGTGAATAAGAACTAAATGAGATTCTAGTGCATCAAGATTTCTATTTGAGTGGATACTATTGTGAGTGCATCAAGAGTTCCAAAAGGATGAGATGGTTGCATAGTGATCTCGTGCATCAAGTGTTCTGGATGGGATGAGATGGCTAGATTAAAAGATTGCATCAGTTTTCAATGTGAACTAAGTGTTTGATTTGTTAATTGCATGTACTATCTTGTTGGCATGGTCATGGGCATGGTTTGCTTGATTGAAATGTAAAAAGAAAGGATATGAATCGGATAATAACAAGATTTAGTAGATCAAGACATCCATGAAAAGATCAGTGTGGTCTAGGTATGATTGATAAATAGGTTACAACAATCATGATTTGTATCTTAGATCATTGACAAAAACATGATCGATATGTGATGACTAATGTCTTTGTGAAATTGCTAGATTTGTGGAATTTAGTGCATCGGTACATAGAGTTAGTGTCTAATGAAGAAAATTTCTAACCTTTGGTTGTTTTGCAAGTGTAATCAAGGGCAATTACAATTCTTTCAAGAGGGATTAATATCACAAAGATATGACATGGCATGCCCAATTGGAAAGAAGTTTCCACGCGGACAAGAAGAACTGAACCTAGAAAGTGGTCGAGGGGCCTAAACTGAAGAGATTAGCAATTTAATAGAAACTATCCAACTTATGGAGCATCAATTGAGGGGCCTAAACTCTAAAAAGTCAAAAGCTTGGACTCTGGGCTAACTTTCATAAATCGCGTTGGCTGCCATGTGGCACTGCTATACAAATTTTTTCCAATCTTGTGCTGGTAATTTTGCACAAGGCTTTTGGGTCAGAGCTTTTGGGAGTGGATCCTTTTGGATCGGATCCTATTGAGGCTCTGCTTTTGGGAATCCCTTGTAAGTTTCTATGTGCCTAGAGGGCTCCTTCTCAAAGACCATCTAGATTTTGACTCTCATAGAAGAGGACCCTTGAGAGTTATACCTTGCAAAGCAATAATAAAGAAATACCAAAAGAGGCACTAGTCTTTGGGACGAGTGCATTTGGGAACGAAACTCCACCATTCTGTGTTGACTCTCATCTTCTCTCTCTCTCTCTCTCTCTCTCTCTCTCTCTCTCTCTCTCTCTCTCTCTCTCTCTCTCTCTCTCTCTCTCTCTCCAAGTTCAACTATTTGCATATTTGGTTCATGTGTTGCTATTGATTTCTCGTTGGCAGTGTCCAAGCCTATAGTGACAATACATGACATGACACCAATACTCAACGGAAGAACAAAAACCGCATGTGGAAAATGCAACATGCCAACAAAGATTGGAATGGCCTACCCCAAGGTCGGAGCTCTACAAAGAGAGACATGAAAGAAGAATCCAAATGTTGCTACATGTGGGAGTAGGAACTAGATATCCCTACCAACTATCGACGCTATGTGAAAACCTATGATCCAAATATCTCAACAAATCTACTATTGAACATCAAGAAAACAACTGGTACTCATAGGCTGACAAGAGATTGTAAACCTCTCCCACCATTGGTACTGACAAGCTCATAAAATGGCAAAGGAATGACCAAATCTATAGGTCCACACTACTATCGGTGAAGAGAGAACATGGAGATATTAGTGAGCACTTCAACAAAACCTCCTTGAACTCTTGACATTGTCGGCTAAGAATCTGGCCCCACATGCTCCACCACTTAATTTCATCCACAAAAACTAAATGATCAAACAAGAAGTTGTTATGGAGATAGAAGTATGCTCCTCTATCTGTCAAAGCCAACTCTAGCACATGCACCCAAACATGCACTTGATTTTTTGCATATTGGATGAACAAGATACCATAAAATCTAGGATTGGACCCTCCATCCTTGGATGGAAAAGAAAAAAAACAAAGAACAGCCTCTGCTTCCCTCTATCATCCATAATCCACAATTTGGTATAAAAGAACAAATATTATCCTCTACTTCAAGAAGGAAAGAGATGCCCCTCTATCATCCATAATCCACAATTTGGTACAAAAGTGCAATCAAATCATTAACCTCTTGCCCATTGGTTAGGTAACTTTGTCAACAATTCCAAGAAAGATGTTGATAAGCTACTTTTGGCATGTACATAGTACCGGATATTTGCATGGACATATGTAAAAATAAGTATAAATACATTCAATTCTAATATTTTCCAATGTGAGTTTGGGTTTCAAATATGATGGACCATGTACAGATTGTACATAGTCAGGTTTGCGTGTCAATAGAGTCACACATATGTACATACCTGGACAGGGTGTTGGAGCCTTGGATGTGGTGTCAAGTGGATTCTTTTGTCTCTAGGATATTTCTTTGAGATTTCTAGAATGTAAATAATGTAAGTGGGAAGTGTGGACATGCTCATCTCACCCTGAAAGGTAGACACGTGCGGTAACTGTCTATTTGCCGTGCTCAATATGTAGTGATGCATGAACTACCTTAAAAGCGGTAAAAAATTCAAAAACATTGGTATGCTTCCATTGAATTTGAGCATCAAGGATAAAGTTTACAAAATTTGAAGAAAACTGGAGTCCATTTGGGGCCCGTCCCACAAAAAATGCCCATTGGGCATCAAAACAGGCCAAAAATGGCCATATAAAAGTCAAAAAAGACCAAAAGGGTGTAAAGGGGCTTTTTTTGCCACATCAAAAATGGTGGCCATGGTGGCTCAACCTGAGTGGTACTTTCTTTGTCAAAAACCTGTAATTCTCATTTGAAAAAGGACACAAGAGGGTTTCTATAGGGTCGTCTAGTATAGTCGCGACTAGTTTGCTTCTTGTTTTCGAGGGTGTAAGGGAGTAAATTAGGGTTCCTTGTCTTCAATTTTTCCATTGATGTGTATGTGTGAGAAATTGAGGGAAGAAAGTGTAGCTTTTTGCATGACATCTAACCTTGCATTGTTGCCATTAAGGTTGAGGCTACACCAAAGAATCCAATATAGTGGAGCTTGGTGAACCTTTAAAATGGTTTGAGAGAAACCTTTTGTGTCTTGAGAGAGGCCTTTTGGTGAATCTTTTGCAATGGATTGAGAGAGGCCTTTTGTGGCTGGAAGTGGTTGTTTGTGAGGTCAAAAAAGTAAGGGAGTTCCTTGTGTTGTGTTAAGGTGTAAGGGTGTGTGTGTGTGTGCGCGCGCACGCGCATGGTGTCTTTTTCTCCATCATCTTTTGGTGATCGTGGTGGGGAGCAAAAGTTTTCCAATTGTGCACCCAAGTGAAGTGGTTTTGTTCTGAAGTTTTGGCATCCTTAAAGAGAAGGTGGTAATGTGGTTGAAGCACCAAACTTCAACTTTTGTGGAATTTCTCAAGAAAAGGAGAGCCGACTCCAAATAGATGGCATCTAGTAGGCCAATGTTTATAGGAAAGGAAGATGTGAAGGATTGGATTGTTGAATTTGAGTGGCATACCCTTGGCATGCATATTATAAATGATGAATCAAAACTTCATGTGTTTCCTCTTGCACAAAAAGGGGAAGCTCGTGAGTGGTTTAAAGGATTGGAGGAAGACAAAAAGCAGACATCGGAGTAGGTGAGGCAAGCAATTTTTGATACGTTTGCTTGATAGGTTTGCAACAAGATATTCTTTCTAACTTTTCAAGAGTTTTTCAGCACTTCAAGGGACTTTGGATGCAATTAGAGGTGGCATCCCAAGTACCTCCAATGGATTTCTTCAAAGTGCATCAAAATTTATGGACTACCCACATCCAAGTGTATGGGAGAAGGTCGATCAAGAGGAACATGCTACATTTGAAAGAGTAATGGAAATTGCAAGACCAAGAGTAAAAATATCAAACAAAGGTGGGAGCAAGGTATGATGCATGTTGAGCTACTGATGGTGCAACCAATAGTTCCTATGGCAATGTATAACAAAGTGGAGCGAGTGGTACAAGATCCTGATCCCATTACAACAGCAAGGGATTTGCATGATCTTGCGTAAATTGCAAGAGTTGAGGATTAACATTATAGATAGAAATCAAAGAGAAGAGTGGCCAGCTGGGAGAGGGAGGGGACACAAGCTGTAAGGAAGATGCTACAATTGTGGTGAAGAGGGTCACTATACCCCCGATTATCCTGAACCACCAAGAGAGTGAGGAGGGATGTATCCCTTATATGGATGCAGTCGAGGAAAAGGGGAGGAAAATAATCAAGAGCAGGTATTATTAGCACCACCATAGTGACAACAACCTTAGCCATTGCCTGCGAATGGAGAAGGTTGGGCTATCAACATTTGAGCAGTAAGATGTGGATATCTTGGCCAATAAGAAAGCCACGCATGATAAGGAGAAAGAGATCAAATAAGAGACGGAAACAAGACCAAATAAAGGGAAATATAAAATAGATAATAAACCAAATAGCAGCAAGAGACGGTGATGAAGAGAAATAGGCGCAAAGGGCTACCCTCTTGAAGACCTATTTAGGAATTTTGGGAATTATTCAAGTCCCATTTCTTATAACGCTATTAAAAAACTTAGTATTTTTGTGTAGTTTGAGCTATCATCTATTCATGGTTACACTCTATGTTTCATATACCCCTTAATACATATCTATAGGGATATGTGTATTTATATACATACTTATATGCATCAACTACAATGACATCAAAAGAATGAGGGAAGCATGGCACTAACTCAATTTGCATTATACTACATTATTCAAGTAGAAAAAGTTCTTTGAATCAGTAGCTCAGATTTGAGACATTAACGTTAAGGAATTGGCTATATCAACACTCATAAAAAGAATCTACAATAATCAAAAACAAATTTTAGAATTGAAGGGACCTCAAAATAGTGTGGTGTTTAGAAACACCAAGATAAAAAATAAAATTCAATTCACATATTTACATGGATCCAAGTATTGTACAACTCATATGAGGAAATGATACTATGTCAAGAGGCTCAATGACTATAAATACATCATTAAAATTTGCGTTTTCTCATGTATTGCTCCAATACGTACAAGGTTTCTCTATCACAAGCTGCTTCATTTACCAACATATTGCAAGTATACTCTCGTTTGTCCCTTGCATAGATCCAACCAAGTAACCATGCAGTGATTGTTCTCTCCAAAAAACTTTCAAGCTCTTCATTTGATTGATTCCACATTTTTGGAAAAATCAAGTAGGTTCCGGGCATATTCCACATTACACTGTAAAGGGCCTCGTAAAAAATTAAGGTATTATTTCCATCCAGATCATGAAAAATTCTTTATGCTACATCCAAGTTCTTGTGGTATACAAATCGATATCCAATTAGAAGATCTGTCTTTTGGCATGCTGCCTGTCCTGCTATGACATTAAATTTTTGATGGTGTTGTGGAAAGCATAACTCAAGAATATGACGAGTCCTTTGCAATCTATTAGTGCTCCAAATCCACACCTCAAACCATTGCATGCAAAAATCAAGGAAAGTGAATGCATCTTTGCCAATAAAATGCCACACATTTGTACTCTCTTCAACGAGATGCATATGTTTTCCCCAATCTGGGCATACATCACCATGTTGCATTTCAATGGTCTTAAGTAAAACACCATTGAGTTCAAGGATCAATACTCTTCTTTGTTTCCGTATAGTATCTAAGGGTGGTGGAATCAATTTCCTTCTAGGCCTATGAGTCCTCAATGACATGTGCCACCTCAATAGTAAATGCTTTGTACATTTGAAATCAAATTTATATGCTTCAGAATCTCCTGTTCCAAAAAAAGGCATGATGGTCAATGGAAGAGATATTATTTTCAATTAACACACTGTGCACCAACATTATTTATATCCATGATATATATAGACTTAAACCTTGAGAAGACAACAAAAGAAAATATTTTTCTTCAATACACAGAAGAAATCTTGTACAAAGAGCTCCAACCACAAAGATAAAAGAGAGACTTCTTTTCCAAGGCTGAATAACATCTAGTTGATGAAATATAAAAGTGTACATATTTGGTTCATGTTCAAATAATTGGACCCAACACATTGTTTTGGCCGGAATACTAGAGCCCAACACATTGTTTTTGTCAAAATCTTCTTAACACATTTCCACCACTCTAGATGTATGTGAATATTCCAGGTAATTGAATCAACGCGCACGCCAATCCCTTACTGGTTGTTTTCTTCCACCTGCAATAACAAATATGCTAGATTAGATAAAAAATTGATTTTATTTTTTATATTTTTTGATAAATCTAAAGTGAGTCCTACCCATAAGCTTAAGTAGGCCTTTTGTAGCTTTGATATGTATGCTTTTGCTGCAACTCCGCTAATGAAATGACCACGACCATACCCCAAGCTAGTAGCATAAGCAATAGCATGTTGATCACTCAAATTTTTTGTTTTGTGAGACAATTTTACAAGTTCAGCTGGTTTGAAGATAATAGTGGCACACCAAACTTGGATGCCAACATAGCTGGATCCTTGCTTAAGGAGTTTACTACTTTCTTCTCTCTACTTTCTTGAACATAACTGAACTTTTTATTGCACAATGGTAGCTGTGAAGATGCACAAGATGAGCTTTCCACTTCGAC
This sequence comes from Adiantum capillus-veneris, assembly GCF_014529385.1. NCBI lineage: Eukaryota > Viridiplantae > Streptophyta > Polypodiopsida > Polypodiales > Pteridaceae > Adiantum > Adiantum capillus-veneris. The sequence continues at coordinate 79,351,706 of NC_140957.1, forward strand.
TAAATTGTTGTCAAGTTCTTCCCTTAGAACTTGGACATTGAACATGCCCCATTCTTCCATAATGTCTTGAAACTTTGTAAATAGGTCATGAACCTCTTTGATTGGAGATTGTCCTAGCCGATTGAGTGAAATAACAGATCGAATGTCATCTGTATTATTTAGATTTAAAAGGTATGGTAGAATCTCATTGCAAAGAAGATAGTCAGGCCTCCCTTGAAAAATTTCAGGATATAAGCAGTTATCATTTGGGTTAATACATCCCTTGAAAGGGCTATCATCAATGAGCAATGTATTCTTTGTATTGTATAAATTCCTGCACTGATACTAAACCCTCAACAAAGGCTTAAACATAGCCTCAACATTAGGCTTATCCGGTCTATACACTTTTCGAAGATTATGGATGTAGCAATCTTCTTGTCCCCATACCATAAAGAAATGATATTTTTTATGTGCATGCTTTTCAAGAGTGTTCACATAAGTGCAAACATTCTTTTGTAGCATGGTTGACGAAATACCAACATGAAAGTACTGACATATCTCATCCAAAAATTCAAAACAACCCGGGCGAACAACAATTGTGGTGTGACCAAGGTCAATTTTGACACAATCTGTACATGGATGCCTCTTGTCTTCTTTGCTGAGTAAAACTCCATTAAGATCAAGAATGAGTGCATGTTTCTTCATGTTGATTGCATGAGCAATATTTTTTGCATACGATACAAAAGAATGATAACAATTTAAGTTTTTGCACTTATAAATCTCAAAACAAGGGACCATATATTTGCAGCACACAATTGTAAATTGCACACATTTATTTACGTCTCATACTCCCATACACATCTATAATGATGTCTCCTAAAAGTGATTGCATTTCTCTATTGATGTGGGAAGATTGAAAGACTAGTTTATCTCCATCTCTCTCAAAAGAATATAAGCTTCCAAGTGGCCTACGTTTTCGTGCATCAGGACGTAGCTCCTCAATGTTGATGTCTACTTGTGGCACATTGGATCCTTGATTTTGAATGTCAATTTCACCTGCAGAGACAACATAATAGAATTTTTTATTATCTTCCAAAAAGGGCCATATCTATACTAATCACATTGGACAAATAAGTACCTTTGTTTTTCTCACCAACTTCAATCCCTTGCTCCCTTTCTTGAATGCTTTGGACTTTGTTTGTATTTGGTGTCGCTTTTCCTGTCCCTTTGTCAGTTTTTTCTTGTATGTCCTTGGTTGCAAGAGTCGCTTGGAGCTCTTCATTGGCTTCACCCTTCTTCTCACTACCCTCTGCATCCTCATCTCTTTGAGGCATGTTGTTAGTGTCGTGTGAAGGTTTTGGAGAATTTTGCACAACAAAATCACTTTGATGGTCTACCACCACCATCTCCTCTTCACTATTCCTAATGTCACTTTCATGAATTTGGGTCTCTCCAATTGTAGGTAGTATGTTCTCGCTCTCTTTAGTCATGTCATTTGAATTTTTTTTGAGAGGTTTGTTCTACAAGATCACTTTTATGCTCTACAAGATCACCTTTATGAAACTCGGTCTCTCCAACAATGGTGGGCAGCACTTGTGCTGCTTGAGATATGTTATCTCCGTCTTCTATTTTGTTGTCTTCATCTGAAAGATGAAAAAAGCCAAATTTTTACCTATTTAGAAAATATTCTAGTGGATTTTCAATAACCATAGAATCCATTTCATTTCCATCATCTAACCCAGACATTTTATGCTAGAAAGGCTCCATTTAGCACATTAACACAAAAATGCTAACCTAGAATGATACCTAAAGCACATTTGAAAGTGAGGCTTAATCTTAAGCTCAGCCTAAGGCTTAAGTCTCAAAGTTTAGGCTTTTGTTTCAAGCCTAAAACTTAAGTCTCAAAATTTATGCTTATGTTTGAAGTTTAAAATGTAAGTCCTAAGCCCTTTTTAGTCTTCATCATTCACTATGTGAAAACCTTTTACACTATGTGCACTGAAGACCTATTTATAAAACCCCTTATCTATGAATTTTTCAAGGTATCATCCAATTTTCTTCATAATCTATAAGTATTTTGTTATTTGTAACATTTTTTTGCTACAATGCTCATGAGACTGGACTCATATGGTAGTGCTACACTAACATACAAAGGCAAGGTTCGAACTTAAATTCGATCCTACAAAATAAATTTCAGTTTCTTGTTATAGATCATGACTCTTTCTCTTTCTTAACATATGTAATCGCTACAATAGGATATGAAATTGTGAGCTTCACTTGGAAGTACTGAGGTAGGATTCTATGACAAGGACTTTTGAGGCTCAAACTTAAGTTCATGCCTAAGGCTTAAGTCTTAACCTTAAGCTTATGTTTCAAGTGTAAGGCTTAAATCTCAAGCCATGTCTAGTCGCAACGCATTCACTATGTACAAAATTATTATATTGTGCACATCTAGGGCCTATTCAAAAAACCTCTTAACTATGAATTTTTCAAGGTATGATCCTTTTTACTTCATGATCCATAAGTATTGCTATTTGGAAGATTATATTACTACAATGCTCTTGAGATTGGCATAACATGGTAGTGCTCATGAGTTCGGCCTCACATGGTAGTGCTCATGAGCTCGGCCTCACATGGTAGTTCTACACTAATATGTGGAGGCAAGGTTCAAACTTAAGTTCGAGCCTACAAACTAAATTTCAATGCCTTGTTAGGCACAAAGACATTATGAGTTTCACGTAACATATGCAAGTGCTACACTAGGATAAGGAAGTTCAAGTCTCACTTACAACAACTCAGCCATGACATTTTTGATTGAAGTTCATACACAAGTGCTTCACTATCTCTCCTTGTTAGGCTTGAACTTAAGTTTGAGGCTCATTAGTGTTTGATAATGCTTCATTATTGTCTCACCAAAACCAAAATTTCTTACTCTTAAAACACATCTGTATGTTAGCTATGCTTTGTGAATTGACACTTTAAATAAAGACATGTGCTTTGTGATGGCTCAAACTCAAGTTTGATCCCCCCCATCATTTTTTAAAACAACAACAATTAAATCTAATTAAAATGAAATTCTTTTAGATAAAGACACAAGATAGTATTAAGAAAATAGTGTTTGAAGGACCTAAAGTATCACAATTGATCAATTCAATACACTATCCTGCCTTTTTATACTTTAGGAGTCTGTTGGTACATGATAATGGCATGCATCATTAAACCTAGTATCAAAAATACTCTAAGAAGAATTCACACCTTTTTCATCAGCTACTACAATGCCTTGAGGGGCTCTATCATCCTCTTGTGCATCCTCATTGCCTGCATCATCATCCTCATTATCTTCATCATTTTCTTTTGCACACTCAACATCCACAACTGGACTCATTTCTCCAACATTGTCTGCCCCCCCTTGATGATGAAAATTCGTAGCTTCTTGAACTTCACTATCATCCGTGTTGTCTACATTATCGTTGTCTTCATTTCCATCAACATCCTCTCCACTGCTTTGTTGCTCATCGATGTCAAGATTGTTAAGGTCTTCTTTTTCTTTATCATCCAGCTCCACTGTTTGTCACGCAAGTGATGCTTGACTTGCACCACACCACTCCTGCAAGGACGGATTGCTCTCCAAAATACTAGAGCATTGAGATTCTAACTCCATTGCTTCAAAATCATCTTTACATAGAGAAATTTCCCTTCTCTTCTTTGACAAGCTTTGCTCCAACACAACTCCACCGCAAAAAAATTCCAACACATAGCTTTGCTCAGGACAAAACCCTGTGATAAGGCCATCAATGAAGTTTCTATCAATAAATTCATGATCCTTGCCATGAGAGCATGAGAAAAAGACTCTTTTTGTATGAGATTTGTCAATAGCCTCAAATCTATCAACCTTGCTAACAAAAAGAGCAACCATTGCAGAGTCCACAGTTCCATCTATCCATGAGTCATCTCTTGTAGCTTGGATATTTCCATATTCAATATGGACCTTAGTTGACTGGCTAGAAACCCCTTCAACAAGCATTCCGATATTGATGAAATCAATAAAACACACTAGCACATATTCGTATTGTGCATTCAATGTGTTTAGATTAAGTGCCAAATTTGCAAAAAAATCTATAGAGAGCTTTTCTTTAGTACCATGAAGATCCAAGACAACCAATTGAAATGGTACATGCTCTGTATTGAAAAAGTCTTTGATCTTACCCATATCAAAGCCCACCCCCTTGATTCTCCATGGAGTAGACTCATCTTGAGATATTATGCCCATATTAGCTCTATAAAGATGATTGAGGGGAGTTATTACACTTTTTGGAAGTGAGGGTGGAGTCTTCTTTGCTCTGTTGAGGGAGTCCTTGACATAGTACTGGCTATAGCTCCTCATTTGATTGTACTCATGCTCTCCTAGCTTGTACTTCTCACAAAATTGCTCCCAAGATAAATTTTCCCTTGTCAAATCAAAGAAGAATGATATTATTGATTCTTTCAACACTCGATTTGTTTTTAGCTTCCAAGCCATCTCATTCATGTCCATTCTATGAGGGGTATGCTTGCTCTTCTTTAGCAAGATGGTTTTGTCCAGGATTGCATTATGTAGTTCAAGAACTTCTTTATTCTCGAGGCCTAAAATGCACCTGAACAATGTAGGTGCCAGTGTTGCTGTGCGAGGTGCTTGTCGAATCTGACCACCCTTCATAGTTAGAAATTTAATATTTTCGTTGGAACCTTCGTCAATTGTTTCTCCCTTTGTATTTGGTAGCAAGCCTCGAGCATATTGTCTCATGATCTTGACCCAATTCTTCCATATCTTCTCATCACATAGAAGAAAATGCAAGTCGGTCTTGACAAATCCCTTTTGAGGTGTGTGCTCTGTTGTCTCAACAAAGGTCTGCAAAATTGAAAATTCCAACATCAATATTGACAAGTCTCTAACTTGTGGGATTGAGACGTATACTTAATAATTTCAAGCCTGTCTAGATTGAATTGTTTCTTTATATGCTCACATACATCTATGCAAAGTCCAAAATACATGGGTATATGTAAGTGGGGCTCAAACTTAAGTTCGAGCCTCGCTTAGCCTCATATGCAAGTGACACTAATTCTTAAGTTAAAACCTGAATTTAAGTTCTAAATGAGCACATGGAGGTCTTGCTTGAGCCTATGATAGACTCTAGTTTACAAATAGATATTGATAAAAAAGACTCACATCCATTTTTTCAAAGAATCAAACAAGTACCTTCCAAGCCTCAAAGTCCTTCTTGGTTTGGTTGACACCAGGTGGTGGCTTAGAAGGACAACCATTTGCATGCCATTGTGCTCGTGCTTGCATAAGTTGGTCAAGAAATGGCTCCTTTTGCATTGACATTGCAACAGATAGATTCGCATCTTTGGAGATTTCATGAGAGATCTTTGGTGGGCAATTGAGAATAATCTTTGATCGTCTATATTTGAATTGTTGACGCAATTGAGGGGTAACCTTTGCAACGTTTGCACCTTGCAAACGTTTTGCAGCACTAATGGAGTGTTGTCCAGAGATGATCCAGTAATCAACATTGCGAACATCCTCTTTGGCAAGTTTGTCAAGAGGATGTTTTTTGGAAGGATCACAAGGCATCAAAATTGCTAGTATCTCCTCTTGCTTTGGTTCTTGAATGAAGTCTAAAGTCAAAATCCTGACCCAATCTAGATTTAATCTTCTGTACACATAGTTTGATGGAGCAGGAAAACACCTTGTCACGTCAATGCTAAAGACTTCATTGATCCCAAAAGGATAGAATCCCTTCTTGATTTCTAAAGAGGTCAGTGCCTTGTTATCTTCGGATGGAGTTTCCATGTCCATAAACTCCTCTTCAGAAACCTCTTTTTCTTCTACACTCTTTTTCATCTTCCTCTTTGCTAGTTTTTGTCGATCTTCCTCAAGAGTAGAATCATCCTTTGCCTTTCTTTTTCTTCTGAGTCCTTGTGCATCTTGCCCTTGTGAACCTTCTTGCTCCTCTAAATTAATGGTGGCAGTGATCTTCTCTACATGTGTTGAAGCGCTTGCACAGGCACCTCTTGATGTTGCAAGTGCACTCCTAACTATGGCTTTCCCTGTCTTCTCCACAACTTTCTTAGGTAGTGCCCCTATTGGTTTCTTTGCAGGTACAATCTTCTTTGGTAAGCTCAAGACTCGCTTTGCATGTTTCACTGCCTTCATTAGGTCTTCCACACAGTCCACACCCGAGTCTTCTTGATTAGTTAAGCGGGAGATCTTCAATCCTAATTTTACAATAGAATTTTCTTTTCCTAGTTTGCTACCATTCATGTCTGCTACATGAAAAGTGCCCAATGATAAGCAAAACTTGTTTGCCTTTGTGGTCTCTCCAATAGGTAGCACATTACATGCAAAGCATGGCATTGCTGTTGCATCCACGTCATCTTTGACACTCACAACAATCCCCATGTCTCCATATTTCATATCACCTTGTGACAAATATAGGTGGATGTCACCTTTGTAGTTTGCATCTATATCGTAGGTATCCACAAACCACTTCACTCCTTCTTCTTTTGTTAACTCAAAGGTCTTGTCAACCTTTATTCTTGGAGCAGTAGTTTTGGCGTGAGTGGACATTCCAAGAACATCGAGTGTGAAGACTTGTGCACCCTGCTCTGGTATACTTGGTACATTGGAAGCCTCCATTCCTGAAACAACCAAAAAGAACAATGTTAGAACCTAAACAAGGAGCATATGTTTAAGTTAAATAGTACATTTTAAAAAAACCACTAGCATGTGTAGGCGAGGCTCGAACTTAAGTTTGAGCCAAAAGATGTTGTTTTGTACCCTTGCTAGCCACAAGGATGTCATGAGAGTAGTCTTGCAAGTTAGTGCTACATTAAATTTGAGCCTAAAAGTGAAGCTCTATGATTTTTCTAGCTAGAAGGATGTCATGAGGCTAGGCATGCACCCCAATGCTACATTAGCATATGGAGAGGAAGCTCAAACTTAAGTTTGAGCCTAAAAGTGATTTTTTATTCCTTGATGCACTTGAGGCTCGAACTTAAGATCGAGCCTAAAGGTGCTATTCTATGCCCTTGATAGCCACAAATATGTCATCAAGCTAGCCTTCCATGCTAGTGCTACACTCAAATATGCAAGTGGGGATCAAACTTAAGTTTGAGCCTCTTGTCATTGGTAACCAAAAGGATGCCATGAGGCTAGACTTAAGTTCAATCCTAAGTGTTTTTCTATTCTTGCATGAATCCTAAAAGGACTTCGTGAATCTAGATTTTCATGATAGTGCTATACTAACATATCTAGGTGAGGCTCGAACTTAAGCTCGAGCCTCTTGCCTTTGGTAGCCACAAGGATGTCCCTCGGCTAGCCTTACACCCTAGTGCTACAATAGCATATGCAAATAAGGCTAGCCACAAGGATGTCATGAGGCAAGCCTTGCATCCTAGTGCTAAAGAATATGCACTTGAGGCTCGAACTTAAGATCGAGCCTAAAGGTGTTCTTCTATGCCCTTGGTAGCAACAAGCCCTACATGCTGGTGCTACTCTAGTATATGCAAGTGAGGATAGAACTTAAGTTTGAGCCTACTGGTAGCCACAAGGATGGCATTAGGCTTGCATTCTAGTGCTACAGTAGCCTATGCAAGTGAGGATCAAACTTAAGTTCGAGCCTCTTGGAATTAGTATCTCTAAAGGATGAGTCCAGACATACTCCCTAGTGCTACAATAGCTTATACAATTGAGGCTCGAACTTAAGCTCGAGCCTCAAAGTGTTTTTCTTTTCCTTTGGTATCCACATGGATGTCTGAAGCTATACATGCATCGTAGTGCTATACTGACATTTGTAGGCAAGGTCTACACTTAAGTGCAAGCTTTTTCCCATTGTTTGCCACAAGGATGCTATTCTATGACCTTAGTAGCTATAAGGATTTCACAAGGCTAACCTTTCCCCCTAGCGCTACAGTATGAAATACTCAAAATTTAGCTTGAGTCTAAAGATATTTTTCCATGTCCTTGATAGCCACAAAGATGTCATGAGGCTGTGCCCTTGCATAGTAGGGCTACACAGCAAGCAAGGCTCTTTCCATTGGTAGCTACGAGGATGTTAGGAGGCAAGCCTTGCATCCTAGTTCTAAAGAATATGCACTTGAAGCTCGAACTTAAGATCGAGCCTAAAGGTGTTATTCTATGCCCCGTGTAGCAACAAGCCCTACATGATGGTGCTACTCTACTATATGCAAGTGAGGATCGAACTTAAGTCTGAGCCTACTGGCATTGGTAGCCACACAGATGTCATGAGGCTAACCGTACACCCTAGTGCTAAAGTAACATATACAGTTGAGGCTCAAACTTAAGTTCAAGGCAGACTTGCTATATTAGCATATGTAGGCAAGGTTCGAACTTAAGCTCGAGCCTCTTTCCCTAAGTAGCCACAAGGATGCCATTAAGCCAGACTTGCTACAATAGCATATGTAGGCGAGTTCAAACTTAAATTTGAGCCGCTTTCCCTAGAGCTATTATTCTCTAGCCCTAGTTAAGTCTCAAGCACTTGCATGAGGCAACGCTATCATGCTAAAATATCCACAATAAGCTCATGAGGTCACACTAGAGTGGAATATGCTAGTGCTTTGAGAGCATTAGAAGGTGAGGTTTAAGCTACATCAGCTCATTGTTCTAGTTTCCCAACAAGGAAACAAGGCACCAAAAATGAGCTAAATATCAAAAGCAAAGAATCTACGTCAAGTGGAAATGTCACACTCAGTACCCAACCAAGTAAGTGTTGTTATCTATCTTTTTCTTTAAGTAGATTAATTACTTAATTACAGTTTTAAAAAAAGTTAATGAAAGTACTTATTGATTAAGTACTCTAATTAAAGAATAGACACTTACTTTCAATTTATAGAGCGTGATTTTAGACGTAGTTGTAGTTTGATTAACTTAATGATAGAGTTTAAAAGGTGTATTAAGGAGACGGTAGCAAACAATAATGAGTATAAGTAGTCATTAGAAGTAGATTAAATAGAGATTAGAAACTAATAGAATGATATTGAAGACTGAACTTTTGAGATGCAGGTTTAGGAGAGATTAAGAGGAAGGGAGGGAGTGATTAAGAGGAGGCAAGGGAGATTACATAGAGAGATTAGAAGAGATTAGGGAGTGATTAAGAGGAGGCAAGGGAGATTACATAGAGAGATTAGAAGAGACTAGGGAGTGATTAAGAGGAGACAAAGGAGATTACATACAAAGATTAGAAGAGATTAGGGAGTGATTAAGAGGAGGCAAGGGAGATTACACAGAGAGATTAGGGAGTGATTAAGAGGAGCTGATGGTAATTACACAGAAAGATTAGAAGAAGATATCACACACACACACACACACACACACACACACACACACACACACACACACACACACACACATGCACGAGAGAGAGAGAGAGACAAAGAAGTGCACCTGGATAAGCCTTTCGAATTTGAAATTCAAATTTCAAATCTAAACTGCAATAGATCTTCACCTGCAATCAAAAAGAGAAAGATATGCACATACACACACACACACACACACACACACACACACACACACACACACACACACACACACACACACACACACACACACACACACAGAGTTAATGTAGAGCGTTTTGAGACTGCAAATAGATTCATAGAGGAGTGGGAGATGGGTAAGTAAAGAGCCATACTTGTCACGTCGTCGTCAGTTTTTTCACTGTCTGCACAAAAACCGAAACCTTGTTTTAATGTAGAAGAGAGAGAGGGGGAGAGAGAGAGATAGAGAATTAATCTAGAGTTGTGAAAAAGAGCCTTGTGGGGCCGCGAGCAGATTCGCAGAGGGCAAGAAGATATGGGAGTAAAGAATCTCACCTGTCGCGCCGTCCTCGAATTCGTCACAGTCTGTAGAAAAAACCAAACCTATTATAATATAGAAGGTTTTAAAAGCATTAAAAAGCCTTTAATAGCTTTTCCCACCAACCCTACCAAGGTTAGACTAGCAAACTCACATGCGTGGACCAAAACTAATGGTTTTCATGATGGTTAAAAGAAGTGAAAAAAAAAACTTTTCACGAAAATCAGCATAACTTTCACATACGGAGTCCGAGTGCAAAACTTTTGTTATGAGCCTGTAGCTTGAGAGCGGCTCTACGCTTTTCTGAACAAACCCTATTCCGAAAAAAACAGGTTTTATGAACAGTTTTCAAAAAAACGACGTTTAAGGGGTCAAAAAATTCGACGAAGTTAGGGGTGTCTAGAACTAGTTTTTTGAGAGTTTTGGGAAAATAATACTCACAAGTTGGACATAGTTTTGACTTCCCTTGGCTAAAACCTCTTAGGATCATTGAGTGAGGGACCTACCTCCACCAACCCTCTTCCTTAACCGATTTCATTGCACCTTTTTGCATGTAAAATTGTCCTGCTATAACACATAAAACACCAGGACTATAATCACCAAGAATCGATTTACACATAAGCAACTGAGAAAAAAACCTCATTGTATTTTAAATGTCCATCAACGCTCAATTTTCATAGCATAATCTCCAAGCCCACCTATACTCAAACTAATGTCCTATCCTAAAAGAAAACTATATGACTAACTAGGCTCGAACTTAAGTTTGAGCCACTCATGCAACTACTTTGAAGCCTCACCTTCTTGTAAGCTCAAACTCTTTTGATAGGTCATTCAAGGAAACTTAGGTTTGATGTAAAGCTCATCATTACCTTGGCTCCACCTTACAACTCTTTAAATGTATAATATAGCTCGAACTTCAATTTGAGTCTCCTTCCAAATTCAAGGCTACTTCAACATAGCTCGGGTTTTTTCTCACACCTCTTGTTGCTCGTAGATTTCTAACACTTGAATGTGCATCTATGCTCAAACTTGAGTTTGAGCTTTCTACCAAATTCCATGGGTGCCTCCATGTAACTTGGGCTACATCTTGCAACTCATGTGACAAGTATAGATTTCTAACACTTGGATGTACATTTAGGCTCAAACTTGAGATCGAGCCACCTACAAAATTCCATGCTTGCCTCTGTGAAACTTTGGCTTTGTGAAACTCTTTTTATCTAGGTATTTATAGCACTTAGATGTACATCTAGGATCAAACTTGAGCTTGAGCCTCCTACCATCGTGCGTGGGTTGACTTATAGCTTGAGATCCATCTTGCAACTATTTTAAGCTAAAGATTTCTAGCACTTAGACCTACATTTAGGCTTCATCTATGCTCCGAAATTGTAACTTAGGCACCATATTGGACCTATTTTCAGCTTTAGATTTCTAGCACTTAGATGTACATTTAGGCTCAAACTTGAGCTCGAGCCTCCTACCATCCCCAATGGGTTGATTCAGTATAACTCGAGATCCATCTTGTAACTCTTGTGAGCTATATATTTCTAGCACTTGGATGTGCATAAAGACTCTATCCTCCTATCAAATTCCATGGGTGCCTCTGCAATGTAACATAGTCCCTATCTTGCAACTCTTATCAGCTTTATATTTCTAGCACTTGGATGTACATACAGGCTCAAACTTGAGGTCGAGCCTCCTACCATCCTCCATGGATTGACTCAGTGTAGATTTTCTTAATTGAATGGGATGCAAGATTTTGCCAAAATTGTGAGTGTATCTTGGGAATGCATTAAATTTTGAGTTATATGTTCAGGCATACAATTTTACTGATATCTCTTGATTTTCTCAAAAATTGCAGGGTCCAAAACAAGGTGATTCAATGTTTCTTGTTGATGGTTCCACAAGGAAAGCTCGTGGGGTTATTCATTCCACTGATGCATCTCAACGTTGTGGTTTTGAATTGATTGGCACAACATGTGTGGCGATACATGTACTAGAAAGTTTTGATGACACCTTCTTGATTCCATTCATCACTATGGATGCAAGAACCATGTCTCAAGCAGTTGGAAGCATCATCAAATGGCCATTGCATAATATTGTTATGGATAGAGGAAAATCTCACACAATAGATGAGGATTTTCTTGTTAGTCAAGAAGATGGCTTGATAGATAGAGCGAGTTGGAAAGAGAAAAGAGTCATCCTTTGGGCTGACAATAGATCTACAAAACTTGGTAATGGAGTGGTATTGCTGGTCCACCCATACGAGGCTATAAATTGTACTGAACTAGGTGAGAGTAGCTTGGGTGTCATTGTGGAAGGGTCGATGCATCCACATCAAAGTGATATTTCAAGTTTGAATTTGGTAAGCTGACCTATTAGGCAGCTCACATTTGAGAATGGTGAGCCCTTGATCAAAGACATTGGATCCTCTTCTACCATTGAGGGTATTCAAGATTTCCTCATGGAAGAAACGAGAGATTCCCTTGACAGCTTATATGCTTCCAGTGATGACTATGAGGATGATGGCATAGATAACAACACTGAAACTAGTTTTGAAGAAGGTACCACCAGTACAGAACTAGGCCTTCTTCTTCATACTCAAAATGATAGAGAGCAGGATGCCATTGTTGGTGACTATGATATAAAAGATAGGACAGGTAAGAAAAGGAGTTATGTACATAGAGTTAGGCCTAGAAAAAAAAAGGTAATGCTCATGCTTTCAACAAACAATGTGATGCTGCAAACATTCACAAAGTTGCAACAATTGATTGTTGTGAGATGCGATGCTGCCAGATTGGAAACATATCCAAAATCATGCAAGCGAGGGCAGACTTTTGGGGACAAAGCTACACTAGTCGATGCACATTTGTATTGGATTGTATGAGCATGGCTCATAGAAAAGATCAAGAAGAGGAATGCTTTGAGTTTACTTTTGATGGAAAGAAGGTATGTAGTAAAGCATGGTATGTAATGCATGGAATAGGAAAGTCAACATTTTACAGGCGGCGTAAAAAAATCTTGGATGGAGCATGCAATGGCAATCATGGAAACACTGGAATAATAAGGAAGAGCTTGACACATGTTGAGATGGCAAAAGCACTCATACAAGGCTTCATAGATAATAATGCAGATCAAATGCCACATAAGTCAAGGACAACCATGCATGGCACTCGGGAAACTCAACGTGTTCTACCAACGATGTACAAAAAAGTGGACATTTTGCGGGAAGTAAACGACACACTTGTCACAATGGAATACAAAACGTTGTCACAGCCAACATTCTCAAGGTTGTGGAACACAGTCTTCAAGATAGTCACTTTATCAAAATCAAGCACATTCTCTAAATGTGACATTTGCACATCCATAAAGGTCAAGCTGGAGTCTACCAAAAATCAGGTGGAGCGTGCTAGATACATGGCACAGAGGAGATCACACATGTTGCAACAAATGAGCTGTAGAAATCTATACTATGCTTGGAGGAGCTCTTCAGAAATGAATCCAACCAAGTTCTTGTGCATTATACATGACAAGATGGACCAGAGTAAGACTGCTATACCACAAATTAAACCAGTTCCAAAATCTCTCAATGGAGTTGAGAGGCTTCCAGTATCCTTGACAGGAATGCTCACTCATGGACATGGACAAACAGCTTATGGTCACTTTGCATTGGGATTATGGCCGAGTGATCCCAACTTCACAATTGCATCTCTCTCAAAATGTCTAAGAAACTTAGAAAGAAGAGATAAACATATGTTTGGTGACTTGAGCTTAGAAAACTCAAGTGTAGAACCACGAACAAATCTTTTTGATTGTGTTTTGTCTACAGCTTCTCTCTATCACCATATGAAAGTGCTTAAGGAGAAAAACCAATACTGCAAGGAACAGAGTGCTCAGAATGAAGAGGCAGAGACTGATCTAATCACAAATGTGAATGTGGACACTGAGAATTTTGCTTCTAGACAAGGAAATGATTGTCCAAGGATGCAATCAATCTTTGGTACTAATGCACATGTACAAGAGGATGGCAATGTATTTGGGTTCAAGAGGTTGCCAAGAACATTGCTGTTGCAACTTGACAATTGTGGTTCAGAAAATAAGAATCGATATGTGTTTGCATACCTATCATTGTTGGTTGCACGAGGAGTCTTTGACAATGTACAACTTGGATTTCTTATGGTTGGTCACACTCATGAAGACATTGATGCATTGTTCAGTCGCTTTTATGAGAAGCTTAGAAAACAAGCCATTTTTACATTTCCACATTTGATGAAGATCTTCAGTGAGTGTGTTAGCATGCATCCAGCACCTTTTCTCCTACAAAAGGTGGCAGACTTTAAGGGATTTGTAAAGGTGTTCTTACATGATGGAGCAGATAGCTTAGTGGGTCATTCAAAGCCATTGCAATTTAGGTTCTATATGAGTGATGGAATACCTTTGATGCAGTACAAAGTGCACCCTAAAAATGTGGATTGGTTACCCGAAAATGGTATAGAGTTATGGAAGAGAAATGACCAAGGAGGAGCCAAGCTTCCTAAAGGTGTTCCAAAAGTATTACCACCCTTTGAGTATGTTGAAGATAGTGAGAAAGTTATGGAAGGAATAAAGAAGTATGTTAGTTGGTGGAAAGATCACTTGCAAGAGAAAGGAGATGAAAGTGAGTATGCTAGGTGGATCAATCTAGTTCTTATGTACTGGGAGAATCTCATGCAAGCTATGCAAAACCCTGGACAAAGTGAAAACACTTTATTTGATGACTTTTGGCCAAGGATTATGCGTGAACAAGATCATCTTCTTGAAGTTCCATTGGAAGATGATCTAGATGAAGCACTTGACATAATAGAGGGCCACTATTGTGGTCCAATGCGCAACAAACTTGCTGAGGAGTTCAACCCAACTCTTGATGTGGAAAAGGGAGACTTTGTACTTGTGCAACCTTGTGATGAAAATTACTCAATTTGGTTAGGAGTGGCAGCAACAGATATTGATTAGAACAATGACTCAGCAACCTATCTTCAAGTGAAGATACAATACTGGGGACCAATTTCAAAGAAGAAGAATGCAAGTGATGTGGAGGTTTACAAGGATTGTTGGAACAAGTATTGGAGAGAGAACATCAATGATCCTCAACGTTGGGAAGACACTAGCTGCATCATTTGGGCATGGAAGCCCAAGGGTGGACGAATTCCTGAGAAAATCAAGATTCCAAAGGCAATAATCCTCAAGGCCAAAGAGAGTCAGTTGAAACTTGATGAACATGAGGCACCATCAAATGTCAATGCAAATGAAGAGGAATGATGGCTTAGCATTCACCTTTCAACTTTGTAATCTTCTAGCAATGGGTCATTATCAACATTGATAATGGCATCCCACCTTTGTAATCTTCAAGAAATCTTATTCAATATGAATGGTGTTTTTTTTTCACATTAGTCACCCAAGTTTTTCTTGCAACTTAAATTTTAATTGTTTTATCAAATGAAGCATGTGTGGGAAGAAAACTTTGGGTGCATGAGCATGTGTGTGTGTGTGTGTGTGTGTGTGTGTGTGTGTGTGTGTGTGTGTGTGTGTGTGTGTGTGTGTGTGTGTGCACGTGCGCGTGTGTGTGTGTGTGTGTATTTGTAAACTAACATGTGCAAAAACACTCTAGTGTATAGTATGGTTGTTGGAAACGGACCATATTGGATCTTGCAGACTCATAAGCATCCACTAAACATTGTATCTCAGTTTTCATATGTGCAACAACCTAGTACAATACAACCTTACCTCAAGTCCATGAGACACAAAGAATCGTCCCAAATATGTGAATTTTTCCCTATTTTCCTAAATAGGTGTTCTTGGTCAAAATGTTAGAAACTATGCTATTGTTGATGACTTACAAAATCAAAAGGCTAATATCTCTTTTGGTCAGTTGGTGTCTTTGAATGCTAAATTAAGGAGGCAATGGACAAAATGTGTGAAAACATGGCTTCCTTCCAAGAGAGAAAAGCATCAAATCATGGTGTCATCTTTGAGGGTCGGCAATCACCCTATAAATATGGTGCCAATAGATGAAGCTATGCTGGGAAAGAAGAGACAAGTACAAGTGTATGTGGATGGTGGTGCCCAAATGTGCGTCATGACCGAGGCTATCATGAAGGATGCAGGAATTAAAATGTCAATGAATGGTTTGATCCGTATGAAGATGGCTCAATGTGTCTTGGGATAGCTGAAGATGTTAAGATAAGAGTCTTGGGGATTGAGTGCTTGGTTGATTGCTACATGATGCAAGCACCTTGCACATGAAAATACGTACCCAATCATTTTAGGGAGTCCATGGCTTATAACCCTTGGTGCTAAATAGGATTGGGTATGGGCTTGATCACCATCCCTGGCCAAGAGAAAGGAAGAACCATAGTCTACAATATAAAGACACATGAGAGCCATTCTAGCATATTGTGGACATGCAAGATACAATCTCGTCTTAAAGTGGCTCATTTGATAGTGATGCTTTATCTATGTCATCATAAGAGAGTATAGAGGAAGGTTTGATGCAATTGTGTCCCGGTCTATTTGGGATAAGTGTTGAAAGGATGCATCCTTGCATGATGTAGAGATCAAGGAAGAGAAAGAGAATCCAAAAGCAATTGGAGAGCTTGCTAGAGTTAATGTAAGAAGATTGTTGGGAGAAGACTTGATTGAATAAGAGAAGAAATAATATGAAGGTATGTTTGCAAAGTTTCCGAAGCTATTTCCATTAATTATACAGAGCTACAAGGAGTAAAAGGGGTTGAGCATAGAATCAACCTAAAAGAAGGTTCCAAAACAAAGGTTAAAATGCTTAGGAGATTGGGGTCACTCTGTTGGGGTATAAAGCCCAATGTGGTCGCCCAGGTAAGTGGGCGGGCCGCCAGGTATGTACACATATTCTTTTGTAAAAACCTAATAAGAACTCACTATGCTCTACACATTACAGTAGAGCGAGTTCACCATATCGTCGTGCTCTTCTTCTCGCACTCTCTCTTGCGTCGCACTTCCGCTCGTACTCCTTCAACTGGTATCAGAGCTCAGATCGAGGCTCGGGGCAGCACTGCAGGAGGCTAGACTCACCAGCTCATATTGGAGTGAAATTCGACAGGCGAAGACACGGCCCCAAATCTCGTGGGCGAGCTCGAAGGGCTCGGTGTCGTCAGAATTTCAATATGAGGTCATCTCGATCACCGTTCGGCTTCGACAAAGTCCTGCGCAAGCCATTTTCGACTACGTGGTCTCGACGGGTGCAGATCCGACTCTGCAAATTTGGGGTTTTCGGCCTACGACTGCAGGTGCTGAGGATATCGACACTCCCAGAGTGTTGATTTGTGGCTGTCTACACATCGAAGGATGGCTCACAGTTCTTGGAGGCGTGTCACATACGACACGGGCGCATCTACACACAGACTATAGGCGACATCCACTAGTTCATCAGGTAGCTTGTGTTTGCTGCTTGATATTCCAGATTTCATCCTGACATTGCAGGTACTTCCACATGGGATGTATTGTCAGAGATGATGTATGTCTGTTGAGGGTTTGCTAGTTGTGAGTCACGCAGCAAACAACCGCCGCAACGGTTACAGTATACAGTAGGAAATTTGTGGATGTATGACTTTGTGGGAAGTCTATGTACTGTCAAATTTACTGCAGCCTTTGTTGAGGGTCGAGTGAGGTTTTATTGAGCTGGGGGATTCTCGAATGTTGAGATCCTTTCGGTGATACAGGTCTTGGAGCGATCCCTCGAGCACCCTTAGATAGGCAGCTAGGATGTATTGACTGTGAGTTAGACAGTTGGGATTGCATCTTTGCTTTATTGCCGTTGAGGCATTGTCACAGTCTATGCTTACAGGACGGTGACAGGACAGTGAGAGACAATACAGGTGCAGGACAGGTTTACCCACAACTTACAGTGTCAGAGAGACAGTGTTTTTTGAGCTTTTTTTGGTCTGTTTTTAGTACACCAGAGCCATTTTACAAAGGAGACTCTGCCAAAATTTTTACAGAATCTGAAGCTTTCTTGGTTCATTTGACAGGTTGATATTGGTTCAGAGGTCAGTTTACAGGGGAAACTCTGCCGAATTTTTCCCAGGAAAGTAAACTAGTGTGAAGCGTAGCTATGGTTGGATCACAGGATACATATCAAGAAGCTGGATGGAACCAATTTCCCATTGTGGAAGAAGCAGATTTGGCACGTGTTGGTACAAAAGAAGCAGATAAAACCTATAAAGCTCAAGGGGATAAAACCAGAAGATATGGACGAAGATGAATGGAGCGAAATGGATGAATTGGCACTTTCTACCATTATGCTGACTTTGGTAGAAAGCGTTTACTTCAATGTAGCAGACGAGATGTCGGCTTATCAAGCATGGTTAAAGCTGAGTGATCTTTATGAGAAGCAGAGTGCAGCTTCACAGGTATACTGGCTTAAGAAGCTTGTTGACTTGAAGATGAAAGAAGGGACACCTATGTCCAATCATCTGAATGAATTCAACACAATCTATAGTCAGTTGTCAGCTCAAGGTGTCAAGTTTGATGAACCTGTTAGAGCTATGTTCCTGTTGATCACATTGCCGGAAAGTTGGGACACTTATCACACAGCTTTGAGTAATTCTGCACCTCCATATGGTTTGAACATAGCAGGTGTAGAAGGAAGTCTGCTTACTGAAGAAACCAATAGAAAGACAATGGACAAAGGCAAAGGAACAGCCTTAGTTGTCAGGGGAAGGACCAAAGAAAAGTACAAAGGTGGAAAGAGGAATCAGTCTCGTAGCAAGTCCCGCAGTGCTAAAGGCAAGAGTGACATAGAATGCTACCATTGTGGCAAGAAGGGTCACATGAAAAGAGACTGCAGAGAATGGAAAGCAGAAAAAGGCAAAGAGAAAGCTGAAGACCATGGTGAGAAGAACAAGTCCTCAGTGAAGATTCAAGAAATAAATGTGACAAACACTGTTGCAGAGGATGACAGTCTAGTGTCAGGAGACATCTACTTCTTGAAGAATACAATGGACTCAGCTCTTCTTACAGCATCTGATGGAAATGCACTGAGTGACTGGATTATAGACTCAGGGGCATCACTTCATGTGTCTCCAAACAAGGAGTGGTTTACCTCTTATGTGACCACTAAAGATCATGTTCGGCTAGGCAATGGGCAGACATGTGAGATCTTAGGTGTTGGAGATGTTCAATTGAAGTTTCAGAATGGCTCTTCTTTCACGCTGAAGAATGTGAGACATGTTCCTGCAATTACAAAGAGCTTGATCAGCACAGGTTTACTTGATGATGCTGGCTACGTCACCACTTTTGGACAGAACATGTGGAAGATATCCAAGGGTTCTATGACAGTAGCACATGGAGTAAAGTCTGGAGGACTTTACATGATTTATGTATCAAATGTCTCTAAAAATGTAATCAATGTAACCGAGCAGCCGAACGTTTCTTTGTGGCATAGCCGGTTAGGACATATGTCCAAGAAGGGAATGGAAATCTTGGCTCGTTCTGGTTATTTGCCTGGCTTTTCATTTAATGATTTTGAATTCTGTGAACATTGTCTGTATGGTAAGCAAACACAGCAGCCACATAAGCATAGAAGCAGTAGAAGAGATACACAGCTGGCACTTGTTCATAGTGATTTGTGTGGACCTATGCCTAACCTATCTCTAGGGGGAGCTTCTTACTTTATGACATTTATAGATGATTACTCGAGAAAAGTATGGGTTTAGCACAAGGATGAAGCGTTTAGTGTTTTCAAAACGTTTGTGACACTTGTGGAGAATCAGAGTGGCAAGAAGCTTAAATGCTTACGCACTGACAATGGTGGAGAGTATGTTTCAAAGGCCTTTCAGGACTTTTGTGAGTCAAAAGGTATAAAACGTGAACTTACTGCTCCTTACAATCCTCCTCAAAATGGTGTTGCTGAGAGGATGAATAGGACCATACAAGAGAAGGTCAAAAGTATGTTGTCTAATACACAGCTGCCAAATGGGTTTTGGGCTGAAGCTGTATCAACAGCTGTTCATCTTGTAAATAGATCTCCTAGCAAGGTTTTGCAGAAGGATTCAGTGCCAGAGATGGTATGGTCAGGCAAAATGCCCTCATACAAGCATCTCAGAGTCTTTGGTTGTGAGGCATATACTCACGTTCCAAAGGAATTTAGGAACAAACTTGAGCCAAAGAGTAGAAAGTGCATCTTTCTAGGCTATGGTAATTCTGGTGAGATGGGGTACAAACTTTGGGATCCCGAATCCAGAAAATTTGTCCGCAGCAATGATGTTCACTTTAATGAATCCAAATATCATTCTAAACCAGAGAGGGTTGAGGAGATTAGAAGAGTTGTCTTCCAAGAAGATGGACCTGCACGTGCAAGACAAAATGTCAGGGCTCAAGAGGAGCAAGGATAGGATAGAGTGGAACCACAGGTTGTGGCTGAGCCTGAGCCACCTATTGTGCGTAGATCTGGACGTGTCACACGACCTCCTGATAGGTTTGTTCCATCTATGAACTATGTCATGTTGACTGATTGCAATGAGCCTTCATGTTACAAGGAAGCAGTGCAAATGAAGGACTCCGGGAATTGACAATTGGCCATGCAGTCAGAGATGACAGCTCTGCATAAAAACCAGACATGGAAGCTAGTTAAATTACCACGGGGCAAAAAAGCTCTACCCTGTAAATGGGTTTACAGGTATAAGATCACCGCTCATGATAGTCAGCCAAAGTACAAAGCAAGGCTTGTTGCCAAGGGCTTTAAGCAAGAACAAGGCATTGACTTTGATGAAGTCTTCTCTCCGGTGGTCAAGATGACTACATTGAGATGCTTTCTTGCATTGGTTGCCATATTAGATTTGGTGTTGCACCAAATGGATGTCAAGACAGCGTTCTTGCATGGTGATTTAGATGTGGAAATTTACATGCAACAGCCAAAAGGGTTTGTTGAGAAAGGCAAGGAAGATTGGGTATGCCAGTTGTTAAAGAGTCTTTATGGCTTTCTCAAGGCTACAAACGTAGTGAGTTCGATCATTGTCTATATACAAAGAAGGCTAAGGATGGTAGTTGGCTGATCCTTATTTTGTATGTGGATGACATGTTGATTGATGGCTAGCACTTGGAAGAAATTTCAGCTTTGAAGTCAAAGATGGCAAAATCGTATGACATGAAAGACATGGGTGAGGCAAGTCATATACTTGGTATGCGCATTGAGAGAGACAGATCAAAGAAGTTGATTTGGTTGTCTCAAACAGAGTATATTGACAAGGTTTTGCAACGTTTCAATATGGAGAAGGGAAAGGCATTGAGTGTTCCATTGCCACCATATGTGAAACTTAGCAAACAAGATTGTCCTGTGTCTGAGGAAGAACAGGCTGAAATGGATAAGATTCCATATGCGTCTGCAGTGGGTAGTTTGATGTATGCAATGATTGCTACTCTCCTAGACATTGCATTTGCAGTGGGAGTAGTAAGTCGATACATGTCAAACCCAGGCAAGAAACATTGGGAGGCAGTGAAAGGAATATTGAGATACCTGAAAGCTACAAAGAGTATGCGTATATGCTATGGGAGTCAGGAGCTGAGTGTAAAGGGTTTTACAGACTCAGATTATGCAGGTGATTTAGACAACCGAAGGTCTACGTCAGGGTATGTCTTTACATTGGCTGGTGGAGCAGTATCATGGCGTTCTAGATTACAAGATTGTGTTACTCAGTCTACTACAGAGGCTGAATATGTTGCAGCATCAGAGGCATGCAAAGAATCAATTTGGCTTAATCGACTAGTAACAGATTTGGGAATCAAAGAAGAGATGCCTGTGTTATATTGTGATAGTCAAAGTGCTATACAATTGGCTCGCAATCCAGTTTATCACTCAAAGACAAAGCATGTGGATGTGAAGTATCATTTCATCAAGGAAATGCTTGAGGATAAGCAACTTCAGCTTATCAAAGTTCACACCACAGAAAATCCTGCTGATCTACTTACAAAAGGACTTCCCTCAGAGAGCTTTGCGCATTTTCGCAAGCAGTTAGGTGTAGGGTAGTACATCACTTCTCTACATCTCTTGTATATTAGCTTGTATAGTAGCTTCTCTCACACTTAAAGTACCACATTGGACTTTAAGTGGGAGGTTGTTGGGGTATAAAGCCCAATGTGGTCGCCCAGGTAAGTGGGCGGGCCGCCAGGTATGTACACATATTCTTTTGTAAAAACCTAATAAGAACTCACTATGCTCTACACATTACAGTAGAGCGAGTTCACCATATCGTCGTGCTCTTCTTCTCACACTCTCTCTCGCGTCGCACTTCCGCTCGTACTCCTTCACACTCATGAGAAGGAACTTCATGAAGAGGTGACAAAGCTTATTAAAGCAAATGCTATATTTCCAGTGAAGGAGTCTAAATGGATTTTCCAGTAGTCATTGAGCCCAAAAAGAATGAAATATTTAGGGTGTGTGTTGATTTCAAACCTTTGAATACTGCCACAAAAAGGAATCATTATCCACAATCCTTCAAGGATGAGATCCTCAATCAAGTTGCAGGTCATGAACTCTACTCAATCATGGATGGATTTTTTGGTTACTTTCAAATCTTGATAGCGATTGAAGACTACCTTCGTGACTCCCTTGGGTCGTTTTTCCTATAAGATAATGCCTTTTAGATTGATTAATACCCTTCAAGGGTGGATGAATAAAGTATTTGCTCCGTACTTAGGTAAGTTCATTCAAGTTTTCATGGATGAAATTGGATGTTATAGCTTCCGGATCACACATTTGGGGAAGTTAAGATTGAGTTTTGAGAGACTTCAACGAGGGTAGGAAACTCAACCCAAAGAAGTGTAAGTTTGCTCATGTTAGTGGTCTCACAAAATGGAATTGAGGCTGACATTGAGAAAGTTAAAGCTTTATTGTTTATGGATCCACCCAATACCACAAAGGATTTTACATCATTTGTGCATAAACTCATGTATCTATATAAGGATTTTTTGGGACGCTATGTCAGTATGTGTATCCTCTCCAGAAGTTGAGCCAAAGAGTTCAAGGGTTTGAATGGAATAAGACATGCAACAAGCTTTTGATGCTCTTAAGGAGGTATTGTGTGCTTTACCGATAGTGAGTCCTCTTTACTTGGAAACCATTTTCTATGTATCTATTAGTGTGGGAACATTAGTTTTTGGGTCGACCCCCTTACAAAAGCAAGGTAGAACTTCATGCCTATATATTTTGAGAGCAAAATGAAGAATGCCAGTGAGTTCTCCTACACAGAGATGGAATAGTGGGTATTGGCATTGGTTCTTGCTTGTTTCAAGTTCAAGAGATATCTACTACCACAAATGTTCTATGCTAACCATGCCAAAAAAAAAATTGAGATGTAGTACAACATTTGAAGACTAGCAAGAAAATCTTAAAGTGGATTGTGGAACTGCAACAGTATGAGTATGAGTTCAAAGTTGATCATTCTATTAAAGCTCACTTGGTGGACATAGTGGTACACAAAGGGAGGGGAGCTTCCATCTTACCCAAGAGTTGATAAGGACAATCACGAAGAGGAAGTGGATATTGAAATTGCATATATGATGATGTTTTATGGGGCATATAGGAAATTTCTTCAAAAGGCAAGTTGTGGGTGATCGTTAAGAATCCAAAAGTCCATGTAATCTTTTCTAGAGAGTATGATTTTGCTAAAGTTGAAAGCAACTGAGGCCGAGTACCTAACTATTTTCTTTGGGTTGAAGTAACATACTGAGGTTGGATTGAGAAGAGTCATTGTGAAAGGAGATACAGTGCTAGTCATGAATCAGTTGCTTCGTTTGTGGAAATTTAAGGAAAACAAATTAAAGAAATGGTTTTGTGGCATCAATAAGCTTTTTCATGAGTTTGTGCAGATACAATTTAAGCATATTCCTCGTGAGCAGAATAAAGAAGCCAACGAGTTTACTAGGAACAAGTTGGATCTTTTGGTAGCTCCTTCAAATGTCAAAGAAGCCTTATATGTAGGAAGGGAGTCACTACAAGATGTGGAAGTATTTCTTGGTAAGGGCCAATGTCCAGAGAGCATGAACAAAATTCGGTGTAAGAGAATAGTTGCAAAGGCAAGAGACTACACAATGGTAGGTGAGGATCTCATGTTTTATGGCAGAGATAGAATTCTAAGGAAAGTACCATGCAAAGAATAAATAGGGTTGATTTTGAATCATTTCCATGAAGAGTCATCAAGGCAAGGAACAGGTTATCTTTCATATTCTAAGAGTGGGTTACCGTTGGCCCTCCATGATGAGAGATGTTTATTTTGGTGCAATTCATGCCATGAATGCCAAGTGTTTGCAAATAAAAAACTTTTGGTTGAGCCTCAAAATGCAATCATGTCTTTTGATGTATTTGCAAAATGGGGAGTGGATTATGTAGGTCTCATCCTAAGGACCAATAATGGCAAAATGTATATTCTTATTGTTATGGACTATTTGACAAAATGGGTAGAAGTGAGAGCTATAAAAGATGTAATAGTAGGAAGAGTAGCCTCTTTTTTGTATGAATAGGTGTGTTGCAGGTTTGGAGCTCCTATGGTTATCATTTTTTATCGTGGACCAAGATTTAGAGAAAAACTTGTTGGTGCTCTCATGGAGAAATTAAAAACTCAGCATATGCATTCTTCTCCTTGCTACCAACTATGCAACAGACTCATTGAAAATTCCAATAGTCAAATTGTGAAGATGTTATCAAAGTATGCTAGAGAGAATCCCAAAGAGTGGGATTTGTACTTAGAAAAGTATTTGTGGGCTTACAAAACTGCATATAGAATGTCCACACAACTTACACTATATGAGCTTGTTTATGGAAAGGAAGATCTCATGCCCATACAAGTGCAGTTGGATGCATTGAAATTATTGTATAGAATGCAAGGTGAGCATAAAAACAAATTGCAGGAAATAATTCTTACTCTAGAGTTGTTGCAAATGAACAGAGAGAAATTTTGTGATTATTATCTTCGACAAGCAGAAACAAGGATAGAGAAGTGAAAAAAGAGGATGCCAGAGAAATATATTAAAGAGGATTATCTTGTAATGAAATATGATTCTCGCTTGGATTGCATTTTTCAAAAGAAGTTGAGGAACAAATGGCTTGGGCCATACAGAGTGAAACATGTTTTTCCGAATGGCACATATGGGTTGGAAAAACTATTTAGTGAACATTTGCATTAAAGAATAAATGGTTATAGATTGAAGAAATATTTTTCAACGGATGCGTTCCAAATGCAAAGAGTCTCTTGGTCAAGCATAAATGTTCAACTTAGAGGGTGGACAATGATGATAAGCTACTTTTGGCATGTACATAGTAGTGGATATTTACATGGATATATGTACAAATAAGCGTAAATACATGCATTTGGAAGCTTTGCTAATGTGATTTTGGGTTTCAAATATGATGGACCATGTACATATTGTACATAGTTAGGTTTGTGTGTCGGCAACACAGTCACGCACATGTGCATACTTAGACAGGGTGTCGGAGTCTTGGATGGCTTCCTTTATCTCTAGGGTATTTATTTGATATGTCTAGAACCAAATAATGTAAGTGGAAGTTTGGATATGCTCATCTCGCCCCGAAAGTTGGACACGTGTGGTAACTATTTATCTCTCCCGGTATGCGGTGATGTGTGAACCGTCTTAAAATTGGTCAACAATGAATTTTTGGTATGTGGACATGCAATTTGAGCATCAAGGATCAAGACTAGGAGAAAATCGGTGTCGTTTGGGGTTTACCCCACAAAAAATACCATTGGGAGTCAAAATTGGCCATAAAAGGTCAAAAAATGGGTCAGAAGGGTGTGAAAGGGCTCTTTTGCACATCAACAATGGTGGATGTGGTGGCTCAAGTTGGGGGCTCCTTGCTTAATCAAAAATTTACAATTTTTCTCAATTGAAGAAGGACACAAGAGGGTTTCTGCATGGTGGTCTAGTGCAGTCCCGACTAGTTTGCTTCTTGTTTTTTAGGGTGTGAGGGAGTGAATTAGGGAGAGTCTATGGAATTTCTAATGTTTCCATGGATATATGTCCACAAGGAATTGAGGGAAGAAGGTGCTACTTTCTACAAGACAATATGAACCTGCATTAGTGCCATTAGGTTTGAGGCTACACCAAATAGTCCAATAGAGTGGAGTTTAGTGAAGCTCTTGCAATGGTTTGTGAGAGGTCTTTTTTGGCTGAAATTTTTTTGTTTTTTATGCTACTTCATGTGTCTTTTGGGGACCATTGAGAGTTTTGGTGATTCTGAACCTTGATCAACTCGACTCATTACATAGTGTCTGCTCATAGGCAAGGGCTTGTAGTTCGAGACGCTTGGAGCTTAAATTGAGTTTGGGGGGAGGATTTTCATTGATCTCTTGATTGGTTATATGTGAGGTGAGGAAATTAAAGGAATTCCTTGTGTTGTGTTACGGTGCGAGGGTGTGTATGTGCGCCCACGATGTCTTTTGCTCCATCCATGTGCATTTGCAAAAGCCATAGCAACTCTACCCACCACTTAACTACAAGGAGGAAAAATACCCTATGGAAAAAGGAGCCTACATGGCTATTGAATAGAGCCAAAACCCTAGGCTAGACATGACTAAAATATCCCGACACGAGAAAATAACCTCACACTCGTCGGGCATATCCACAAAACAACCCTCGCTCCCTAACACTTGTCCCTAGGAGAACTAAGACCGACTAGATGGGGAAGGGGGTGTCTATGACTTTTGAAATGCACTTACCCTAGTGCTATGTTTGTCTACACCAAGCTCAATTAGTGCCATAGCCCCTTGAGCATGAGCAAATATGCGGTTTTGCTCGAGAAAGCGAAAAAAAATATTGATTGTCGATTCACATAGTAGCACCCAACATCTCTCTCTCTCTCTCTCTCTCACACACACACACACACACACACACACACACAAAAACTCCATCCGCATGACATTGTAGTACATTTTGCAGCTTTCTCGTCTCATAGGTCACTTTGGCCTTTTGAAGATGTTAATATAACATTTCATTTCTCTCTCTCCTCCCCCCCAAGACACACACATACAATCGTATTGTGAAGTCAAGTGAAAACAACCACCACCCCTCAAAGACCAATATGCTTCTTGTAAGCAAACAGGCTGGAACTAAAGATCAGACACAAAAAAACGAGGCCATAAAATTAAAAAATGTTGGTTGAGATCAACAATATTCTCCAAATTAAGGTTGTCCTTAAGAAAACCATATGATCATTCAGGATGGCCTATCGATATTACCAATCATCAAGTAACAAGGAGAAGAAATGGCTTTCCTTTGTTTAAGCCATACGTACCTAGATAAAGAGCCCAAATTCACCTATGAAGGAAAATGTAGTTATAGTCTCATGGTAGTCATCCACTACTACAGCATCTCCACTAGCAACATCAGTGTCCAATAGTGGGTGTAGAACTAGGTACTAACATATGCTCGCAACACAACACACACGACACCCATGCACACACATGAGCATACATCAACAAAAAGTTCAACTTACTAAGTTTCTCTCACGACTCCGGAGATCAAGGCCAAGATGAAGCCTAGCACTAGAAAAAAGCAATAGATAGAAAGAGCTATTGCAACAAAAAGGGTAGTTGATAGGGCATACAAGCCACTTAGAATAAGAATTTCCACAATATCAACTGGTCGCAACTCGATCGAAAACTTCACAACGTGAAATCTGCATCTCCTCCAATACAACAAACAAATCCAGAAAGAGCCCAAATTCACCTATGCAGGAAAGTGCACCTACAGACTCACAGCAGTCATCCATAAGAAAATATAACCATCAACCTCATCATACATAGTATTGACTAAATACTACAAATCCACACCATTGATAGGATCATTTGGCAGAACCTACAGCAGCACGAGGGTGGTGGAAAAGGAGACCACCCAAATGTAGTAAGACTTGGCACAATACAAATACAAATACAAATACAAACACAAATGCAAATGCAGACGGAAGAATGTATTCAACTATTATTTCTTGTAGGTTTCTCATTACACTAATACCTAAGTTGTGTCATGTACACTCTTCTGGAAAGCTACTTTGCATGCCTTTTCTTTACGTTCTCTCTGCAGGTGCCATGGTATCAACAGACTATCGTGGTAAGGTAGGAATGTTGAGGTTGCCAATTGACGTGGTGCTGGAAACAGATTGCTGTAAGACCTCATTGGCATTGTAAGCGACGACAGCACCAGCTTCCACCTGCTCAGAAAGGTTTTCTTTGGAAGACACCCTGGGGGAGTCCTTATTCGCATCATTACCATAATTAGCCTCCTCCAGGGCACGTGCTATATGGCGGAGCTCATCAGCAATGGTGCTCATAGATGGGCGGTCAGCACCCTGGATAGAGAGGCATTGAAAAGCAATAGTAGCAACTGCCATTATAGATGAGCGCACCTGCACCTGAGCGAAAAACTCGTGTCACCTGGATGTGTGTGTGTGTGTGTGCGCACGCGCACACGCACGCGTGCGCACGTGTGCGT
Organism: Adiantum capillus-veneris; assembly: GCF_014529385.1. Taxonomy (NCBI): domain Eukaryota; kingdom Viridiplantae; phylum Streptophyta; class Polypodiopsida; order Polypodiales; family Pteridaceae; genus Adiantum; species Adiantum capillus-veneris. The sequence continues at coordinate 79,380,051 of NC_140957.1, forward strand.
GTGTCTGCTATACATAAATTTACACATATACATTGCACACTATAAAGTGGCATTACATTACCAACACTATCAAAAATAAAAGACATGGATATTTACCATCATCGCATCCAACGCCTTGTGACTTGATACACTTGAGGGCTCTATAAGGAAAGGGTCAATGAGCTCTTCCCCTCTCCCGTCTTGCATACACTCCATGAAGAGAACAGATAGACTTATAAATTGGGGCTCCCGACTCCTATCAATAGGCTTCTGGCCACTGATAAGCTCCACAAGCATGACTCCCAAGCTGTATACATCACTCTTATCTGTTAGTTGTAAAGTCTGAAAATACTCCGGATCCAGATAGCCAACGGTGCCTTGCACGGCCGTTGACACGTGCTGCCTTCCTTTGGGGACAAGTCGAGACGCGCCAAAGTCTGCCACCTTCACCCACAACAGATTCTCTCTCTCTCTCTCTCTCTCTCTCTCTCTCTCTCTCTCTCTCTCTCTCTCTCTCGGGAAAAACATAGCTAACATTCTATTACATGGACCCCTTGGAGCATCCAAAATGGTGCCGACACGAACGCCGTAGACAATTATTAAGGCTAGAGGCCAAATTTGAAAAAGTCACAATTCTATAAACACGCCAGGGGACAAAAACCCTCCTAAGGGTAAAAAGTGCCTTGGCAACTTCTGGATAGGGGGATAGGCGAGGGTATCCACCAGAACCTCTGAAAAGAGAGGCACCTCCAAACCGCTATGAAGAGGAAAACCACCCAAGGAAAGCATGGGGCGTCTCTGAAAAGGCTCAAGACAACATCAATGATGCACTGAGAAGCAACCACTGTAGATGAGGGTGAAGGATAGGTGAGGTTGAGACAGCAACCACTGGCGAGGAAGAAGAAAACACCACCAATGAATGCCCTGGAAGAAACAAGGAACCCTCCTGTCAACCAATAGGTAGCCACTAAAAAGCACCACCGAAAGATGGTCCAGCACGGTCATGTCAAAGCCAGCAAGGCCACCGGGTGGTAGAGGATGACTGAAACAACGAAATATGTCACAAATTGCCGACATGTCAAGCCACTAAAGAACAGAGCCAACCTGCAAATCCCGATCGAGGGGCCTAATCCCTAGAAGCAACAGAAGAAGCAGAACCAACAGAAGAAGTTTTACCAACTTGCAAAGTCTTGCCGAGTGGCCTATTTTTTTAAAGAAGAGTTCCCACCAAGTTCCGACCAATGGAATAGATCCCGGCCGAGGGGCCTAAAACTTGAAGAAGAAGAAGAAGAAGAAGAAACAGAAGGAATCCCGACCAACTTACAAATTAGCAACCAAGGGGCCTCAAAACCCTAAAAGTCAAAGCAAACTTGTTTAAAGTGCCCGAAAGTGGCCAAAACGAAATCAGACAAGTTTATAACCTCAAAATATGATGACCTGGCACCTATACGGACATTCTGGAATTCGCAGCGGATTTTTAAGGAAATCCTGAAATTTTATAAAAGTGTTTTTTTGGGGTCAGCTTTTCATATTTGATGCTTTTAGGCTTTGGGCCTTTAAAGATGAGCTTTGGGGCCCTCTCTGGCACTCTTCAACGCACAGATTGCAGAGGAGGTGCTCCCCAGCTGTTGTACTTTGCGAATCAACAATAATAAAGAAATACCAAAAGGGGCACTAGCGTTTGGGCCAGTGCTCTCTTGGGATGGAACTCCGCCACTCCCCGTCTCGTGTCGTGCATCTCTTTCAGTTTTGTTGTTATTTAAGGTGCTTAAAGTTGTTCAATCTATTCTTTTCTGTTGGCACGTGGTGCCCTTCCCCGTTACAAAACATACGAGAATGGTCCAAAAGCGCTTGTGGAGACTCTCATCGCAGCCAACCCCACGCCACCTTTGTAGGAGCAAGCAACCAACAAATCAAAGAGAACTAGCGTGGCCACCTTGTAGCGGGAGGGCACCACATGCCAACGGAAAAGAACAGACTTAACAGACTTTATACACTTTAAAACAACCGAACTGAAAGACATGCACGGCACACGAGACATGGAGTGGCGAAGTTCCACCTCAAGAGAGCACTGGCCCCAAACGATGGCACCCTTTTCGGTATTTCTTTATATTGTTTGAACAGTGTATAACTTGTGGCTTTGCTCTGCCTCTCCACACGGTAGAATGCCAGAGAGAGAGCGCCCACACTTCATATTTAAAGGCCCCGAGCCATCTAAAAGCAGTTTACAGGAAAAGCGTCCTCTAAAATTATAAAGAGTACAAGGGATGCCAAAAGCAGAGCCCTAAAAGCATCTACTCTAAAAGTACTTAAACTCAAAAGCAACTGCTCTCAAAGCAAGCTCAAAATCTGCCAAATCAGCTAGCGTGACTTGAAGAAATCCATACACGTTGCCACGTCATAAACCAGCACAAATTGTAGAAATGTCCGTAAAGTTGCCACGTCATCAGCCAACGAAAGTTGTGGGTGTCCGTACAACTTCCACGTGTCATTTGCACTGCCACATCGCTGACTTGTTACAAAGTCCCAAAAGCATTTGGTCCAAAAGCTAGCACTGAAAAACAGCCAACGCAAAATTCGAAAATCGGTACACTACCACATCAGCATGCGGGCATCCGTACAGTTGCCATGTCATCACCCTGTCAACGCAAATTACAGAGGATCCATACAGCAACCACGTCATCACTTTTTACCCACTAGAGTGTGTGTGTGTGTGTGTGTGTGTGTGTGTGTGTGTGTGTGAGAGAGAGAGAGAGAGAGAGAGAGAGAGAGAGAGAGAGAGAGAGAGAGAGAGAGAGAGAGAGAGAGAGAGAGAGACTTACTTTGGGCCCCATCGGACGGAAACTTGCAAGTTAGGTTGGGTTAGGATTTTAATCCTAACCTCCTAACCCCTTGTGATTTTTAGGCCCCTTTGATGACGTTCTAAAAGTTGGTGGGAACTTCTTCTACTGCTGCTTCTAGGGTTTTGGCCCCTCGTCCGGGATTTGCAGGAGGGCTAGGGTTAGAGGCTCCGTGAGCCGTAACTTGTTCCGTCTTCAACGGCCTAATACGTCTGCAATTTGTGACATCCCCTCTTCTTGAAAAAAGAGTAATCGTTTGCAATTACATACCTACAAAACAACTCAAGTTAGCTCAAAAACATCCGAGGGTCAATCCCTAGGGTCATTCAGTTTTCTTATCCATATCGGAGCTCTTGATATTCTGGTGTAGCAAAATTAGCCATCACACCTAGACCGTGTTGATCTGTAACTAGTATCTTGATGCACTAAAATTACATACCCAGGCAATCTCACCCAATTAGAAAAATCGGAGCTCTTGATATTCTGGCGTAGCAAAATTAGCCATCACACCTAGACTGCACTAATCTGTAACAGGTGTCTTGATGCACTAAAATTACATAGCCAAGCAATCAAGACACTAAAATTTTAGTGTCTTGATGCACTAAAATTACATACCCAGGCAATCTCACCCAATTAGGAATATTTGGTGGTTGGCACATCACAATGCAACATGGATGCTTACATATGCATGTTACGAGACACAGAAACATATAGTCGTCGATGAATAACCATCCCAGTCCGAGCCATGAGCTGTTCAACAACTCCCTCATCACTCCTCTCACAAATAACCTAAAGAGGTCCGGGCCATGAGATTTAGAGGCCTTTTACAACCAAACGTTCCCCAGACCGCAGCCTGCCTCGCTTGGAGGCGTTAAGAGTAACCGTTGCTCAGACTATTCTTCAATACTCCCTCCGTAAATAACCATCCAAGTCCGGGCCCATGAGTAAAAACAACACTTTACAAACATTCAATACTCCCCCCGTAAATAACCGTAAGGGTCCGGGCCATGAGTATAAACACCACTCAATCATTCAATGTAATGTGCAGCGGAAGTGTCACATGCACATCTAACCCTATGTGCATGTGGACAAGTTGTTCCTACTTCTTCAATTTAGGTAGCCTAGGAACTCTTTTGGCACCCTTGTGAGCCTATACGCAAGCCGTGCATGTCCAGGCACTTAGAGTAGCTACATACTCTCTGATTGCACAACCCACGATCAGTAGCATCGTGACCTAGTACCTGAGCATTTTCCACCACAATGACCCATTCCTGTAGTTGCATGTGAACCACCTCTTATAAGGTCATTTATTTCAAAAATGACTTTATTATTTTCGCAAAATCGTGGGGGTTGAATGGAGCCTGCTCGACCCAGTTCTAGGCACCTATATAAGCAGCCCCCGGGCAACAAAAAGAGGTAGGGACACAAGGAGGTACAACTGTCTGCAACGCCTCAGGCTTCCTAGCGTTTTTCTCAAGAGCACTAAGTCTAGCGTTTTTGCAACTATCTGCATCAGCATTTGCATCTGAAGGACCAGTGTTTTCAGCCCATAAGACCAGCCTGGAGATTGATTTTGTAACAGACTTGGACACTCCAAGTCAAGAATCAATCGCGACAGCACCAAATAACCACTTCAAAACAATTCACAAATCACAATAGATTTGCAATGGCCCGGCGGAGTTCCGTGCCTAGAGATATTGGCCCCAAAGACTGGCGCCCCTTTCGGTATTTCTTTATGTATTAAATCAATGTCAAAGTACAAAGAGCGGTTAGGGTTTCACTCTCAGACTCTGCGTCCAGATGCTCTGCAGAGTGAACCCTAAACCGTGTATATAAAGATTACAAGGGATGCCCAAAAGCAGAGCCCCAAAAGCTTTCAATTCAAAAGCAGTTTCTCTCTCTCTCTCTCTCTCTCTCTCTCTCTCTCTCTCTCTCTCTCTCTCTCTCTCTCTCAATGAGAGCAAAATAAAGCAATTATGCCTTTCTCTCTCTCTACCTTCCAAAGCGTAGCCAAAAGCTGAGATTTGCGACACTCAAAAAAATTGTTTTTTTTTTTCCACCTCCGTGATTTTCGGAAATATCCATACACTGCTGCCACGTGGCATGGCCGCCTGCTTTTAGGGTTTCCAGCCGTTTTAGGGTTTCAGCCAGCAGTTAGGATTAGGGTTTCCAGAGATTAGGGTTTCTGCAAAATTAGGGTTTCTGGCAGAAATTAGGGTTTGCAGGAATTTTAGGGTTTTTGGCAGAAATTAGGGTTTTTGCTGTCGACAGCCACGTCATCACTTTGTGACATATCCCCCTCTTGAAAGCATTGTAATCGACCGCGATTACGCCTGCAAAACCGACAAAAGCCATAAACCGTCTTAGCAGACACTGACTATTAGTACCTATGTACTAGGAACACACATCTAGCACATGTACCAAATCGACAGTCACATCACACGACATCACTAGACATCACAAGACATCACATAACATTCAACATTCATTTGGATCTTAAGACCATGATTTATCGGCAATGTAGCTAGCAATCACATCTAGGTCCAATCGGGACCTCATCATGTCAAATTGACTAACCCCTATTGCAACCATGTCTATTCGAGATCAATCAGACCAAAATGCTACAGTCATTTCGTCTATCAGTTCCTGCACTCAAAAGAAGTCAAGAACAAATCAGTATCATTATCAGGAATTCCATTTCATAAAGTCATCCAGCAGAATACTGTCAACTCTCAGTATCCTTGAAGCTCAAAGAGACATCAGTGACTTTAGTATCAAAATCAAGGCATCTATTGACAAAGGAGCGGAGTAACTCCCCTCTTGTGCATCCCACTGCACCAGATCTCCGGTTAAGCTGAATTCTGGGTTCCGTTTGGAGTAGACTATGCTAAACCAAAAGCATCGAGGTAAAGTTTCACAATCTGAGCTAGGTCCTCCTCCATCCACTTCGCATCCAATGCAGGATAGTTCTTGAACTTAACCAAGAACCGCCTTCGGACTTTACCTTTAGTCTTCGTATCCTTATGTGCCAAAATATGTTCAGGAACAAGGATCTCCTCGTTTTCTTCCACTTTGGGTTGCTCATCAGGCTCCCCATCATCAGGCACATCACCCTTAACAGGTTTCAAGAGACTCACATGCAATGCATTGTGAATCCTCCACGTATCTGGCAGTTTCAATCGGAAGGAGACATCATTTATCTTTTCAGTGATCTGGAAAGGTCCGTAGTATCGCATACTAAGCTTTGGAAAAAAGCCTCTCCTTTCCCTTTTTTTTTTCTTAGGCGTGTCTTCGCAAAACGTAAGAGCACCCAATTATCGTCCTTCAATTTCAAGTCGCGACGATGGCGATCCGCTGCCTTTTCCTATCATTCTTGAGACTTCTGCAAAGTCTCGCGAACCTTGGCAAAAGTCGTATCCAAGTCTCGCGTATATTCATCCGCTTCAAAAATCTAATCTTTCGTGCTCAGGAAGGGTGGACCCTTCGTAGCACTTTCAACAATCTCAAATGGCGTCTTCCCCGTCGAAGAGTGTATCGTGTTATGTAGGCAAATTCCACCAAAGGTAAGTACTTTTCCCATTGAGTCTTCTGATCCGAGATACAAGACTTCAATAAATCTAAAACCACTGAATTGACAATCTCAAATTGCCCGTCAGACTGCAAGTGGAACAATGACGAGAATTGCAACTACGTACCAATGTTCTCTCAAATTGCCTTCCAAAACAAACTCATAAATCTGGGGTCGCTGTCGGAGACAATCGTCTCAGACGTGCCATGTAATCGGAAAATCATCGTGATCATTCTGTGTTCTCGGGAGATCAAAAATGAAATCCATTTCAATACTTTCCCAGGGGCGGGTGGGTATGGCTAAAGGCTGTAACAATCCCTGTGCCTTATGCCTGTCAAACTTGACCTTCTGGCATACTGAGCAATTGCGCACAAACTCTTCCACATCCTTTTTGAGTCTCGACCAAAAGAAATATCTCTCTACCCCCTTCATGGTGGTAGCAATGCCGCGATGACCCATAAAAGGTGGACAGTGGCCATTCAGTCATAACCTTTTCCCTCAACGGCTGTGTAACGCACAACATGGTTTTTCTCATCAAGTAGCCTTCCCGAATGGAGTATCCTGCTACTGTTTCCCATCCCATATCCGTGTGAAAATATCTGCAAAATCTGTATCTGTGGCATATTGGTCGACCATATCCTCGAAGCTCCTATGATGTATCACGGAAATAGCTAGAACCAACGGCTTCCGAGACAAAGCATCTGCCACCACATTCTTCTGTCCCTGCACATGGACAATCTGGAAGTGAAACTATGACAAGATGTTCACCCACCGCATCTGCTTTTCCGAAAGTTGCTCCTGTGACAAGAAGTAGCGCAAACTCTGATGGTTTGTAAAGACAGTAAAATCCGCTCCGAGTAGGTAATGCCGCCACTGAGTAAGAGCATGGATAACCGCCAAAAGCTCTCTCTCATAAATTTGTGGTGTTATCTCCGGCCTAGAGAACAATCGACTCTCGTAAGCAATGGCATGGCCTTCTTGCATAAGACCGCACCCAGACTACGACCACAAGCATCACAAAATACTTCAAATGACTTCTGCGAGTCCGGCAAAGTCAAAACTGGTCAGTAGTCAATTTCTCTTTCAATGTCTGAAAGGCAGTCACCTTTGTGGATCCCCACGAGAAAGGTACTCCTTTCTGTGTCAAGATATGCAAAGGGGAAGCAACCTCTGCAAACTTTTGAATGAACCGTCTGTAGTACGAACACAGTCCCAAGAAGCTTCCAACTTCATGGACATTCTTCAAATCGGGCCAATCACTGATAGTGTCTATCTTGGCCGGATCCATTTGCACTCCTGCTGCTGAGACAAAGTATCCCAAAAAGTGTATCTCTGATGCAGATGATCTCTGTGTTCTGCCTCATTCTTGGAGAAAACAATGATATCATCAAAGAAAGTGCCAACAAATAGCCTATACTCTCGAAAAATCCTGTCCATCATCCGGTTAAATTTCGCAGGAGCATTGGTTAAACCAAAAGACATCACCAAAAACTCAAATAACCCAAAAGTCGTCCGGAAAGCTGTCTTGTAGACGTCTCCCGACGCGATTCGGATCTGATGATATCCACTCTTCAGGTCAATCCTGCTGAAGCACGAGGATCCCGGTAACCTGTCGAGTATATCATCGATCCTAGGAATCGGAAATCTGTTCTTGATGGTGATTTTGTTGAAAGCTCTATAATCGATGCACATTCTCCAAGATCCGTCTTTCTTCAAATCCAACAACAGTGGAGACCAATACGGTGAAGTACTATGCTGGACAAGACCCTTTTCCAAGAGGTCTTTTACTGGGTTCATAATCTTTTCATTCTGTACTCGGCTCACACGGTAAGGTGGCCGGTTCGATGACGTGCTTCCAGGTATCAGGTCAATGGTCTGATCTTCAGCCCCTCTAAAAAGCAATCGGCATGAGTGTGGAGAAAAATCTTGGCGTTCTTTTGTTCAGGTCAAAAATATTAAACCTTTATCCATCGTTCAGTTCTCTCCCAAAAGAATGAGTAAAGAAACTGAAGTTCATCAAGTACAATCTCTAAGCCCCTCATTTGTCAAAGTCGCTATCTCGGCCCGATAGTCAACCACGGCGTAGTTCTGGTGGTACCAAGGGATTCCGAGTAGAACGTCACTCGCGTGCCCTGAACACCCCTGTCATTGAAAACGAAGTTTGCCAATGCTCGATGTAATGGCAACATCCCGTCCGGGTGCCAGTCGAACTAACTCCGCCCGTGGCGTCAGTCTGTCGGGCGTAATTCCAAATCGAGCCGCCAATTCCAAGTGAAAAGAAGTTGGCCTTGGCTCCTTCAAAAGAGCTTCCTGATCCTTCACTTTGCCCGAAAAAGCGGCAAAGTTTGTACTTTCATTCATTTGATTTGGTGCAGGTCGCACGCCATGTGGTACCAATTCTGCTTTTCTATCTACCTTTTCTGCCACGTTCCTCATCTGCTCTCGAACTCTCAGGCCTGTCGTCGTCCTTATCATTCTCTTCTTTCGGTGCCTTTTTAAGGCACTTCGCGTAGATATGTCCATGTTCCCCGCATCCAAAGCACTTCCCCTCTCTAATGAAGCGAGCTCTCTCCTCAGGAGTAAGCTTGGGTCGTGCATCCTTTTTCTCTCGGTTGCTCTTTTTCTTTCTACTTTCATTCCCAGAAGTCTGTTCGGCTCGTTGTGTCATGGCCTCATTTGTGGGGTAGGTCTGACTGCCAGAGTGAATGGCAAAGCACATGACTCATCAACTCCTGAATAGAAGCTGACTTCTGTACCAAGCAATGATCTCGGATCTTTGTTGGTAGACCCAAGGTAAACCGCTCAATCTGTTATCTGAACGAGATCTTCTTGAATGAAGAGGCGGGTAGAAAAGAGCTCCAGAATCTTTCACAGTAAGCATTGATTGTATCTTTCTTGGTCATCCGAAGATGGTTCCAAGCAGCTCGTATATCTCGTTCATATTCTTGCGTCAACCAAGAAGAAATAAAAAGCTTCTTAAATTTCAGCCATTTAACTGGCGCAGTCTTGTTAAAAAGAAGCATGAACCACCAAGTACGAGCATTCCCCTTAAAGTAAGAGGCAGCTCTTTGAATCTTGGAGTGCTCTGAATAGCGTCCTCCCGCGAAAGTGTTGTCAAACTGCTGTATAAAAGACAGCCTTCGAAGCATCTGAGTATCCTGAAAAAGTATCAAACTTGATGGAGTGCCCACCTTCCTTAAACTCTCCGACTTTCTTGCTTTTATCTTCGAAAAAGTCGTACTGGTTGACTTTGTAAAAATTCTTCTTGTTCGCATAAAAGTTTCCGTCATCAGAATCTGAGCTGTCTGTAGACGAGTCCTCAATAGAACTGTCAATCTTTGGGCGAGATTTAGCCTTCTTTGCCTTTTTCTTGCCCTTTCCGAAGCTTTGTTTCTTGCTTCGCTTTTTACCTTTTCTGTCTTCTTTGCTCAAATCTGAAGAGCTAGAAGAACTGTCGGAAGAAGAAGAACTGGGTACTCCTTCAAATCGAAAACGCTTCTTCTGTTTCTTTGCTTTGTCAAATGTCGACCGACGACCCAAATATCCCGGGAAGTCAGTGCCTTTCTTCTGCTTTTTGCCGTGCTTTTTGGCTTTCTTTTGTGCGTCAAAAAGCTGAGCAATCCGTGCATCAACCACCTCTTGTAATTCCTTCTCTAAATACTGTTTGTGATCAGAAGGTTTCTTGAGAGCGGGTTTCAGGGGTGGTGTAGTGGTTTTCTGCCACTGCGCATGCACTTCCTGAAAAGAAGTCTCGCTCATATATTTTGCCAATTTCGGATCCTTCGCAAAACTGAGCATCATCTTTGTTGCATCGCCGATCAATTGACGACGCTTCATCTCTCTTTGCTCCGCCTGAGTAGGCTGAGGCGGGCCATACTCTCTGCCAGAATCTTCGTTGTGATCCCTGTCCGAATCTCCAGATGCAGAGGGAGTCGACTAATCCTTGCGTGAAGCCATAGGTGCTGCGGAAAAAAAATAATTGGGGATCAGATTTCCCGTAGAAGAGAAATCGGCCGTGCTCTTATACCACTGTAACAGATTTGGACACTCCAAGTCAAGAATCAGTCGCGACAGCACCAAATAACCACTTAAAAACAATTCACAAATCACAATAGATTTGCACTGGCCCGCCGGCGGAGTTCCGTGCCTAGAGATATTGGCCCCAAAGACTGGCGCCCCTTTCGGTATTTCTTTATGTATTAAATCAATGTCAAAGTACAAAGAGCGTTTAGGGTTTCACTCTCAGACTCTGCATCCAGATGCTCTGCAAAGTGAGCCCTAAACCGTGTATATAAAGATTACAAGGGATGCCCAAAAGCAAAGCCCCAAAAGCTTTCAGTTCAAAAGCAGTTTCTCTATCTCTCTCTCTCAATGAGAGCAAAATAAAGCAATTATGCCTTTCTCTCTCTCTATCTTCCAAAGCGTAGCCAAAAGCTGGGATTTGCGTCGCTAAAAAAAAATGTTTTTTTTTTCCACCTCCGTGATTTTCGGAAATATCTGTACACTGCTGCCACGTGGCATGGCCGCCTGCTTTTAGGGTTTCCAACCATTTTAGGGTTTCAGCCAGCAGTTAGGATTAGGATTTCCAGAAATTAGGGTTTTTGCAAAATTAGGGTTTCTGGCAGAAATTAGGATTTACAAAAATTTTAGGGTTTCTGCTGTCAGTAGCCACGTCATCACTTTGTGACACGTTTTGGAGGGACCCTTTCTCCTCAGCTGACCATCCAAGGATCCCTTTCTTTCAGTACATTGTTCAACTGGGACATCACATACTAGTAGCACGGAGAGAGACTCGTCCTGCTGCAGCACCTCATTGGTGGGAGAAGGGTCTCACAGCTGAGTTCTTGTCAACCTTCTGGGCGAGGTTGTGGGACTACAAACAGCCGCGGCGAGTCACTTTGTTCCAATGGCTAGTTGCACATAGAGCTACATCAATGGGGAGTTGGCTAGTTGTAAGGTGCAGCGGATGTAAATGTTGAACTTTGCTCAAGATGAGTGCTCCGAACTGTGCTCAAGGTTCCTTTTACTTAAAGAAGGGAGAGCCTTCCGTTCCTTTAGTGAGAGAGTGCAAAAGATCACAAACAAAGTGGTAAACACTGTGAATGAAGGTGCTGAGACTGAGAGATAGAGAGAGAACAATACGACACCAGAATGTTGTCAAACCCTCCTCCGAAGGCCCCACTCTCTATGGCAAGAGCGATCTACTATTGATTGCACAAATCTCTACAATGCAATGGACTTGCCGACAATGTCGACAATGATGAGGATGACAACGAGACGGGCTGAAATCTGAAAACGCTAATGGCTGAAATCTGCAAATCTTGTATCTGCTGAATTTGCCTCTATGTCGGTGACGACGGCGATGACGACGATGCAACGACGACGCGCTGAAAACGAAAATGCTGAAATCTGCGTTTTCCGGGCTGAATCTACAAACTTCGGTGGATCTGACCATGCAGCGAGGATCTGCTGTGGGAAGGTGAGATCTGCGAAGTTTGGGACTGTTCTGCGGTGTCTAGATGCTGAAAACTGAAAACGGTGATGCTTATGTGGTCCTGTCGCGACGAATCTGCAAAAACGCTAGGGTGCTCTGCAAATTCAAAAACGCTAGGGCTTATGTGTGTTCTGCTGCAAAAACGCTAATGATCTGATGAGTCCTGTTGTCGCCGGGTTTGAGTGCAAATGCAAAACGCTAGGGCTGATCTACAATGGAAGGAAACGCTGGCTGTTCTTGCTGATGGCTGAAAACGCTGAGTCTTCTTGCCGAGAGGGGGTGTCTTGTTGAGAAGGTGCCTGTTGGATGTCTGGTCCCTGCTGCTGCTTCTGCCAGAAAGTGTTAGCGCTGGGTTTTCTTATATACTTGCTTGTCAAATTGCCCTACCCTGTTTCCCAACAAAAGTCACTTAATGATAATAAGTGAAAAATGGCTAAAATAGGAAAAATAGATCTATGCACTGTAAAAAATGCTCATGATGGCTTCTGATTGAAATCTGATGGTCATGCTGTGTGCAACCAGAGAATATGCATCTACTCTAAGTGTCTGGACATGCACGGTCTGCGAACAGACTCACAAAAGTGCCAGAATACTTCCTATTATAGGCTAACTGAACTGAACCGAACCCTTGTAATGAAGTAGCTTGTCCACGTACACATAGGGTTAGATATGCACGTGACATCCCCTCCTTTTCAAAGTGACGTACTGATACCGAACTATATGGCGTCGAGGGAGATCGCCAGCAACGTCTGGAATTCTAGGAAGGACTCTTCGCCGACCCACTCTGATGCGTGGGTCATGCGATACTTGAACTTCATAAAGGTCTGCAACGCTTGCTTCTTTGGGCCGTGCCGAAAGCGACACAAAGTCATCTGTGGCTCCTTCAATGCTTCAACTTCGTCTATAGTCATGCTTCTACCTTCTTCAAGAATCTCCTAGGATGAAAATTCCCGAAACCACTTCCAACACAAAAACATGAACATACCCATTCCATGTAAAGTGACTGGAAAAATTCTAGTCTTCATTAAAGACTGTGTATGCAATGTAGATGAACATATAGACGGAGTGCAAAACCGTTTATCAAACACACGCAAACAATGGAATCGAAACTTGTCTTTCTGATCTAAATCAATCAACTGTGGCAAATCACAATGGAAATGCCGATGCTTGATGCTCAATCCTCTGTCGCATACTGTGTCATGCCAAGGAAGAGACATGGAATGTGAATTCCTTGAATGCAAACATTTCATCTTTTCATGAGAAATCCGCATACATCCGTGCTCATTGATGAGTGAATCGTGCTCATCGTACAATATGTCATGCCTATGAAAAGGGATCACATAAGGACAGTGACTAAAATACAGAAAAGCATCACGAATGAAACACTCGAACAATGCGTACTGACTAATCATTCGTACACATAATACTTCCCGTGGGGGTTCTTTGGACCTCGACTCGAGAGCCAAGATCGGTTCTTCGTGATCTATCGAATTTGCAATGAAGTTAGCTTCACTAGACAAAGTATCAACTAAACCATCATCCTTGTGAACAATCACAGCGTCTTCCTGCAAATCATCATGCTCGTGAATAATCACATCTTGATCATGCAAATCATCATGCTTGCGAATAATCACATCTTGATCATGCAAATCATCATGCTTATCATTATCATGCAAATCATGTGTGTCGTGCTTTGGAGAAGACAAGATTGAGAGAGTCTCCTTCTCCTGAATCTCTTTAATCTGCACCTGCACATTAAAAAATAGTAGGACCAATGCGGCTTTCCTTGTGTTGTGCTCACGCTCTATTTCAGCTCTTCTTTCTTTGTGCTTGCGATCCATTTCTGCTTTTCTTTCTGCTCTTCTTTCTTCGCGTTCCAACTTCCTATCCATCATCATCTTGTCCAAAGCCTCCATAGGAGTTAGTGCAATCCTTTGCGTAGATGGGGAAGGGGGAGGGTCGGAAAAACCTCACGGTGGGGAAAATTCTTCTTCACCACCCTCATGCTCATCACCTTCATGTAAAGTATCCATTCCGCTTCGGATGATGACCGTACACTGAAGTCTTGGGTTCTTCAGTTCACGAGGAACTTGGGTTCTTGTGGGTCTTGGGTTCTTGAGTGTCTTAAGTCTTGAGGTTCTTGAGGGTCTTGAGGTTCTTCTTTAGCTTGCAATCTGTGTTAAAGAAGGATCTTCTCTTCACACGAGATCTTCTCTTTTCCGCGAGTGCACCCCTTGGCGGCCTTGCGCTCACACCAAGGTTGCTTTTTCCCACCTCACGTCGATTGGCCGGCCGCAAAGTGCACGGTCCGCTCTCAATGAGTGAAAAGAGAACAAGGGGGAGGCTGGACAAGCCCTTCTTTCTTGGGTTTCCTGTCACTCTTCAAAAACACGATTAGGAATCGACACGCCCAAGTGGACTTGGGTTACGTGCGACCGCAACAAGCAAAAAAAATTTTGTGATTCTTGTGGTTCTTTCCTTGAGTGATACAGAACACTGCCAAAGCTCTGATACCAATGTAAGGTGCAGCGGAAGTGAATGTTGAACTTTGCTTAAGATGAGTGCTTCGAACTGTGCTCAAGGTTCCTTTTACTTACGGAAGGAAGAGCCTTCCATTCCTTTAGTGAGAGAGTGCAAATGATCACAAACAAAGTGGTAAATACTGTGAATGAAGGTGCTGAGACTGAGAGATAGAGAGAGAAGAATACAACATCAGAATGTTGTCAAACCCTCCTCCGAAGGCCCCACTCTCTATGGCGAGAACGGTCTACTATTGATTGCTCAAATCTCTACAATGCAATGGACTTGCCAACGGTGAGGACGATGATGAGACGGGCTGAAATCTAAAAACGCTAATGGCTGAAATCTGCAAATCTTGTATCTGCTGAATTCTGACTCTATGTCGGTGATGACGGCGATGACGACGATGCAAAGACGACACACTGAAAACGCAGATTTCAGAATCTGCGTTTTCTGGGCTGAATCCGCAAACTTCGGTGGATCTGACCATGCAGCGAGGATTTGCTGCGGGAAGGTGAGATCTGCGAGGTTTGGGATTGTTCTGCGGTGTCTTGATGCTGAAAACTGAAAACGTTGATGCTTCTATGGTCCTGTCGCGACGAATCTGCAAAAACGCTAGGGTGCTCTACAAATTCAAAAATGCTAGGGCTGATGTGTGTTCTGGTGCAAAAACGCTAATGATATGATGAGTCCTGTTGTTGCCGTGTTTGCGTGCAAATGCAAAACGCTAGGGCTGATCTGCAATGGAAGGAAACGCTGGCTGTTCTTGCAAACGCCGAGTCTTCTTGCCCCGGGGGGCTCTTGCTAAGAAGGTGCCTGTTGGATGTTCTGGTCCCTGCTGCCTCTTTTGCCAAAAAGTGCTAGCGCTGGGTTTTCTTATATACTTGCTTGTCAAATTGCACTACCTAGTTTCCCAACAAAAGTCACTTAATAATAATAAGTGAAAAATGGCTAAAATAGGGAAAATAGGTCTATGCACTGTAAAAATGCTCCTGATGGGTTCTGATTGAAATCCGATGGTCATGCTGTGTGCAACCAAAGGATATGCATCTACTCTAAGTGTCTGGACATGCACGGTCTGCGAACAGACTCACAAAAGTGCCAGAACACTTCCTATTCTAGGCTAACTAAACTAAATTGAACCCTTGTCATGAAGTAGCTTGTCCACATACACATAGGGTTAGATGTGCACGTGACACTAGTACATAGTGGCGATTCGGCAGCATGCGCAGCTTGTGAACATCCTTTGGAGAGTCAGCGTCACTGTTTGTGGGACTACCCTATGGCACAGCAGGTTTGGCTTCGGGTCCTTCGGCTGATGCCAGTTCTTTCCACAGCACGACAGTACACCTGGGGGGCAGCTGCTTCGTCCACTCTCACTGGCCCTGCACTTCAATTTGAGCTATCCTCCAGCAGCACAATGATAGTGATACAGAGAGGTCGACCTACACTCCAGCGTGCTACAAGCTTACCCCACAGGAGTGGTGCAGTCAGAGAGGTGTGTTGGAAGCTCGTCTGAGGTCTGACACTCTCGTTCATTTGGCGGGCCCGCTGCTTTTGCATCTTCAAGGCTCACCTTGTGCCACCAGCGGAGACTGTTCGATATTTTTGGCTTGAGTTGATTCATACTCTCAGGGGACTGTTCAAGAGACTTCAGGGCAGCTCCGATCGCATGCGGGAGCATAGAGAGGAGTTCCTTCGACTCTGGCGCCTTGGGCCTTTCTTCACCATGGTCCGAGGTGAGCTCAGATGGCACTACCGTCCACCTGTGTGGCTTTTCCCTCCCATCTCTTGATTTAGCCCTCATTGTACATGTTGTTTTTCCATTGGGAGAGTCTCCCCTTGTGATTGATGTGCCCTCTCTAGTAGAGGTGGTTGTAGCCCTATGGGAAGTTTTATTGACTAATAGAAGAATCTTTTTTTTCCATTGGGAGAGTCTCCCCTTGTGATTGATAATATATAAGCAAACCAAAGTTCACACTTTCTGGCAGAAGAGGCAGCAGGAGCTTCCCGCTCAACAGGCAACTTCTCAGCAATACCCCCCCCCCCCCCCCCCAGCACGTAGCCTCGCCATACCTCCCCCATCATTGGCGTTTTTCCCTAGCTCCAGCATCACCATCAGGCCCTACCCCTGGCGTCTCCTCCCCTTGCAGATATCGCCATCTTGTTTCCCTTGCTGGCGTTTTTGCTCACCAACAGCCTGGCCTATGCAGCGTTTTTACTAACGCTAGGCCTTTGCATCAGATTAGCCAATTTCAGCCCTTCCAGACCAGCATTTTTCAGCAGGAGTTCCTCAACTTGGGCAGTGTTTTCAGCAGGTGCTTTCAGCCCTAAAAACGCAGCCAAGGAAATACAGCAGATCAGCATTTTGTGTCTTCAGCAAGATCCCTGACAAAGCCTTCAAAATCAACCCTTAAACATGCAAGAAAACAGTCATTCTCAGCCTTGAAACAGTCCCAGAAATTCAGCATTTAGAAGATCCCAGATTTCAGCCCAAGTCGCCGTCATCGCCGTCGTCGTCATCGGCATAGTCCCTTTGCATCTGTCCATTGCATTCACTTTGTACACCGTTGTGCAATCAAGTAGACCACTCTCGCCGACGAGAGTGGGGCCTTCGGAGGAGGGTTTTACAACCCCTCGGTGTCGTATCTCTTCTCTCTCCTTCTCTCAGTCTCATTCATTTGCACGCACTAGATCCACTCACTTTGTTCGTGATCACAGCACTCTACAAGACGGAAAGCTCTCTCTTTCCCTAAAGAACTAAAAGGAATCTTGAGCAATAAAGATCACTAATCTTGAGAAAAAAACAACATTCATTCCGCTGCACCTAACAAGCGGCAAGCCAATCGACGTGAGGTGGAAAAAAAAAGCAACCTTGGTGTTGTGAGCGCATGGCAGCCAAGGGGTGCACCCGCAGGAAGGAGTTGAGCTTGGGTAAGAGAAAAGCCTTCTTAAATGCACATTGCAAGCCAAGAACCTCGAGTACTCAAGAACCCCAAGAACCCCGAGTACCCAAGTACTCAAGAACCCAAGAACCCCAAGAACCCCAGAACTCAGTGATTAGTCATCACCCAAAGCGGAATGGATACTTTGCGTGAAATTGATGAGAGTGGAGTTGGAGAAGACAAAGTTTCTACACCAGGAGAATTGTTCCTCGATCCTCCCCCATCCCCATCTACGCCACAGATTGCACCAAACCCTATGGAGACTTTGGTCAAGTCGATGATGGAGATGATGCTACAACAAGAGACGCAACGCACCACCATGGACTGCGATCGAGAAGAAAGAAGGGCACCTATGGAGCTTGAGCGTGAGCAAGCACGCGAAACTCAACGCTTAGCAGCCAAAGAAAGAAGGGCAGCTATGGAGCTTGAACATGAGCAAGCACGCGAGACTCAACGCATAGCGGCCGAAGAAAAGCGACCAGCTATGGAGTTAGAGCGAGAGGTGCAGAGAGACCAACGCATGCAAGAGTTGATCCTACAGGTACTCTCCTTAAAGACTAAGCCACTCAAGGAGGTCGGCGAGTCATCACGTAGCACCGGTAGAGAAGTTGACGTTTAGTAAGTATGATGGTAAGATGGATGCATCTATGATTCATTCTTGGTTGCATCAATTTAATGCTAACTTTGCGACTAACAAGAAAACATGTGTTGACTGCGGCCATGTATCTAGCAGGTGACGCCATTAATTGGTATCAAGCTTGGCAGGAGTCACAGTTGACTGAGCATCTTGAGCGTGCCGAGGAAGGCGTACCCCTCTCCTTCAGTTGGGTCGACTTCCAAGACAAGCTCAAGGCTCGCTTCATGCCACCACAGTACCTTGATTGGTTAAAAGAAGATTGGCGTGGTCTTAGGCAAAATGGATCCGCTGTTATGTCTTTTTCTAACCGTATTTTGCAAATTGGTGTTAAATTGCGTAAGTCCGATGAGGATCGCAAGGAGGCTTTCCTCTTTGGGTTAGACAAGTACATCAAGTTCGATGTGCAAGTTTTCAGCCCCAAGGACTATAATGACGCCGTCAGAATCGCCTTAGCACAAGAAATGAAGCACAACAAAGGCAAGCCGAAGGAGAACAAGTCGAGGACTTCTCACTTCTCAAGACCAACCGAATGGTAAGCATGGTAAGACCATTGGTAAGCATGATGGTAATTCTTCTTCTGCATCTAGAGCACATAACTCTCACATAAACCTAAAGAAAAGGCTAAAACTCAGGAAACCCCTAAGTTGACATGTAACAAATTGTTGACGTGTCAAAGCCTAAAGAATGGAGCCAACTTGCAGATGTCGGCCGAGGGGCCTAAACCCTAAGAAGAACAAGTAACAGAAGAAGTCCTACCAACTTATGGGAACCCCGTTCGATGGGGCCCCAAGTGACATAAAGGAAGAAAATAAAGCAAGATCCGGACACACGCCAAAAACTGATGACGTGGCAGATTTTCAAAAATTGCGTTGGGATGATGACGTGGCAGGCTATACGGATTTCCACGTTTTGCGCTGGCTGATGATGTGGCAGGCTGTACGGATTTTCGTAAATTACGCTGGTAGCTTTTGACATTGCTTTTTGGACCAGAAGCTTTTGAGTTTTCAAAGCTTTTACTTTAACTGCTTTTCAGGCCAAGGGCCTTTAAATATGAGGCTAGGGCTCATTCTCTGGCATGCTTTCTGGAGAAGGTGCAAAGTCTCAAGTATCGGCTTGTACTGAGTTGATACAATATAAAGAAATACCGAAAGGGGCGCCAAGGTTTGGGGCCAATACTCTCTGGGGTGGAATTCCGCCACTCCGTGTCGCTTGTTGTCTCTCTCTTTTCAAATCAGTTTGTTAATGAAGTGCTAAAAGTCTGTTCAATCTGTCCTTTTCTATTGGCACGTGGTGCCTGTCTTATGACATGACACCTGATAAAAAATATGCTCAAGGAATCGTAGGAGGTAGGCTAAGTTTTGAAGAATGCACCGAATACAAAAAGGACGGAAGATGTTTTGAGTGTCACACTAAAGGTCACATTAAACGAGACTGTCCTAAGAAAGCACCTAGAGAACCCACAAAATCCACATCATCTGTGAATGCACTCAATGAGAACACTAATTGTCCGAAGTTTCTCATGATCATGTAGATGAGTTTCTCATGCAGTGTTACAGTCATGTGAATAGTACACACATTGTGATCTTGTTTAATTCGGGTAGTATGCATGATGTGATTAGTCTCTCTCATGAAGAGATGTCACGTGACACATCTAACTGTATGTGTATGTGGACAAGCTACTTCATGACAAGGGTTCAATCCAGTTCAGTTAGTCTAGAATAGGAAGTGATCTGGCACTTTTGTGAGTCTGTTCGCAGACCGTGCATGTCCAAACACTTAGATTAGATGTATATCCTCTGGTTGCACACAGCATGACCATCACATTTCCATCAAAATCCATTAGTAGCATTTTTACAGTGCATAGACCTATTTTCCCTATTTTAACCATTTTTCACTTATTTATTAAGTGACTTTTGTTGGGAACTGGCAGGGCAAATTCACTAAGCAAGTACATAAGCAAACTAGCGCTAGCACAATCTGGCAGAAGAGGCAGCAGGAACTTCGCGTTCAACAGGCACCTTCTCAACAAGATCCCCCACCGGCAGTAAACCTAGCGTTTTCAGCCATGAGAAGGCCCAGTGTTTTTGCATCAAGATCAGCCTCCAGCGTCTTTGCATTGTAGATTAGCCCCGGCCACACCACGACAGCAGATCAGTCCTAGCATTAGCAGATTCCACAACAACACAGCAGATCAGTCCTAGCGTTAGCAGATTTCTCCAGCAGGACAGAACCAGCCCTAGCGTTTTTGGTTCGCAGATCAACCTCCGCGTTTTGCAGATTCATTGCGACGGAACCTCAGTAAGCACCAACGTTTTCAGTTTTCAGCATCTAGACACCGCAGCAGAGCCCCCAAACCTCGCAGATCTCACCTTCCCGCAGCAGATCCTCGCCACACGGTCAGATCCCGCATAGTTTGCAGATTCAGCCCGGAAAACGCAGATTTCAGCATCTGCGTTTTCAGCGCGTCGTCGTTGAGTTTAAAGGCTTTTCATGTAAATTGCTTTTCATGGGCCATGGGGCCTTTAAATATGTGCAGAGGGCTCATTCTCTGACACAATTCAGTCAGAAGGTGCAGAGCGCGAGTAGCGGCATTGTACTGAGTTCAAGTAATATGAAGAAATACTGAAAGAGGCGCCAAGGTTTGGGACCAATACTCTCTGGGGTGGAATTCCGTCACTCCCGATCGCGTGTCGTCTCTCTCTTTCAGTTCAGTTGTTATTGAAGTGCTAAAAGTCTGTTCTTTTCTATTGGCACTTGGTGCTCGCCTTGTGACAGATTCCGCAATGACTGACATTGCCTTCGCATTAGCAGCATCCCAATCGACACACAATTTGAGATATTTGTCATCTTGAAGGCGGGTGTACCTTTTGTTGGAATCCCTCGTAGGACAGGACCTCGAGTCGTCGTCAATATCCCATAAGTCTTTACGTGAGAACCAGAGTCGCATGATTAAATTCTAATGAGCATAGTTATTACCGTTCCATTTGTCGTTGGTGCTCGAGCAAGGGGGGGCCATGTTGAAGTTGCAAGATCTGGAAATCTGGCTTCCTTCTCGTACTCCAAGAGATGGCCGCACTAACCAAGCCGCAAAATCTCCAAGTCATACCAATTCCCAAGCCGGGCCACTCATTTGCTACTCCTAAGTGGCTCCGCAAAATCTGTTGTCCCTCTCTTGAGTTACGATCTATTCGCCTCTTCCAAGCCGCTCCACACCCTCTGCACAGAGAGCTCCACACGAAGTGGGCTCCATTCTTTGAATTCACCCAAAATATCCCTCCTCCGCAAAAAGGTGCTTTTACACGGCTTTAAAAACTATGGCTTGCACACTCTTTATCTTCAAGGTGGCCGACTTTAATCCTCTCAACAGACAAATGCCACCCAACACTGCAAGCTCATAGCATGTCAAAACGCTGATTGATGGCCGTTTGTTGTTGAAAAAGAGGAATGGGGCCTGTCGCCAATGTCAAGGAGCGCCGTCAAAGAGCAGCGTTTTAAAACGCTGGAAATCGAAGGGTCCCTAGGTGCTGCCGGCATTGGCGGTTCAAAAGGCAACCGTGGGGAAGAGCAACAGCGTCGCCAAGGGCAGGGGCAAGAGCGTTTTAAAAACGTCCTGGGTAGTGGGGACGCCGTTGGAGTTGCCAGTGCATTGCCAAGGGGCTACCAGGCAGCGTTCTAAAACAATACGACGGGGAAGACAGCAACGCCGCCCAAGGTGCTCATGACACGGAAGTGCTAGGGACTGAGGGGTAGCAACGTTTTGAAACGCCAAAAAAGGGGATTTGTCGGTGATGAGGGAGATAATCTTCTCCCTTCACGGGTCTTCTCCTCTTGCTGCAGCTCCTTCTGTCGACGATGTAGAAGCGTAGACTAAGGAAGGAGAGAGAGAGAGAGAGAGAGAGAGAGAGAGAGAGAGAGAGAGAGAGAGAGAGATGAAATGAAATAAAATGAAATGTTATATTAAACGTCTTCAAAAGGCCAAAATGACCTATGAGACCAAACTGATATTGTGGATCTAATCCAATGTCTGAGTACAAAAATAAAATGAAGTAAAGTCAAAGACTAAAACTAAAAGACTAAAATCGTCAGACTGAAAGTCATCATCGTCATCATCCATGCCCGAGGATGCCCAGCATCGGGCGTTGTCCGAGAAAGTATTCCATCAGTCGCTGAATGGCTTCGTCAATGTCCGACTCTGTAACTAGTCTATTGGGAGTCTCCCATCTCGTGCTAGAATAGTCCTTGATTCTCTGGTGAAGCCTCCATCAATGTCGTGGTCGTCCCCGTAGACGTGGGCGTCTAGCTCTCCCGAGCTCAATGACTCTGTCCACTAATATACCTCTAGTAGAAGTGTGCTCTGAAGTCTGCTGTGAAGCATGCTCATCCGGCTGCTAAGTCCCTGCTCTAAAGAAGTCAGTGATCTTCTTCTATGAATGTCTCCACCTACTTGGTCTCCTCAAGAGACTCTCCCTGTGTCTACGCAGCACTAGCAAAAACAACCTGAGACATCTCTGATCCTGATATCTCATGACTCTGGCCAACGGTTCAAAACCCTCTCTGAATAGACAATGAAAGCGGCCTCGTATCTCATAGTACACCGGACACTGACAAATATGATGTAACTCTGTCTCTTGCTCTATATGACACAGCTGGCATATCCTCGCTTGTGTTGGAACCCTCCTAAATCTGTCAGTCTCAATCTCTAGCTGATGCGATGATGTGCGCAGCTGACCAAAAGCACATCGTATCCCATAGGATAAATGAGTGTCAATATAGGCCGGTCTGAGCACATATCCATCCACTGTTAGTTGGAAGAGATGCTCTCTATAGAAAGCCATCTTCGTGCCCAACTCTTGTACCGGCTCTATCCATGTGTTTTTGGTATCTAGTTGAATAAAATCCTGACGTATAAATCTAGTGGTCTCTCTCCGGGTGAGAGAAAGGGAGGGTGCATCCAAGGAGTACTAGAATGGAGGCAGTCTATCCATGCTGAAGCCATGTGACTGAAACCGTGATGTCATCTGCCCATACCAACACATGCTATGTCCCCTTGTAGCGCTAGCTGTCGGGATGACTCAAGGGCTAGCCGAGCATATCTGTCTCTTGGAAGGTCCCATAAATTATGCATGAAGGAAACTGATCTAGTAAGGGCCTCAACTACGAGAGGGGGGGCAGCTAGCTCAACTCGAATAATCTCATGTGGCACTCAGGCCTTAGCCCGAATCATCCGAGAGATCATAGAGACTAGAGGCCTCTGTGTACTTATATATTGTTATATGAGTAGACATTTGTTTACTATGTTAATTCATAAAAATAGGTATATCTATTTGGAATAGAAGTATGCATGTGTATACCGAAGTATGCGAGTATGTATTTATATTTCGATGATGAATGCATGTGTATATGAATCTGTTTGTTGGCATTGATGTCTGTCACATAGTGAGACGCTTTCCTTAATTGTTACCTTAGCATCCAGATTGTCATCGAGTAAGACGTTGGAAGACTTAACATCACGATGCAGGATGGGGGGGAAGGCAGCAGCATGAAGATAAGCAAGTGCCTCTGCAGTTTGCTTGGCCACTTTAAGTCTTTGCTCCCAACCCACAACACCTGCAGCTTTGGCATCCAAATTCTGTCTCACGGTTCCATGAGACACATACTCATAGACAAGCAAAGGCACAGCCGTCTCCATGCAACACCCGAGAAGTTGGACAATGTTCCTGTGATTGATATGCAGCAAAATCTTGAGCTCATTCAAGGAGTCCTCACTTTTGCCTGTGCCGAAGTTCGCCTTCTTGATGGCGACAAGCTGTCCATCTTCTAAGATACCCTTGTAAACGGTGCCAAAGCCACCAATCCCAAGTTTCATATGCTCGGCATAGTTCTCTGTGGCCGCCTTTAGCTCCTCTGCTGTAAAGAGCCTGCTCTGCCTCTTGCCCCCGGCCTTCGCTATGACATCTTGAAGCTGCATGCCTCCATTCTGCAGAAAGTATTTCCTCTTTACCCTTCGGTTCCACCATACTGCAAAGACTGCCACCCCACATATCGCCAAGCCCACGAAAACGATGGCTACGATCAGCAAGAGAATGTTTTAGTGTACATACATAAGTATGTAAAATGCGTACATGAGAGAGAGAGAGAGAGAGAGAGAGCATGACTAAATATTTTTCATTGCACACGTATGCGACCGCGCACTCACAGACATGTTTTCATACCCATGTCATTTGACACATTCTTGTAATTACATAGACAAAACCTCGTATAGCAAGAAAACCGTGCTAATAGGAATAACTAATCTTGATTGTTGAAGTTTAATGTCTTTTTCAAATTACATACCACAAACAATAGCAATGACCATCTTCAACGTAGGTGAAAAATTGCAACCAGATCCGCTTCGAAATTTCGAATTGCACTTGCACGTGTAACCTCCTTCTGTGTTGTGGCATGTGCTTTTACCAGGAACGCAATCATTCAAAGAGGCACCGGCACATTCATCTATATCTGTATGGCAATGATGAATGCATGAGTTCTCAAAAAGCTTATTTTCAATTAAAATACATAAGCATTATAAAAATCAAGTCTCATGAAGCTACAAAATACTTATTTTCAATTAAATGCATGAGTTCTCAAAAAGCTTATTTTCAATTAAAATACATCAGTAAAATAAAAATAAAGTCTCGTGAAGCTACAAAATACATAAGTTGTCCAAGTTTACTTTTCACATTCGAATAAATACTTTCTCCCTTGCCTTTCCTTTTTGAGTTCGCTTTATAGAAAAGTGGAATGGCTAGGGGGACAAGGAATCAGAGCAACAGGCGGCCAAGCGGGAGGTCCTAAGTTCGAAACTCACATGCAAGGGGGGTGAATCAACTTGTTGACTTTTTTTAAGCTGCTAATTAGCATTGTGATCCCCACAAACATCGCCCGTCAATCCCACCTCTTTGGGATCACTAAGACCGCGTGGTATATCTTGTCATGGGCATGACATGAAGCTTTTTTGTTAGTCTATCTTGAGCCTCTCACAATATCAAAGGTGTGCTATGATTTCATGCATTTAGATCTCTCTCTCTCTCTCTCTCTCTCTCTCTCTCTCTCTCTCTCTCTCTCTCTCTCTCTCTCTCTCTCTCTCTCTCTCTCTCTCTCTCACACACACACACACACACACACACACACATTTGTCACACTATTTTCTCTAAATTTTTGTAGGTAGGTAGAGCATTCATTTTTACGAAACCAAATGCTTTATTGCTAATATATTTATAGGTCTATTTTAAGAAAATACTTGTGGAAAATTTAACAATGTCGATCATGTATCACAAGGTGAGTATTGATGATGGCCTTTAATAGGAAAAGTGTCAATGGGCAAGTACATCCCATTGTGGTTTACACTATCTCCACCCTTCTTTCAAAAGTCCCGTTCATTGTTTGCAACCAACTTGAGGGAGCCATGGCAACACTTCTACAGCAAGACATGCATCAAAAAGAGGCATTGTTACAAGCTAGAGTGTGCATCAAGATCTTCAAAAAAGTGCATAGATCTCTTCGAGTTTTTGACAAAAATAAATCCCTTCCAAGGGGTTCGTATACCCTTTGCCTAAACGGATGCAATGTGTGAAGCATATCTTATTCAAGAAGTGTGGAGGTGTGCATGACATACCTGGCAATAATACCCATGGTCTAGGGAGGAGGAAGATGTCACGCAAAATAGAGTCTTGCTCAGCAACTACCTTGTGCCAAGAGGCTTAGGGTCAGTTTACATGGTGAGCTGGTTAACAACAAGTTGGCAATTGAGAACAATTGAGTGTGTTTTCACATGAATTAAAAGCAAGAAAGAGGAGAGAGAAGGTCATTTTGGAACCACCATTTTTTTAAAGGAAAAGGAGTTTTGTGAACGTTTGTTTGTAGTGTGTTTTCCCAATTGCTCCATCTACTAGGGGTGGAGCAGGACAACCATCTAGGATTTGCAACCAGCATGGAAACCAACCATGGGAATAGCTTGGGTTTGGGACCATTTGTTAATTAGTTGGCAACCATATTTTTGAGCAAACTAACTCTTAAATCCTTCATCTAAAAATTCTTATTAGTGAATCCATTAGTTGCGCATGGATCTTCATACATATATCATCATGTTGTTGAGAGTAATTCCATTTGGATTTATCCTCAATACGTGACGTGCATCATCCTAGCTCATTAAAATCCTTTCAATAAGCATCTCTTATGTATACACTCTATATAATCTACATAAAAAGTTTACGGTGGGTGGGTTTCTAGATGGTGGAGTGCCACATGGTAATATCTCCTTGCCACTTCCCAAGACACCCTCTCACCTCCTCCTCACCCCTAGGCACCTTAGCATGCCGCATGTACTAGCTCTCTCCAACTCTTTCTTTGTCTTCTCTCTCTCTCTCTCTCTCTCTCTCTCTCTCTCTCTCTCTCTCTCTCTCTCTACCACTCGCAAGGTAGAAGATCTTCAAGGTATCAAGTTCAAAATGCTAAAATGGACAAGTGAGGAAAAACATTTTTGGCTATGTGATATGTTTAACATTGCACTTCAGCATGGAATCCCTCATGATGGAAGTACAAATTGGATTAAACCTTTGCATAAGTCGGAAGATGTAAACAATGTAGACAACTATGGGACTATAATGGTTGGTTCTCTTATGGAAAAGTTTTTTGGATGTGTGGAAATGAAGATGAGCAAATGGGTCGAAAAGAATGGCAAGCATGCATATGGAGAAGCAGGTGTTTGAAAACATCATAGCACCATTGATCACCTTGTCACTCTTCAAGTACTCATGGAGGAAAGCGGGCTGAAGGGTACAGGATTGTATTGTTGCTTTGTGGACTTCAAGAAAGATTTTTGTAAGCACACGAGTCCTACGGGCAAGGCTGCCAGCACGGTCGGACAGTGTGTATGCCAGGGGGAGGCTATAAGATAGCATGGTTGGGTGGAGACTCGCACACGGCATTGCTCTTGTCCTTTCACTGGTAGCACAACTATTTCAAAAAAGAGGAAAAGTGGGTTGCATGTGTATGCGACGCGCGTCTCCTCCTTTACGATCCATAGGCAACAGGTGGGGAAGACGCACGCCCTCTACAACGGAGCAAAAAGAAAGATAGGCACGGAGTTTTGTGCATAGCATGGGAGGACAATCAGCCACATCTGCCCCACCTATGCCCTCCACAACGCACGACCAAGGCAGGCAACCAAGGCAAACTCGACGATCGGCAATGAGGCTCCGTTGCATGCACTCATAGGCCCTCTAAACCCTTGCATGAAGGAGGGTTGAACCCAACCCATGAGCGTAAGAGGCCAACTCCCTACCATCCAAGCTATTGATCCTTGTTGTATACAACAAGAAAGATAGCATATTTGAGTTGACAAAGAAAGCTAGAAGGAAAGGAAAGCTACAAACTTCAAGGAAGTAGTTTCAACCTTACTTTTCACTCTTTAGAGAAAGGGAAGTTTTCTTCCAAAGTTCTTTTCTCTTCAAGGAAGAAGCTTCACAAGTGAACAAAAGCCTTCAAGAAAACGACGAGTTTTTGTGAAGAATCAACTGAGAGGCGGAAGTGCAAAACAGACCGGGTGGCCTCTACACAAGGACTATGCACAATGGCCTCATCATGAGGGGTATACAATAGGGGCACCACCTAGCAAGATATGCGGCTAGGACACGTAAATATACACAATCAAATATGCCACGGAAAACAATTTCAAGATCCACACCCAGGTGTGGGATGGGGTGGCCGGAAAACAAGATGAGAGGAATGGTGAGTGAGTGAGAATGGGCTTGCTACTCGTGCATGTAGTAAGGAAGATAGTGAGGTAAGGTAAACATGCAAGTATGCCCACTTCTCGTAACCAGAGGTGACGAATCCGCACACCTTAAGATGCAAGTAGCAAGATGATAGGAATATGAGAGGGAGAGAGAGTGTGTGTGTATGGTGGCGAATCCGCACACCTCAACATCAGCAAAATGGAAAGAGACAAGCATAAACCATACTCACAACGAAGTATATCCCAAACCACACAAGGTATGGTACCAACATGGAGTGTGTTGATTGCTTGCAAAAGAAGAATACAATAGGTAGCATAGGGCAAGAAGATGCGAAGGGGACTAAGACCGTAGGATGCATAATGGAGAGATGGGAGTTGATGGCGAGGAATATCATGAGTGTAGCCCCGTCATTCTTCTTCTTGAAATCGTGCCTTCAATCCTTCATTACATGTGTGTGGAGATATGGTGCTCATTTTGTGCATGGTGATGGTGATGGTGTGATTATGTGATTAGGGTTCATGCTACTAGCATATAGCACAAGGGTGTGTATGTGTAGGTGTGTGGGTATGTGATAGTGTGCATATGGGGTAGTGTGTGTGTGTGTAGTGTGTGCGTCCCAATTTAGAAAAGAGGAGGCCTTCTTTTCTAGGCCAAGAGAGTGATTAGAAAAGAGATTATGAGCAAGAGGAGTTATCACAAAGTAAACTTAGTTAGAGGCATTTTCCCAATGAGAGAGCTCCGGGTGCCCTGCTCATTGACCGATTTCCTCCTAATCGCCTTCATCATGGCGAGCTTTGTCTCCACCACCTTCCATAGCTTGAGTCCAAATAGCTTGAGTCCAAGAGCTTCCTTACAATATTTGAGAGAATGTTGATAAAAGAAGAGAAAATACAACAATAATGGAGAGAAACCTATAAGAAATTGTGTGTGTGGAGTTAGATAATCAGGACTTCTTCCCATGTGGACAGATAGGCTCCACCATTTCAGCCATACCTCCCAAACCATAGCTCTAAAAATTATCAACAAAATGGGGGTCAAAAGATCAGCTCAACGCCTACAACTTTTTTGTTGAAAACTTTTTCTAATTCGGAATGAAAAAAATAGAAACAAATCCCACAAAAATATGTATCCGCCGTTTTCCTTCCAAAAGTCTTCTAGGTGGTCCTCTCTTGACTCCATGTGCAGGCCTTGTCTCCACAAGTGAATTATGCTTGAATTTGATAATATTTTGTTGACTCCAACTCAATAATGCATAAGATTCTCCTTCCTTTCACTATTGACTTTTACTCTTCACGTGTAGTGACTGTTAAGTCGTGACCGTTGCGGGTAGAATTAGCATCCAATGAAATTTTCTTTTTCATAGGGTTTGTTCCTACCTCTCCTTATTTTTGAGATCCAAATGTGTCAAAACCATAGCTATGTACAAAATAAATACATAGATTTTTTGTGATTTTCACGCATCAGGTCCTTCCTCCTCTTAGGGTCCTTGAAGCCTTGCCACCAAGTGCATACGAAGAGAGAGGTGAAGTAAAATTTGAAAAGCAGCCCTCATAAGCCCTCCACCTGAAGCTAGAGGCATTCATGCCTCTAATTCCATACTTGAGTTAGACTGCAACAAATGAGTCGAAGTCTAGTTGCCTTTTGAACTAGCCATTGCTTGTGGCCATTAGTAAGATCTCTGGGACATTCACCTGTTTGTAAAAAAAGAAACACAACCTGATAAGGCTCCCTGGCTAGAGCATCAATGATCAACAACTCAAACTGCCTTTGAGTAAATGGGAAGCCTATGGATTCCAAAATTTTGTGTCAATATCCTCCAGGATCCCAACTGAAGAATAGGATAATCACCTGCAATGTCCTAACAATAAGATTTCTTCTTTCATGCCAAAAAACATAGGATTTGTAACCACCATAAGTGAAAGGATAATTCAGTACTTTAGCTCCTTCCAAGACAAAACTTAGAATCATGATCCCCAAGATTGTACCAAAAGTCCTCCATTTATGGCCTCCTTGTTGATGTGGCAAGTTCCTACTGTCTTCAAGACCTAGCTTACCACTACAGGTGAAGCAAGCAAAAGAGTCACTGTCCTCTTGGGTATTGTCAAAAAGGTCCATTGACTTTCTTGACTTTGGTAATAAGCCACCAACCATGTAGCTTAAAGACAAGCTTGATACATATTGTACCAAAGTGCATAGCATATACAAAAGATAGGTTGCAATCCACATGTTGAAAAACACTTCATCTTGACTATATGCATGTAGGACCATACTGCCATCTTTCTCACATTGGGAACCATTTTCTGTGACCCTTATGCCTATCCCTTGTGCTAAGGGCTCGTTAAAGCTTTTCTTGAATACATCTAACACAATACGATCAAACATAATCTCTATATCTAGGTTGTCAAACCTAGATTTCCAATAAATTGCCACTACATCCATTTGATTAATAATCTCCTTAGGGTGGACTTCACAATCCCACTACTTGGTAAAAACCATTCCAGTTTGGTCTGCAATTGCTTCCTTTGATTGGTGTAGTGCCAAAAGACTTCCTGCTTCCTTCTTGCAATTGTATATCTAGTGGATCCACCTTGTTGTGAACATCGAGAACGAGACCCATGATTTCAAGAGAGTTGTCACTATTATTATTTGTGGTAGATTCCTCCTCCTTTGATGTTGTAGTAGAACTGCTAGAGAGTGCACTAGTCTCTAGGTCCATCCCTTGTTGCTTACAAGTCTTCGTGTTGTATAGAATGTTCTTGCTTTTTGTACCTTGTATCTTGAGAACTTCTGTGTCCAAATCTTGCTTTTCTCTCATGGTCTTGAACCATGGTCTTCCTAAGATAATTGGGTAGCCTTCCCCCTTAGGGATGCTCATGCCCTGCATAGAAACATCACTCACAAGATCATAAGATTCTATAGACTCACCAATTGTGAAATCTAAAATGCCAGTTTTTTGTCGTGGCTTAGACTTCCTCTTAATTGACTCTCCCTTAGCCTTCATCTTTTCTTCCTTTTCTAAAGTTTTCTCATGTCTAGAATGATTAGCTCCCAAGGTGTCTACCTCTTCTATCTTGTTCTTACCTTTTGCCACTTCTTTGATGAGTTTCTCCACTTTTATCTTGCCCTTACCTTCAAGACCGATGAAACTCACTTCCTGGTTGCCGATTGGCGGTGAGAGTAAGGGTGGAGTGAGAGGTTGTGGTGGCGGTGGATGTGGGTTAGCAGGTGGTTGTAGGATTTGCACAGGTGGGTGCTTTTTGTGGTGCCCTTGGTGGTGGTGGTGTTGCTCTTGGTGGTGAAATATGGTTTGTATGGCTCCTTTATTGGAACTCTGCCTCCTTGGGTGTGGGCAGTAATACATGCCGTGGTCATCCTCCCCACAATTATAGCATTTGTATTCTTGGTTTTGCCTTTTTTGTCCTCTCCCTTGCTCTTGATTGTGGTTGTGCGCATGCCCTTGTTGCACCAAATGCACAGATAGATTCTCAAGCTCAGTAGTGTTGCGACTCAACAGGTCTTGCTACTCTTCTAATGCCTCTTGTGGTTGGGTCCTTTGAGTGGCTGTAGCAGTTACTGGGGTTAGTCGGACTGAGCTTGATTTCTCTGAGTCATTGACTCTTGCTTGCATGTGCAACTTCTTGTCTTTAAGACGGGCGACTTCCACTACCAACTCATACATAGGGAATCTCCCCTTCACCTTCTCTTTAAGAGGTGACCACATGCGAGCAATGAAACAGTCTTTCTTCAGGAAATTAGGTGCTCCTTCACCTTTCTCCAGTGAGACAACCCATCACTCCCACAAATCCACAAACTTGGATTCGTAAGTCACATACTCTAGTAGACTTCCCTGCTTTTTATTAGCAGCCATAACTTTTCTGAGGTTGCCACCACCAAACCTCTTTACAAATGCAGCACGTGTAAGCCCCATGCATCCTTGGTATCTTGGGACAAAGCATTGTACCAAGATTTGGCCTCTACTTTTGTCAGTAGAGGAAAGATTCGTAGCCGTGAGGCGTTGACCGGAGCAAAGCGAACCCCGAACCCCGACGGCCTCTAAAACACCGGGGACCGAATGGCGCGCCTCGAGCCTGTCATGGTAAAGCAAACAAAGGGCACCACCTAGCTTCAGCGGCTAGGACACAAACAATACACCACCATAACAAAGTTTTCATCCAAGAGAGATGGATGCTTGGGAGCAATGATGAAGAGGAAAGGGAATGAGATCAAGTGAGTGAGAGAGAGAGAGAGAGAGAGAGAGAGAGTGAGGGAGGGGGTATAGCGGCTTAGTACTTAGGCACCACAAAAGGATGGCGAATCCGCACACCCTTCACACATACACAAGCTCACTCCAAACACAAGACTAGGTGGCGATTCCGCACACCTCACATGGGCAAAACATTGCAAGAAAACATACTCACAAAACCTCAAGCTTTATTTAGAGAATAAGGCGATGAAATGGGGAGCATAGGGTAGGGGAATGAGAAGGGAGAGCGTGGTAGAGCACATGGCGGATAGGTGGGAGTTGATGGCGAAGACTCGCACGAGGGTTACGGCCATCATCCTTCATTTAGTTTCCCTTCATCTTCCATAGCCCAAGGGTGTAGAGGTCATGCTTAAGACGAGCATGGTGATTGCGGTGATGGTGATGGTGTGGGTGTGTGTGTGTGTGCACTAGGCACACACAGTGCATAGTGTACTCTTTGGTGATGGTGTGTGTGTTAAGTGTGATGGTGACCCCTCTTTATATAGGGGAGGAGGGGGGAGAAATTCTAGAATTTAGAAATGAAGAAATCATTATCTACATAGGCCATGTGACTGTAGGCCCCACTTGTCTGGCTGTGTGTATATGTGTCAGAACAGCAGTCTCATGAGAGAGAGACTAAGAGAGAGAGATGGGTTGATGAAAAAAAGTGAGAGGTGACATGGAGAATAAAGTAATTACAAGAGGGGAGAGAGGGGAGTGTATTCAGAGGTGAATCTGTGTGCAGATGTGTGTGAACACAAGAAAAATCAGGTAACCACCGGGTGGGGATGGGTCTGTGGGCACCTTTTTCAGTGAAACTGAGTGTGTATGAGTGTGGGGGAGGTTATTTAGCTACAAGACAAGAGACATGGCGCCCTTTAGAGAGAGAGGGGGGTATTTGGGTCATGGGATATGATAGAAGAGAGAAAGAGGGGGTGGGGTATACTATTTTGGAAGATAGGGTAAGTTGCATGTGAGTTAGGGTGCATTATTGGTGAGTTAGAATGCATTATTGGTGAGAGGTGGGGTAGCTTGAGGGGAGAGAGAAAGGAGAAAGGACAAGGGGAAGAGAGAGGGGGTTGACCTTTTGAGTGGAGGAGAGGAAAAGGGACACACGGCGGGGCAACAATGAAGAAAAAGGAGGCAAGGTGGGGATGGGCTACCCCGCAGGCATGAGGTGGCCTATTTTACCTTTCTTATATATTTACATAATCATACTTTTTTTTTTCTTACTTTTTCCAATGCCTTTTATCACTCCCTTCCTAAGAGGGGGTTTTCATGGGGTGGGGACGAGAGAAGAGGGGTATGGGAGCTTGGCTTGTGAAAAGCCCCCATCATTAGCCCTCCCCTTTTGGCTAGAGGCATTCATGTCTCTAGCTCATCTGTTTGATCATTATCGTCGGAGGTGGCGACTGATGGTGTGTCCTCATGTGGAATGTCAATTGGTGGAGCCTGGTCAAATCGAAGAAAATAAGGTTTAAGTCGCCAACCATTTACCCTGGTTTTATGAAGTTTTCCATCAGCCTCCATAAGCTGGTAGCTTCCATTGGCATACTTTTTCCTGATGATGAAAGGGCCTTCCCATCGGAGCAGGAGTTTCTTATCCTTGCGCGTGTCGAAGCGATTGTCGTAGCGGAGCACCAACATTCCTTTCTTCAATTCTTTTTTCCGAAGATGCTCGTTAAAGCTAAGCCGTCTATGCTCTGCTTGTGCTGCATAATAATTTATTGCTTTTTCTCTGTCCAGCTACAGTCTTTCCAAGTTGATGATGTGATCTCTCAAATGCATGTTGGGTTGTTGAAGTTGGCTTGCCATTACTCTGAGACTTTGTAGTTGCACTTCAATGGGCAAGATTGCTTCCTTACCAAATACTAGATGATACGGTGTGAATCCCAAGGATGTACGAAATGAAGTTCTGTAGGCCCATAAAGCTGGTAGTAGATACTTATCCCAGTCTCCAAGATGATTGTTTACCTGCTTGGTAATAATTTTAGAAACCATTCCATTTACCTTTTCAACTAGGCCATTACATTGAGGGTAATATGGCGAAGAGTGCTTCCTTGTAATGCCCAGTTTCTTCATTAATTCTCCTACCAAGTCTGCTCTGAAACCTGGCCCTCTATCAGAGATGATCTCTAAAGGTGTGCTAAACCTACAGCATATGTGCTCGTAGATAAATTTAGCTACCTCTACCGCTGTGATTCTAGTGGTGGCTGTAGCCTCTGCCCATCTAGTCATGTAGTCGACCCCCATGATAATGTAGAATTTTCATGAGTTGGCCCTAGGTAATGGCCCAATGGCATCGATACCCCATTTTTCAAATGGGCCATATGAGAGAATAGGTGTCTGTGGTTCAGGCATAAGTGACCTAGTGCCGGCCTTTTGACACAACTTACACGTTTTGCACCAGTGGTGTACATCACGGTTGAGGCTAGGCCATATGAAGCCTGCCTGCAAGATTTTCCTACATGTTATGTCTAGGGCAAAGTGACCACCACAAACCCCGTCGTGACAACTAGCAATTACTCCCGTGATTTCCTGAGAGAGAGGGACCTTCCTGAGTATTTGGTCCTTACCCTTACAATACAAACCGTCATTGATGAGTCGATACCTTGTGGCCTTCCGCGTCAGCCATTGCTTTTGTCCCTTTGTTAAATCTGATGGGCATTCCCCTGTTTCCAAAAAATGCATGATGTCAGGCAAGGCATCACTACCTTGAAATAGAGGGAGCTTTAGCTTTATTGCTCCAACCACCACTTCCTGTAGTCTTTCACTTGCTAGGGCATCTGCTTCTTGGTTTTGAGCCCTTGGGATATGGTGTATTTGAACTTCTTCAAACTTACCCAACAAGGTTTTTACACCACTTAAGTGAGTCCTTAAACTAGGATTCTTGCATGTCCATGCTCCATTTACTTGCCTTACCAGAAGTAGAGCATCCCCAAATACATTAAGGCATTGTACACCTTGCGAGACACACCATTGTAGACCCTTGGTTAGTGCTGCATACTCAGCTTCATTGTTAGAATGTGAATCTAACAATTGGCCCAACGAAAATACCTTTGTCCCTTTGTCATCAAAGACCACTATGCCTGCAGCTGCTTTGTTGGACGCTCGCTTGTAGGCTCCATCAAAGTAGAGAGAGTATGCTCCTTCTACCATCGGTGGTACTGGAGGTAATCGGACTTCTCCTTCCTTAGATTGCTTCTCCTTCCCTTCAAAGACTTGGTAGGTCATGAGTCCCCCCAAACTTGCCCTTGTCGTGCTTTCTACCTGTACCGTGTAGTCAAACTCTTGCAGACGAACTAGCCATTTAGTAATTCTAGCAGACACATCCATGTGTTGTACAACATAGGGAAATATTTCATCCGTGGTTAGAATCACAAATTGCTTAGGCAGCAAATATGACTTAAACTTTGTAGTTGCAAATCTAAGAGCTAGGACTAAGTGTTCCACATG
Organism: Adiantum capillus-veneris; assembly: GCF_014529385.1. Classification (NCBI taxonomy): domain Eukaryota; kingdom Viridiplantae; phylum Streptophyta; class Polypodiopsida; order Polypodiales; family Pteridaceae; genus Adiantum; species Adiantum capillus-veneris. The sequence goes on from NC_140957.1 coordinate 79,415,509, forward strand.
GGTGAAACCTTTCTCTCCTGCTGTCATCATTCGACTAGAGAAGTAGATTGGCCTCATGAAAGATGTCGTCGTATCCTTTTGGAGTAGCACAGCCCCCAATGAGTCATCACCAACACTTGAGGTGACATAGAATTTTTCATCCCACTTAGGTGGTGAGATAGTTGGCAGAGTGGCTAAGACCTCCTTTACCTTGTTGTAGTGATGTTTGCTTTCCTCGTCCCAAGTGAAAGTTGATCTTTGAGTGGGTTGTTGCAGTGGTAGAACAAGTTGTGATAGTAGATGTATGAATCTACTTAAGTACCTGACCCTCTGTAGAAAAGAGACCAGTTGACGTGCGGTCGTTGGTGAAGGTAGGGCTATGAGTGCGGACACCTTACTTGGGTCGGCGTTGATACCTCTTGCTGAAATTTCATAGCCTAGTAGAATGACTTTACTCTCCCCAATGTGACATTTATCCACATTTAATTGCCCACCTAGGCTCTGCAACCTGGTCAAACCTTCAGTTACCTTTTCTAAATGTGAAATACGGGAGCTATATATACAAAAATCATCAATGAACACTCTTATGGATGTTCCAAAGAACGGTTGAAAAACATATGTGACATATCTTTGGAATGTGGCAGGTGCATTTGTGAGACCAAATGGCATAACCCTGTATGCAAAACAACCCCATGGTGTGATAAAAGTGGTTTTTAGCTGATCTTCCAAGGCTATGCGTATTTGAAAGTATCCTGAATAACCATCACATACAGTATAGCATTCAAAACCCGCTACTTCATTCAGAATTTCATCCAAGAAAGGGAGAGGAAAGTGGTCTCTCTTTGTAGCTGCATTTAGTGGTTTGTAGTCAACACAGACCCTCCACTTACCATTCTTTTTAGGCATCACCACTACGGGTGACACCCATTCTTAGTTTTCTACAGGATAGATGAATCCCGCCTCCAGCAGTTTCCTTACCTCGGCCAAGAGTGCCTTTTCTTGTATGACCCCCAGTCGTCGTAGCTTTTGCACAACTGGTTTTACCCCTTCCTTCAGCTTAATATGATGTTCCACCACTGTAATGCCTGTGATTCTTTCATAATTGTCAATGAACAGGTTAGGAAATCCCATCAACATTTGCAAAAAACTATCTTTCTCCTCAAGTGTTAATTCCGTAGACAACATACCCTTCAACCTACTTCCTCCTAGGCCAGGTGATTTGCTCTCCTCTTCATTGGGTTGCCCTTTTGGTGATGGATCACCAGTTGTGCTTACCCTTTGTGGATCCTTCATAATGATACCCATCACATCAATGGAACTGTCACTTTCGTCGGTGGATGTGGTCTCCTCCTCAGAACTGGAAGATTCGCTAGTGGTTTCATCTGCCGATGTTTCCAGATTCATTTGCTTCTGCTTGCCAATCCTCATGTCGTAGTAGATTGTCTCCCCTTTCTTACCGGTCATGCGTAGAAGGCCAGTACCCCAGTCCTGTTTTGCCTTCATGGCCATCAACCATGGCCTTCCCAAAATTAGTGGATAGCCCTCCCCCTTAGTAGGCATTACAAAAACATCTACCTCTACCTCAGTGTTGAAAGCTTTGATTTTCACGGAACTTACCACACCCACACACTTTACTTTTGCGTTGTTTGCCATCTTTGCCTTGCATGGAGAAGGCCTGTCAACCTCGAGCCCTAATCGAAGCATCATAGCTTCGCTCATTACACAGATTTGTGCACCTCCATCAATGTAGGTGTTTCCAACCCTCTTTCCTTTTATGTTTACGTCAACAATTGGAAGGATGTCATCCATGTTGCATCCCGAAATTGCTCCGGCTACCTTTGTTTTGGAGCGTCTTGTACTTACCATTTTAGACCATTGTCGCCTTACTTTAGGTACAAGATGTAGCAGCTGTGGCCATGTAATCTTTGGTCCCTGCTCTGTCACATCCAATGTTAGATCATAGGGCTTAGAACTTTCCCCTAGCTGGAAGTCGGTGATGCCCAATTTCCGTCGTGGCCTGGATGGCCTCTTGCTAGTTTCTCCTCTCATGCTTCTCTCATCATCTGATTGTGTAGCCTTCTCCCTCCTAGCTCTTTTCACAGTCATGGCCTCAAGTGGTTCTAAAAAGGTTACCTTCTCCTTACCCTTGTCCCTCTCCTTTGCTCTGGGTGGATCCACTACTACGGCTTTTCCTTTCTCTTCTAGCCTTATGATGTTTACAGGGCGATCAGGTGGTGGGGTTGGTGGAAGAGGTGGGATGGATGCTTGTAGTGGTGTCTGGGGTGGACGTAGAATTTGTGTTGGTGGGGGTGGTGCTCAGGGTGGGGGTGTTCTTTCTCTAGGGGGTGACAATTGGTTCCTCCTACCTCCTCTATTATAGTTTTGTCGTGGTTTGGGACAATAGTACATACCGTGATCGTCTTCTCCGTAGTTGTAGCAATGATACTCCCTGTTTTGTCGTCGTGCTCTTCCAGGGTCTTGATCTCTTTCTTGACTCCTCCCTTGTTGTATTAAGTGGACAGACAAATTCTGCAGTTGGTCAGTAATATGGGCCAACATATCTTGTTGGTCATCTCTTACCCCAAGAGCCGGTGGTGGTGGTGGAATGGTGGTTGTCGTAGTTGCTGGTCGACGTGATGTTCCTGTTTTTGTTGACTCGGTTTCTTTGGCTTTCATTCGCAGCTTCTTGTCCTTAAGGCGAGCAATCTCAACGGCTAACTCGTACGTAGCCGGGAATCTACCTTTCACCTTCTCCTTGAGAAGCGGCCATAAGCCATGCGTGAACCGATCTTTTTTTAGGAAATCGGGTGCAGCTTCCCCCCTTGCCAGTGACTCAACCCACCGTTCCCACAAATCCACAAGTTTGGACTCATAGGTGGCATATTCTAAAAGACCCTCCTGCTTCAAATCTCTCAACTTGTCCCACAACTTTTCTGAAGTGGTACCTCCCCCAAAGCGCCTCTTAAAAGCGGTTTTTAAGGGTTCCCAGTCATCCTTGCTTGCTTGTGGAAGTGCATTGTACCATGATCTAGCTTCTAGCTTCATGAGATGCTTAAAGATTCTAACCCGGGATTCATCCGTATCTTTGTTGCTCACTACACATGCTACTTCCAAGTCATCTAGGAAGTCTGTTACCAAATCCTCCCCCTTCTTTCCTTTAAATGTTGGAAATGCTACACTTGCCATGATTACTGAGAGAGAGCTAGAAAGACACACTTCTTAACTTGCAAAAGCTTTTTTCTTCTTTACAAGGAGGCGTGTATACCCTCTTATACTAGGACATAGATTAAAACTTCAAACGGTACATTGCCTTGTACCAAAGGTAGGACAAATGGTTGATCTGATGCCAGAACCTCAAAAAATCGCTCCCCACCCAGCATGGTGTCAATGAGGTGCTGGTAGCGAGCCTTCAAATCCAGTATTACCTTGATTGAGCGTACACGTGTTGGTATGTGTGATCTGTCTTGAGGTAGGTTGTACTGATTCATGTGAAGCTTAGAGGTGCTTAGTCACTATCCAAGCTTGTGGGAGAGGGTGGTGTTCTTTCCTGAAACAAACTCAGTAGATCCCTAGTTTCTCTAGTGAGAGTGTGAGCCAATGATTCTGTTATCTGTGCTGCAGCATCAGGTGCGACTTGAAAACTGACTGTGATAATTACCTCAGTGACTTGAGTTACCCGATTCTCAAAGTAGAATAGTGTTGATTCTCTATTGTGTAGAGCTCCTTCCATTTTGTTGTTGTGGGTTGGTTGTAGGTTGCGGACATGGTTTCGACCTTCTCCTTCTTCTTCTTGGTACTTGGCCTATGTATATCCACTGGGTTTGGCGTGTTGGTTGACTCTCCCACTGCAAATCGATTACCGTTACGCTTGGCACTCGAGCTTCGATGGAGATGCGGAGTTCGTCTAGTTGTGCTTGGAGCTCTTCTTCTTCTATCGTCCAATTAGCAAATCCTGCTAGCCATTCATCCATTCACAATAGTTTAGGGGTTTCAGTCTTGTAAACTGAAGGGTTTCATGAAAAGATCCTCAGTGGGGGCACCAAATGACGGGAGCAAAGCGAACCCCGAACCCCGACGGCCTCTAAAACACCGGGGACCGAATGGCGCGCCTCGAGCCTGTCATGGTAAAGTAAACAGGGGGCACCACCTAGCTTCAGCGGCTAGGATGCAAACAATACACCACCATAACAAAGTTTTCATCCAAGAGAGATGGATGCTTGGGAGCAATGATGAAGAGGAAAGGGAATGAGATCAAGTGAGAGAGAGAGAGAGAGAGAGAGAGAAAGAGAGAGAGAGAGAGAGAGAGTGAGAGAGTGAGGGAGGGGGTATAGCGGCTTAGTACTTAGGCACCACAAAAGGATGGTGAATCCGCACACCCTTCACACATACACAAGCTCACTCCAAACACAAGACTAGGTGGCGATTCCGCACACCTCACATGGGCAAAACATTGCAAGAAAACATACTCACAAAACCTCAAGCTTTATTTAGAGAATAAGGCGATGAAATGGGGAGCATAGGGTAGGGGAATGAGAAGGGAGAGCGTGGTAGAGCACATGGCGGATAGGTGGGAGTTGATGGCGAAGACTCACACGAGGGTTACGGCCATCATCCTTCATTTAGTTTCCCTTCATCTTCCATAGCCCAAGGGTGTAGAGGTCATGCTTAAGACGAGCATGGTGATTGCGGTGATGGTGATGGTGATGGTGATGGTGTGGGTGTGTGTGTGTGCACTAGGCACACACACTGCATAGTGTACTCCTTGGTGATGGTGTGTGTGTTTAGTGTGATGGTGACCCCTCTTTATATAGGGGAGGAGAGGGGAGAAATTCTAGAATTTAGAAATGAAGAAATCATTATCTACATAGGCCATGTGACTGTGGGCCCCACTTGTCTGGCTGTGTGTATATGTGCCAGAACAGCAGTCTCATGAGAGAGAGACTAAGAGAGAGAGATGGGTTGATGGAAAAAAGTGAGAGGTGACATGGAGAATAAAGTAATTACAAGAGGGGAGAGAGGGGAGTGTGTTCAGAGGTGAATCTGTGTGCAGATGTGTGTGAACACAAGAAAAATCAGGTAACCACCGGGTGGGGATGGGTCTGTGGGCACCTTTTTCAGTGAAACTGAGTGTGTGTGAGTGTGGGGGAGGTTATTTAACTACAAGACAAGAGACATGGCGCCCTTTAGAGAGAGAGGGGGGTATTTGGGTCATGGGATATGATAGGAGAGAGAAAGAGGGGGTGGGGTATACTATTTTGGAAGATAGGGTAAGTTGCATGTGAGTTAGGGTGCATTATTGGTGAGTTAGAATGCATTATTGGTGAGAGGTGGGGTAGCTTGAGGGGAGAGAGAAAGGAGAAAGGACAAGGGGAAGAGAGAGGGGGTTGACCTTTTGAGTGGAGGAGAGGAAAAGGGACACACGGCGGGGCAACAGTGAAGAAAAAGGAGGCAAGGTGGAGATGGGCTACCCCGCAGGCATGAGGTGGCCTATTTTACATTTCTTATATATTTACATAATCATACTTTATTTTTTTCTTACTTTTTCCAATGCCTTTTATCACTCCCTCCCTAAGAGGGGGTTTTCATGGGGTGGGGACGAGAGAAGAGGGGTATGGGAGCTTGGCTTGTGAAAAGCCCCCATCAGCGTCGTCATCCTTGTTGGAAACCACACAAGCGATGTCAAAGTTATCCAGAAAATCAGTGGTGACGTCTTCTCCCTTCTTGCCACTGAATGTGGAAAAAGAGACACTTGCCATGGTACTAAATCAATGAGTAGAAAATCACATTTATTTATTTTTGGAATGACTTAGTGATTCATAAAGGTTTATACATAGGTGGAAAACCCTGGAAAACTTGAGCAGGAGCTAAGAAGAGCACAAGGCTAAAATAGAATAAAGATGCTTACATCAAAAGAGTGGTAGTAATCAAGAATGGGCAAGATGATGCGACATGGGGATCTAAGGATTTCATCAAGCATCTCTGCTCCGAATAGGAAAACAATCTTTTGCTGGTAGAATATCTTCCTATCAATGTGCACATGCATGTGCTGTAAGAAACAAAAAGGAAAGACTTCTGGTCTATTGTTATTATCCAGGTTGGGTGTAGGGTAAGGCTTTGACCACTACACCTTAAGTGTTGACAAGGTGACACCTTCACCAAAGGCCTCTACCTCTTGTTGAAGCGGCAAGTTCCTACTGTCTTCAAGACCTAGCTTACCACTATATTTGAAGTAAGCAAAAGAGTCACTATCCTCTTGGGTATTGTCAAAAATTTCCATTGCCTTTCTTGACATTGGTAATAAGCCACCAACCCTGTAGCTTAAAGACAAGCTTGATACATGTTGTTTTCCAAAGTGCATAGCATATACAAAAGATAGCTTGCAATCCACATGTTAAAAAACACTTCATCTCGGCTATATGCATGCAGGACCATACTGCCATCTTTCTCACATTGGGATCCATTTTTTGTGACCATATGCATATCCCTTGTGCTAAGGGTTCTTTAAAGCTTTCTTAAATGCATCTAACACAATATGATCAAACATAATCTCTATATCTAGTTTGCCAAACCTAGATTGCCAATAAATTTTCACTATATCCATTTGATTAAGAATCTCCTTAGGGTGGACTTCACAATCCCACTGCTTGGTAACAACCATCACAGTTTGGTATGTTATTGCTTTCTTTGACTGGTGTAGTGCTAAAGGCTTCATGATTCCTTCTTGTAGTTGTATATCTAGTGGATCCACCAACATCGAGAACAAGCCATGATTTCAAGAGAGTTGTCACTATCATTCTTTGTGGTAGATTCCTCCTCCTTTGATGTTGTAGTAGAGCTGTTATAGAGTGCATTAGTCTCCATGTCCATCCCTTGTTGCTTACTAGTCTTCGTGTTGTATAGAATGTCCTTGCCCTTTGTACCTTGTATCTTGAGAACTTTTGTGTCCAAATCTTGCTTTTCTCTCATGGTCTTGAGCCATGGTCTTCCTAAGATAGTTGGGCAGCCCTCCCCCTTAGGGATGCTCATGCATTGCATAGAAACATCACTCACAAGATCATAAGGTTCTATAGACTCACCAATTATGAAATCTAAAATGCCAGTTTTTTGTCGTGGCTTAGACTTCCTCTTGATTGACTCTCCCTTGGCCTTCATCTTTTCTTCCTTTTCTGAAGCTTCCTCATATCTAGAGTGATTAAATCCCATGGTGTCTACCTCTTCTATCTTGTTCTTACCTCTTGCCACTTCATTGATGAGTTTCTCCACTTTCATCTTGCCCTTACCTTCAAGACGGATGAAACTCACTTCCTGGTTGTCGATTGGGGGTGGGGGTATGGATGGAATGAGAGCTTGTGGTGGTGGTGGTGGATGTGGTTGAACGGGTGGTTGTAATATTTGAAGAGGTGGTGCTTGTTGTGATGCCCTCGATGATGGTGGTGTTGCTCTTGGTGGTGAAATATGGTTTTGTATGGCTCCTCTGTTGAAACTCTACCTCCTTGGGTGTGGGCAGTAATACATGCCATGGTCATCCTCCCCACAATTATAGCAGTTGTATTCTTGGTTTTGCCTTTGTTGTCCTCTCCCTTGCTCTCGATTTTGGTTGTGTGCATGTCCTTGTTGCACCAAATGCACAGATAGATTCTCAAGCTTAGTAGTGATGCAACTCAATAGGTCTTGCTGCTCTTCTGATGCCTCTTGTGGTTGGGTCCTCTGAGAAAATGTTGCAGTTATTGGGGTTAGTCAGATTGAGCTTGATTCCTTTGACTCGTTGATACTTTCTTGCATTTGCAGCTTCTTGTTGTTAAGACGGTCTACTTCCACTACCAACTTATACGTTGTAGGGAATCTCCCCTTCACCTTCTCTTTAAGCGGTGACCACAGGCCAGCAATGAAACGGTCTTTCTTTAGGAAATTAGGCAATCCTTCACCTTACTCCAGTGAGGCAACCCATCGCTCCCAAAATACACAAACTTGAATTCGTAAGTCGCATACTCTAGTAGACCTCCCTACTTTAACTCTGTCGGCAACTGCCATAACTTTTCTGAGGTTCTGCCTGCACCAAACCTCTTCACAAAGGCAGCACATAGTAAGTCCCATGCATACTTGGTAGCTTGGGGCAAAGCATTGTACCAAGACTTGGCCTCTACTTTCATCAATAGAGGAAAGATTTGTAGCCGTGAGGTGTCATCATGCTTGTTGGAAACCACACAAACAATGTCAAAGTTATCTAAAAAATCAGTGGTGATGTCTTCTCTCTTCTTGTCATTGAATGTGGGAAAAGAGACACTTGCCATGGTAGTAAGTCAATGAGCAGCCACACATTTTTCTTAAAAAGAAAAATGACTTAGTGATTCATAAAGGTTTATACATGGGTGGAAAACTTGAGCAGGAGCTAAGAAGAGCGCAAGGCTAGAATATAATAAAGATGCTTATATCAAAAGAGTGGTAGTAATCAAGAATGGGCAAGATAATCGAACGTGGGGATCTAAGGATTTCATCAAGCATCTTTGCTCCAAATAGAAAAATAATCTTTTTGTGGTAAGAATATCTTCCTATCAATGTGCACGTGCATGTGTTGCAAGAAACAAAGAGGAAAGACTTCTGGTCTATTGTTATTATCCATGTTGGGTGTAGGGCAAGGCTTTGACCACTAGAGTTGCATACCTTAAGTGTTGACAACGTGGCACCTTCACCACATGCCTCTATCTCTTGTTGAAGCCCACATAATCCTCCATATTGGCGAGAAGAGTCTACCTCAATTGGCTTTCCATTTTTCATGTGGCGGTGATGCTTGGGTGGTCGTACTTCACTTAAACTCTCTAGGCCTAGAGAGAGCGTAGGCCCACTTGCTTCCACCAAATGCTTTAGTGTAAGGACATGGGGCCTACGGGCAAGGCCATCGGTAGTGCTGGAGAGTATGCTAGGGGGAGGCTATAAGATAGCACGATTGGGTGGAGATTAGCACACACATTACCACCGCCCTTTCACTGGTATTCGAGCTATTTGTGGGAAAGAGGAAAAGCGGGTTGCATGTGCATGCAACACGCTGCTTCTCTCCCACGATCCGCAGACAGCGACGTCTCCACTGTGCAGCAAAAAAAAAAGGCAGGCACAGGTTTTTGTGCGTAGCGCCCGAAGGTAGACAGTGACAGCCGCCCCAGCTACGTCCTCCACAACGGGCGAGTAAGACAGGCGACCAAGGCAAGCTGGACTAGAAACTCTACGATACCGAGGCTTCGAAGGCTTCTGTTGGTGCCGTTGGTGCCGTTGGTTGTGTGCGTAGGAAGGCCCGCTTAACCCCTACATGAAGGAGGGTTGAACCCACCCCATGAGGACAAGAGGCTAACACTTTACCATCAAGCTATTGAGCCTTGTTTTGTATAACAAGGAAAGAGAGCATACTTGTGTTGACAAGAAAGCTAGAAGGAAAGGGAAAGCTTCAAACTTCAAGGAAGTAGTTTCACCCTTCCTTTTCACTTTTTGGAGGAAGGCAAGTTTTCCTCCAAAAATTCTTTTTTCCTCAAGGAGGTAGCTTCAAAGTGAACAAAAGCCTTCACAAAAAAGACGGGTTTTTGTGAAGATCCACGAAAGTGTTCTTACGACAAACGACACGTGAAGCACTATAATTTTTGCAAGGCGAGGTTCGCATGCGACGCAAATCACCGGGCATAAAAAACAGAATGACTTCAAGCTTTACAAGGTACAAGTTGATGTTTTTTATCTCTCTTTATATTAGTGTGTGTTTACCATGGCGAGTGAGGATATCCCACCTACGCACACTTTTGATTTTGAGCACGTAGATCAAAATCAAGGCACCACGGGTGTTGCTAACACTAATATGCATGAAGATGATGGTCTAGGATATCATGGCCTTGTAGATATGGCTGCTTTCAAGACTTTGGAAAATCACCAAAGCGTACTTGAACGCAACCTCTCTGCACTCAATGCAAATGTTACAAATCTTACTGAGCTACTTGTGAAATTTATGAATTCACAGATGGCTCAAGGAGCCACAAGTGGCACGGTTCAAGGAAACCAAGCTCACACGAGTCAAGGCGTCCAAGAGACAAGTGCTTCAAAATATGCAGAAGGTAGCAATGCATTACTTAAGAATATCACCATTCCTGAGTTTCACGGGGAAGAGCGTGATCGCAACAAGGATGCGGTCAATACGTTCTTACACAAATGGAGTGATATTCATAGATTGAGACACACCCTGGATATAAAGACGGGTGTGGAAACAAGTCTATCTCTTAAAGGCAAGGCCTATAAGTGGTGGATGACATTTCCAATAGATGTTCATCCTCCATCTTGGGCTGCGTTTCAAGCTTCTTTCTCCAAAGAGTTTTTGGACTCCAATAAAGAAGATAAGAATTGGTTAGCATGGGATGCATGCTGCATGTCTGGCCTCTCTCTCACATAGTACCTTTCAAGTATCGGGAAATCATATTAAAACTAGAAGATCTACATGAATTCCAAAAGATACGGGGTTTTAATAGGGGTCTTGACAAAGACTATCGTCTTCGTGTCAAGACCCAATATCCAAAAACTTTGGAAGAAGCCATCAGTCATGCCCAAAGATATGATGATGACCAAGAGAGGAAAGAACATGTTCCCTACTCTAAGAATAATTTTGCTAAGAGCAATGTGTCTAAGAGCCAATGGCGAGGTAGATCTCTCACACGTTCCAAGAGGTGCAAGAGACAATCTACCTCTCCACACCCACAAGAGGCTAAGAAGCTTAAGCAATCACGAGATACTCCATGTGGGTCTCTTAGCACTGCTGATTTTGAGCGTGCAAAGAAACAAAATTTGTGTTTTAGATGTCTTTCATAACAATATAACAAGAAAGATTGTCCTCTTTTGCAAGGCAAAGAAAAGGCCATGCACACGGTGTAACACCTTACATTAGATTCATCTCCTAAATATTGTGTTGTAGAGGTTCTTCATATGGAATAAAAGCACAAGTGTTGTGTGCTTGCTTCAATGTGGCAGTCCACCTTTGGCCCCCATGAGTTGATTCGCATGCATGTCAATATTAATGGACAAGGGGTTCGTATTTTAGTGGATGATGGTGCAGCTCATGACTTCCTGAACTATAAGCTAGTCAAGAAATTGAAGCTTACACAGACTCCTTGCTCTCACAAGTATGTGGTCAAACAGATGTCTTGCAATGATAAAGAAGTATGGGACATAGTAGTTCAAGGGGTTGAGCTTATTGTTCAAGATCATACAATGACCCTTGACTTTCAAGTTATGAACATGGACCTTGCTGATGTAGTTTTAGGACGGGAGTGGCTGCATGGTTTAGGAAACACATTGCACACTAGTTATGAACGCAACTTCTTATCCTTTATGGACAATGGTAAACATGTGCTTTTGCTTGGTGACAAAAATATACCATCTGCACCCCTTATGTGTAGAGCCGAGCTTTCTATTTTGCAAAAAGCAGATTTAATAGATGAAGTCTTTTTGTGTTACTGTTTGTCTCTAAGTTTTGTGAATTCTCAAGAGCAAAGTGCGATGAATTCTAGTAATGGTATGCAAAGTGCAATGAATTCTAATGATAAGCAAAGTGTTAACAAATCTAACGAGCAAAGTGCTCTTAATTTTAATTCTATTGAGCAACGGGCAACTGTTGTAAAACAAACATTACAGGAATTACAGGATTCTCCATCCCAGCATAACTCTAGTTTACTTTCTCCTTTTGCACGGCAAAAGACGACTCACTTACTCATGGAGTATAGTGATGTATTCTCAAGTGATTTACCACCGGGTTTACCCCCTACATGTGATGTGCAACATGGCATAGATGTCTTGCTAGGCACTAAACCAGTGAGTAAACTACCTTATCGTATGAGTGCTAAAGAAGCCAAGGAGGTTGAGAGTCAGTTGGCTGACTACCTCGCCCATGGTTTCATTAGACATAGCACTTCGCCTTGGGCATCACCAATTTTATTAATAAAGGGGAAAGATGATACTATGCGCATGTGCATAGATTATCATGGATTAGATGCCATAACCATCAAGAACAAGAATCCTCTGCCTCGAGCATATGAGTTGTTTGATCAACTCCATGGGGCGAGATACTATACAAAGATAGATCTTCATTCAGGATACCACTAGGTGCCTATCCTTTTGCAAGATATCTCCAAAACTGCCTTTAAAACACGGTTCGGACATTTTGAATTTTTGGTTATGCATTTTGGTTTAATCAATGCTCCAACTACATTTATGACACTAATGGATAGTGTCTTACGTCCCTATCTTGGAAAACTTGTTGTGGTTTTTCTTGATGACATTCTCATCTACAGTAAGACTGAAGATGAGCACATAGAACACTTACTATTAGTGTTCAAATAGCTACGATCTCACGCTCTGTATGCTAAGCAAAGCAAGTGCGATTTCTTTAAAACAGAGATACATTACCTCGCTTATGTGATCTCTTATTCTGGCATCAAGATGGACACTGACAAGGTCGCTGCCATTCTTTGAGGGCCACATCCCAACACGATTGAGGAGCTTCAAACTTAGGCATGTCTCGATTTTATTGATAGTATATCCGTGATTATGCTAAAATTGTTGTTCCTATGACGGATCAACTTAGAGCAAAAGGTAAGACCTTTTCTTGGGAAGAAGCCCAAAACCGCAGTTTTGAACAGCTCAAGGTAGCTATAGCCACTGCTCCCATCCTAGCAATTCATTGACCCACTTAAGCCATTTGTGCTAGAGACTGATGCTAGTGATAAAGCAATTGGTGCGGTACTTCTTCAGGAGGGAAGACCTATAGCCTTTAAAAGTAAAAAATTAGATAGAGCTCAACAAAATTATTATGTCTATGAGAGAGAGCTCTATGCCATAATTCACGCTTTACGAAAGTGGCGACATTATTTATATGGTGCCGAGTTTGAAGTATTTTTTGACCATGAGAGTATCAAATGGTTTACTACTCAAACGGACTTGAAGGGTTGTAAAGCTAGATGGGTAGGAATCCTTCAAGATTATGATTGTAAGCTGTAATGTAGTAGCCGATGCACTAAGTCGGATGCCTCACATTAATTCACTTGCTTTGATGGAAATAAAGAGTGGATTTTTGGAGTCATTACATGGCACGTGTGCACAAGATCAATCATATGCTAAAGTGTGGAGTGCAATTTTAAAAAGGGATCTCTCACACTCATATGTCTCTGTACAGTCAGATCAACATGTCTTTGCACGCGCAGATAAAAACTCCAACACACAGAGCTCCAGCCCTACTCAAGAAGAGCTTAAGCGATGGAAGGATTTTTCCATTGATGATGGTAACTTACTCCACAAGGGTAGAGTATGTGTGCCAAAGGACTCAGACACTAGGCACCAAATCTTATTTGAGTGTCACGATAGTCCAAGTGCTGGTCATCTAGGTATTCATAAGACGTATGCCTTAGTTCGATGACAATTTTATTGGCCACGCTTACATCATGATGTTCAAGAGTACGTACTAAACTGTCAACATTGCCAAGTTAATAAGGTAGAGCGCCTCAAGGTAGGTAGCCTTTTACATCCTTTAGAGATTCCACAAGGTAAGTGGGAGAGTATCTCTATGGATTTTGTAGTAGGACTACCTACTACAAATAGTGGCCATGATGCCATATGGGTAATTGTAGACCATCTCACAAAGATGGATCGATTCATTCCCACTAAGAATACGATTAAGACACCGAAATTAGCACGACTATTTGTAGAGCATATATATAAACTCTACGGTCTTCCAGCTAGTATCATTAGTGACAGAGATCGAAAGTTCGATAATCACTTCTAGAGAGCTGTGCTTCAAAAGTTGGAAACTAAACTAAATCTAAGTATGGCTGATCATCCAAAAACAGATGGTCAAACCGAAAGAGTTAATCAAGTGCTAGAGGATATTCTACAAGCGTACGTTAGCAAGAAGCAAACCAATTGGAAAGACTACTTACATATATTGGAATTTGCTTATAATAGTGCAAAGCGTGTGACTACAGGGTTTAGTCCATTTATGCTTTTATATGGATTTCAACCTAGATCACCCGTTATGCTGGGGTTGGCTAAGGAGAAGATACAACAAGCGAAGGATTTTCTCCAAGACCATTTTGACATGCTTCGAGTTGCTAGATAGAATGTTAAGCAAGCTCAAAATCGATATAAGAACTACGCAGATGAGCATCGTCGTCTTGCTACTTTCAAAGAAGGAGAGAAGGTTTTCCTTAAGGTTTCGGAGCATTCACAAAGTCTGAAGACGGAAAAAGTTGCTAAACTTTCACCATGCTATTGTGACCATTTACCATTCTCAAATGTATAGGTCAAGTGGCCTATAAGTTAGCTCTTCTAGAGGAGTCACGAGTTCATCCTGTTTTTCATGTTACCCGTTTACGAAAACAGTTAGGACAAAATGATAATGTCATTGACATAGGTGTGTTAGTTGACCTTATCAAACCGCCAAGCATCCCTCATGAGCCCGAAAAGATTTTGGATTCTCATGAGCTTTGCACCAGACATCATGCCAGACGGCAGGTATTTGTAAAATGACTAGATAGATCTGAAGAAGGTTCTACATGGGAGAATGTCTCTGCACTTCAGAAATGTTTACCTACGATTCTTTTTGAGGACATGGGTCCTACAAGCAAGGCCACCGGCACAACCGGACAGTGTGTACACTAGGGGGAGCCTATAAGATAGCACGGTTGGGTGGAGACTAGCACACACATTACCACCGCCCTTTCATTTAGACTTTGTGGCTTGAACTTTGTGGTTGATGTAATTGACGATTCTTCTCTGATCATTGGAGAGAAAACACTTGGTGCTCTTGGATATCTACCATGCTACAACGTGGCAATAGCACTTCGATGAAGGCCTTCAGTGATTGATGGCATGCATCACTACTCTTTGTTAACTGAAGGCCTTTGCAAAGCCCTCCTCCTTGGGGACACCAAATGAGAGGCAAAAGTGAAAAACAGACTGGGTGGCCTCTACACCAAGACTATGCATGATGGCCTCATCATGGGGGGTATACGATAGGGGCACCACCAAACAAGATAGCGGCTAGGATGCGTACATATATGAAATCAAATATGCCATGTAAAACAATTTCAAGGTCCACGTCCAAGTGTGGGATGGGGTGGTCAAAAAACAAGATGAGAGGAATGGTGAGTGAGTGAGAATGAGCTTGCTACTCGTGCACGTAGTAAGGAAGATAGTGAGGTAAGGAAAACATGCAAGTATGCTCACTTCTTGTACCAGAGGTGGAAAATCTGCACACCTTAAGATGCAAGAAGCAAGATGATAGGAATATGAGAGGGAGAGAGAGAGTGTGTGTATGGTGGCGAATCTGCACACCTCAACATAAGCAAAATGGAAAGAAACAAGCATAAACCATACTCACAACGAAGTATATCCCAAATGACACAAGGTATGGCACCAAGATGGAGTGTGTTGATTGCTTGCAAAAGATGAATACAATAGGTAGCATAGGGCAAGAACATGAGAAGGGGACAAGACCATAGGATGCATAATGAAGGAATGGGAGTTAATGGTGAGGAATATCATAAGTGTAGCCCCATCATTCTTCTTCTTGAAATCGTGCCTTCAATCCTTCATTAGAAGTGTGTGGAGATATGGTGCTCATTTTGTGCATGGTGATGGTGTTTTGATTATGTGATTAGGGTTCATGCTACTAGCATATAGCACAAGGGTGTGTATGTGTAGGTGTGTGGGTATGTGGGTATGGGATAGTTTGCATATGGGGTAGTGTGTGTGTGTAGTGTGTGTCCCAGTTTACAAAAGAGGAGGCCTCCTTTTATAGGCAAGAGAGTGATTAGGAAAGAGATTATGAGCAAGAGGAGTTATCACAAAGTAAACTCAATTAGAGCCTTTTTCCTAATGAGAAAGCTCCACTGTGCCCTGCTTATTGACCAATTTCCTCCTAATTGCCTTCATCATGGTGAGCTTTGTCTCCATGTCACCTTCCATAGCTGGATTCCAAGAGCTTCCTTATGATATTTGAGAGAATCTTGAAAAAGAAGAGAAAATACAACAATAATGGAGAGAAACCTATAAGAAATTGTGTGTGTGGAGTTGGATAATCAGGACTTCTTCCCATGTGGACAGATAGGCTCCACCATTTCAGCCATACCCCCCAAACCATAGCTTCAAAAATTATAAAAAAAATAGGGGCCGAAAGATCAGCTCAACGCCTACAACTTTGCTGTTGAAAACTTTTTCCAATTCGAAATGCAAAATTAAAAAAAAAACCCCACAAAAATATGTGTCCATCTTTTCCCTTCCAAAAGTCTTCTAGGTGCAAGCCTTGTGTCCCCTCTTGACTCCATGTGCAAGCCTTGTGTCCACACATGAATTATGTTTGAATTTGATAATATTTTGTTGACTCCAACTCAATAATGCATAAGATTCTCCTCCCTTTCACTATTGACTTTTACTCTGCACCTGTAGTGACCGTCAAGTAGTGACCGACGCGGGTAGAATTAGCATCCAGTGAAATTTTTCTTTTTCATAGGGTTTGTTCCTACCTCTTATTATTTTTAAGATCCAAATGTGTCAAAACCATAGCTATGTACAAATTAAGTACATAGACTTTTTGTGATTTTCATCCATCAGGTCCTTCCTCCTCTTAGGGTCCTTGAAGCCTTGCCACCAAGTGCATACCAAGAGAGACGTGGAGTAAAATTTGAAAAGCGGCTCTCATTAGCCTGCCCCTTGAAGCTATAGGCATTCATGCCTCTAGTTCCATACTTGAGTTACACTGCAGCAAATGAGTCAAAGTCTAATTGCCTTTTGAACTAGCCATTGCTTGTGGCCATTAGTGAGATCTCTGGGACATTCATACTTGAGTTAGACTGCAGCAAATGAGTCAAAGTCTAATTGCCTTTTGAACTAGCCATTGCTTGTGGCCATTAGTGAGATCTCTGGGACATTCACCTGTTTGTAAAAAAACAATACAACCTGATAAGGATCCTTGGCTAGAGCATCAATGATCAACAACTCAAACTTCCTTTGAGTAAATGGGAAGCCTACAGCTTCCAAAATTTTGTGAAAAAATCCTCCAAGATCCCAAGTGAAGGATAGGATAATCACCTGCAATGTCCTAACAATAAGATTTCTTATTTCATGCCAAAAAGGATAGGATTTGTAACGACCATAAGTGAAAGGTTAATTCAATACTTTAGCTCCTTCCAAGACAAAACTTAGAATCATGATCCCCAAGCATAGAAAGGCCCCGAGAGATGCACGATAAGTTGATGTGTGTGTGTGTGTGTGTGTGTTTGAGAGAGAGAGAGAGAGAGAGAGAGAGAGAGAGAGAGAGAGAGAGAGAGAGAGAGAGAGAGAGAGAGAGCGAGCGAGCAAAATGCCAGAGATGGGGAAAGGGGGCGATCAGCCCCCCATTGAATACCAAAGCAAGAGAACAATACAACTATATGTCAGACTGTATTTGTGTTGGGTACAAACCCTTGTCCGGTACTTTGTCCAACCCTGTGGGAACACACCCTTAAGGTGACTCACACACACCACACCTTTCCTACCTAAAATTAGGCACATGCAACCACCTTTGTCCTATATATGTAAGGTGTTCTCTCAATTAATAGAAGCGCTATTGTGCTGAATCGTCTCTCTCTCTCTCTATCTATCTATCTCTCTCTCTCTCTCTCTCTCTCTCTCTCTCTCTCTCTCGCTTCTGCATCCCTTCTCTCTCTCCATGGCTTGCTACAAGTGGTATCCTCCATGGACGTGCCCCAACAACTGGTATCAAACCCAAATGCTTGTCTTGTTGCCATAGCCTTGCACAAAGAAGAAGAAGAACCCGCATGTGAACAACCGCCACTCTGGAGGTACGACAGAAAAATGACCTGCATAAAATTCATAAGAAACGGGCTTGAAAGATGCGTTCAAGCTCTGTGCATCAATTTTTGCTTCTTCATGGACCCGATTCGATGCACGTATGAGGAGCTATGAACATTTGAGAAGAGGCGCAGGTTGTTGCACGTTGTTTGTGAGCTTCTCCATGCAAGCTTCACTTTTGTTTCTACACCTAAGGTCTAATTTTAGCCTTTGTTCACCCAAAAATAAATAAAAATTTGGCCACTTCTTCCTAGTAAAGGCAAATCTCACTCAAAAGCTCCAGCAGTACCGGTAATCGACCATGGATCAACCACATGTACCAACTTCCTACGGCTCGAGTTTTATTTTGCAATTTTACAGAGATGTCCACGTATCCAGCCACCATCTTCGCAATTACATGCATTATTTCAAGCGTGTTTTTTGCATTTTTATGCGACAAATCGGAGTTGAGACTACATATGAAACGGGTATCCAAATTCAACTTTTTGAGGCTATACTGGTCTTGTGCACATTTATCTTGGTACGTATGCAAATATTTATCATGTTCAAGGATTATGACATGTTTGAACACATCAAAAATTGCAAGAACGAAGAAGATTCTGTTTTGAGAAAATCTACATTGACATCATTTCTGTTTTGTGTTACTCTTATGGCAATTTTTCTAAAGTTAGTTTTTGTCTTGTCACACTCAATAAAAGTCTTGTACGGGTTCAGACACTGCCACACAGATGAGTGGTAAGACCTCCCAAATTATCAGTTTTTTTTTTGTTCTCAAGTCCTATTTTGTTCTGCTTCTCGTGAGGTTACTGGGTACACCTTAAACTTAAGGTTTGGCAGTGAACCAAAAACTCCATTTATTGGTAGCTAACTTTGTGACTTACACCCTATCTGTTCAAGGGGGGGTTTTATCATAGAACCATGTTATGGATACACCAGAAATCCTTGGTTGTGAGAGAACCTAAAACTCACGGTTGCCGAGTACACCAAAAACTCGAGGTATCATGAGAGTGGTCTGTCTAGTTAGGGCTTGAGGGGGGATTTTTTGGGTACAAGCCCTTGTCTGAAACTTTGTCCAACCCTGCGAGAACACACCCTTAAGGTGACTCACACACACCACACCACACCTTTCCTACCTAAAATTAGGCACATGCAACCACCTTTGTCCTATATATGTAAGGTGTTCTCTCAATTAATAGAAGCACTATTGTGCTAAATCGTCCCTCT
Source organism: Adiantum capillus-veneris (assembly GCF_014529385.1). NCBI lineage: Eukaryota > Viridiplantae > Streptophyta > Polypodiopsida > Polypodiales > Pteridaceae > Adiantum > Adiantum capillus-veneris. The sequence continues at coordinate 79,434,577 of NC_140957.1, forward strand.
CTCTCTCTCTCTCTCTCTCTCTCTCTCTCTCTCTCGCCCGCTTTTGCATCCCTTCTCTCTCTCCATATCTTGTTGCAGGTGGTATCCTCCATAGACGTTCCCCTAGCCCCATATATAGGTGACCAAGGGGAGGTAGGGAAATGCCAAATAAAAATTCCCACGACTCAACAAGAAAAAATAGAAATATGAGGGCACCTGGACAAGGTGGGCGACCCCCAGAAGTGGGTGACCGAACAGTGCAGTCTAAATGCATATGCAAAGGGTGGCCAGCTCGGAGGCACACTAGCCGTACATGCATGCCTAGACCTATGAAGCAGTAGAGCGGTGTAAGTCTAACACCCCCTCTTAGTACTAGATGTTGAACAAACCACGTGAAGATTAAGATGTGAGGCAAATGAATGAAGATGTCTGCTGTCATGTCCACTGAAGGACAATACTCCGGTGAACTCTGTGAGTGTAGCAGCAGTCTGGGGTGTCCCAACCTCTGAGAGATCTCCATGGTAAAGTGCCATTAAGAACAATGTAGCAAACTATTGTACTCCACCAATATAGGGTGAAGATACTGTGTGAAGGTACCAAAATGAGTGTGAAAACAACTCCTTGTCGTGAAAGAAGTGTCAATAGACCTACACGTGTCCTGCCCAATAGGATCTTTGGTGTCTATATTCAAACCGCCTATAGAAAATGGAGAAACCCTGGAACCCTCATGAGAATGACCGGAAGCCTGTCAATCCATACCTGTAAACTAGCGTGGCTAATTTGTGAAAAACTCCAGGAAGGCCAGATGTAGCAATCTGCACCATAAACATCCTCCAAAACAAGGAAAGACATACTAAATAGTCTGCACTATAGAAGCTACCGTAAGCTACACAGCAGTCACCGAGAGACCGTACAGACCACCACCGGATGGTGTCCTATCAATATGTAGGGTAATCCAAGATGAGGGGAAAGCCAGATTCAATAGTCTACGTGGTGAATAATCTCTAAGAAGAGGTGTGGCCAAACCAAGTTGGTTGCACCGTGATCATCCTCCTATAAACGTAGGGAAGCCAGACTGAGCAGTCTACACTGTGAATAACCTCTAAGAAGAGGAAATGTAGACCTTTATCTGTGCTATCTTGCCTATATCTCCTACCTCCAATACTTCAATGTCAACCAAAGAAAAATCCACGCCAACAACGCCACCAAATAGCAACTCGGTGTGGCTCTCAATGTGAATGAGCTGGGAGTGGCCTATTTCTAAGGTTGTGGGATAAGTCTACTGTAAGGTTATCGAGGGTGAGTGTAAGAAACTCTGAAGGTAGCAATCCAAATGATGAGGAGTGTGAAGAGCAACTGCACTACCATCCAAGCCAAGTGCTGGGTGACTCCGGATGTAGTCGTGTAATGATGCCTGATCTCTCGCATCCAAGAGAGTCCAAAGCACTGAAGTCCCACTCCACTCTATAGATCCAAGCAATGAACTTGTTCAAGAAGAGATCCAAGATCCTCTTTCTAAGTCCATGTAGATGCTCCTGTGTTACCAAGTAATCTGATGTGTCGAGGTCAAGTGTAAGTGTCTGACCACCCAAGATGGTGGTGTCTTCTTCGAGAATGTCGGAATCCCATATGCCATGTGCATGGCCATATCTCATGTAGATGCTCCTGTGTTACCAAGTAATTTGATGTGTTGAGGTCAAGTGTAAGTGTCTGACCACCCAAGATGGTGGTGTCTTCTTCGAGAATGTCGGAATCCCATATGCCATGTGCATGGCCATATCTCATGTAAATTCCTATGGTGAGTTCATAGGTGTGTCCATAGAAAACCACAAGTCACCACCCCCTATGGAGTACGCAATCGTAGAATAATGGTTGGAATGAATGGATTTCCCAAAAATTGTACGCCCGTAGATGATCAAGCTGAGAGTCAAAGATAATGTGTACTACATCAGTCCACTGAGAGACCGCACATAACAACATCAAATGGTGTCCTAGTAGGAGGTAACTTTATCCTCTATGGAAAAACATGCCAAGAGACTGCCTCGAGGGGTTCACTATGTGTAAAACTACCATATCACGTGCGTTCAAGACATGTTTGTAAAACCCCTTATCTCTGAAATTTGTTCAGAATATAATGTACCCTTTTCTTTTAAAATCTATAAGTTTTTTCAAATTTGGAAAAATAATGCCCTTCTGTATATATATTTTTGTAAGTTTCAAGAACTTTAAATACCCTTCTGTTGAACTCACGTGATAGGTTACATTTTTATTAGGTGACCTCCCCGGGGAGACTGCTGTCCACCCAAAATGCAACTACGAGATGATGAAAATTCTATTGTCCACAAGGATTTTCAGTATGCTTGTAGCGGTGCAGAGGTCGTAGGGAGGGTGGATAATCAAGGTAACAACCCTAGGTGGGCTGAAAATAGAGAAAAAATAGCAGGTGTATATGGCTGAAAATTGTAGTAGAATCAAAGGAATCTTGCTGGCAAGGCATTCGGTGGATGCCAAGTCATGTAGGAGGCAAGATCTAGTGGGCCAAGTCTGATGATACCCCCCTCTGCTGAAAACGCTATTGAATCAACCCAGAAAATCATTGATTTTGCCCAGAACACAAATTTGGCTGAAAAATGTAGGTGGAGCAAAAGGTTTTCCTTGGCGAGGAAAGTTCCCAAAAGGGTAGCGCTAGCAACCATAACTGGTGATTGCCATGTGTGGAGACAAAGAGTGCAAGTGGAGCTGGGGTCCTTTGTGACAAAAAACTCCATATTCCATCGCGTGTCTGGCTTTTGAAAAACGATGATAGATTTGCAAAAAAATGATGGCTAATTCGATCTTCTTCTTGGGAGGAGAACCTCTGCGGGTGGAGTGCCAGAATACGAAGAGCCTGAAGCTCTGATACCATGTGAGAGTTTGCATGTGTGGAAGAGAGAGAGAGAGAGAGAGAGAGAGAGAGAGAGAGAGAGAGAGAGAGAGAGAGAGTGAAAGGGTGGTGGTAATGTGTGTGCTAGTCTCCACCCAACCGTTGTCGTGTTGTGACACGTACATAGTGGGAACGCATGCTACAAGATCTATCTTGTAACTTTTTAGATACATAATTATCTTTCCTATAATGTACATATGCATATTTAAGTATAATAATAAGCCTTCTATCTCATCCTATTATTTTTCTCAAGGGTAACCTATCCTTACTTTGCCATCAGAAAATACTATGGGAAAAGCTCAATAGCTCCGCCTCTTTAACTTGGGGCAAAAAGCATTGATTCTTTATTTCTACTATCTCATTATCATCTCACACCCTAGCTAGATCCTATATCTAGGGTAAACTCCAATATATATATATATTCTATGTATTTTTTATACTTTTCTTATATTTCTTTTTAAATAGCTACTAGGAGGGAATCAAATCCTAGTGGGACACTAGGTGGCATGATTTCAAAGATACACTTATTTTAATGCATTATTGCAAGCATGATTACAAAACTTTGTCAAGGATCAATGTCATGCTTTCATATGGCATGAGGTGTCCTTTGGAATTAAATGAAAGTCTAAGCTAAGGGGACCACGGGAAGACTTTTGCTGCCAAAAATGGATCCTATTTTGATGAATTTTTTACACAAGGTTCCAATCCGAATTGGAAAATGATTTTAAAATGAAAATCATAGCTAATGAGCTGAAGTTTCTGTCCATATTTTTAATTTTTTATTTGGAGCCACGGTTGAGGAGATATGATCAAAATACTGGACCCCAGTCTGCCCACATCATGCAGGGACAACTCATTTCCAACTTTTCCAATTCCTATTCACACTGGCTTCTCTCTTCTTGTGTAAACCCTTGGGGGTTCCCTTCACCTATAAAAGGGGACCTCTTCTTCCTTGAAAAAAAAACTCAAGCATTCAAGCTATTGATGACAGGAATTCTTGAGGGAGTGAGTAGTAATGTCTAATTGTACTTAACCATTAACATAAGCCCAAGCCTACACTTTCTCCTAGGGAGAGACTAGCCATTCTTGCAACAAGCTAACCTTGGAAGATCAAATCTAATCAAAGAAGTTCTTGCACTTGGTGTATCAATCAAAGTGGAATTACCCACTCTTCTTCTCTCTCCATCAATAATGGTGTCGAAGGGTTTGTCAAGTAAGATGTGTTCTACATTGATGTTTTCTTGATTTCTTGTTGTTTTCTTTTTCATCTCTAATCCAACATATATATATGTATCTAATCTCATCTCCTTAAGCAAACCTATCTCTCTCATTCTTAGTAATTCATCCTCTCTGCAAATTCTAGGTTCTCTTTTCTACAGGTACATCTCTCCCCGCAGTACCCTTATTGCCTACGGGCAAGAATAGGGCTTGGGAGGGAAACTTCTCATCTCTTCACTTCTCTCATATCTACATTTCTCACATACTATCCTAGATGAATAACCCACATGATGATCATTTCTACCGTTTTCACTCTGTACGATCTATTAGAATTAACGTATGGATTAGCCGAAAAATACACTTTCAACAACGTATAGTGTTTCTCTTTGGCCAGAAAGGCTTAATGAAATACTTCTATCACCGGATCCCATTATACTACCTCTCATAGACTATAACTTTTCTTTTGACGTAAGTGTAATTATCTTGCTATGAACCAAGAGGATTTGTACACACAATTAATCCCAATCACTAGACAAAATATATATATTATGGTAAGCACAAAACTACAATTCCAAAGAACAATTCGTAGCCTATTTGGTCAGCCAAGATTGAATGCCATTAACACTAGAATGGTAACAGGACACTTTTATGTCCTTGGACACTTTTGTGTTAAGTGACCATTTTGCTTGAATTATTTGAAGAGTATGAAAATGATTTTTTAGGTGCTATATATCCACAAAGTTTCCTTATCAGCTGAAAAAACCTTAGCATTTTTTTTGAGTATCGATCTCACCATTAACCTTACTCTTGCACAAAATTTTTGAACCTAAACTGTGTGAAAAAACGGGTCCTGTTTTTGGCTTTTTTTCAAATTTTGGCAACTATACCACTCTAAACTTCATGTTTGTGAGGTTTAGATGGCTAGAGGTTAGGCCTTCATAGTTCTCAACATGTTTTGATGCTTGTAGGGAGAGCTAAGTGTTAAAATTGAAAGTTATGACCAATTTACAAGAACTGCATAATCCTGTTTTTGGCAAAAATTAGCACTTTTATGATTTTTGGTGGCTTTCTTGATATCCAAATTCAATTTTGATTGTGTAAGTGTAATGTATAACATAAAGCTAATCTTCCTTGAGTTTTGGGGGACCTAATATGCTATATAGCATAGTCTATGATGATGGTTGAGTTTTTTGATTGCTGAAGAATACGATACATTTCAGAGTACTAGCAAGTATAACTTTCTCAATATTGCTAGTTTCTTAGGCCAATTGTGTGTATTTTGTAGGTAGTAACCATATCTAATCGTAGACTACAAACTTGGCTAGATATTGAGTAGTTTCTATGGGTTTCTAGAGGTCATAATGCTAAACCCAGTTTTTTCATGTTTGCTGTATTTAGCACTTTATCATTGCCCCCAAGGTTCCAATTGTAAGAGATCCATTATCCTTTTGACATGCTCCATGGCTCCTTTTGAATCCAAAGGCCCAAAGGGAACTAAGAAAACATGTATATAGTATCTGTATTGAGCGTGACTATAGAAACTTTGATGATAGGTCCGCAGAATGGCAAAAATGCAACTATTTTGTACCTTTTTTTTGCCCAAAAAAAATTTAGTGAGGTAAAATCAACCATATGTTTTGGTCACCAACCCATTGAAGTTAACGGGGCATTTTATCTCATGTCCTACAAAAATCTCCACTTATTTATATGCAATCAACCGTAAGAAATTGCTGTTTTGGGCAAAATGCACTGGTCCATCAACTTTGGAGGCTTGTAGTGACCAAGGGATGAGAAAAATTACAAGTTTCTCATTTTTTCCATATGTAGTAGTTATTGAACTATAAGCTCATGAAAGGATTTTTCAAAATGAGTGGATCTACCATGGTTTTGAAAATTTTTCCCAAAACCCTGAAAGGACACTTTTATGTCCTGTTAGGTTACCATTCTAGTGTTAATTCATCGATTAACCCTTTCATATTACCCATGATACGATATGACCATAGCCTTGATGTTTTCATCTTCGTATTGTTTTGACATTCTCTTTTGTGTTCTTTCTTTGTGTGTGTGAGTGCAAGAGAGAAAGAGCGAGTCTTCTTTGATTGCACTTCTTTCCAAACCCTAGTCTTCATGGCATCTATGGTTTAACTCCTTCATATAGTTTTTGTTGAGTTCTCTCACAAACTCTCACAGCCATAAGCCCGATGCTTTTCTGGCAAGACCGCAAATTTCTCGACATATTTTTGGTGAACCCGACGCGAAACTGCCAGGGTTAGATTTTGTGGGTAACCATGGGTGATCATGTTGAGAAACAGGGTATGCATTTTGACCCAGAAACAATGCAAATGTTTCAAGCATTTGCAATGTTCATGCAACAACAACATGCCATTGAAAGAAGGGAGATTTCAGCAACGAAGGCCATACAAGCAGTCGTCAATAGAATGGATCAGTTCAATGGCAAAGATGTAACCAAGTACTTACGCGAGTATGTGAAGGAGATGGAGCTGCATCGCGTGTCAGAAGGTGAGATGATTCAAAGCTTTGAGCTAGTTGTTGCTCCAGAAATTAGAGAGCATGTTAGGGTAATTAAAGATGGGCATGGGAGAAATTGGGAAGAACTCAAAGTAGCTTTAAAGGAGGAATATTTCATGGAGGACTCGGAGAGAGTGACCAAAAGGACATTCTTAGAATGGGTAGTCAAGCCAAAGCAAGGACTATCAATAACAGAGCTACTTAGGGAATTTGAGCGGCGCTATGCACAACTCACTAGGACAAAAAGGGCCACACTAGATGCAGAGAAGACAGATCTTTTCTTACAAGCTGCAGGTAAAGAGTTTCAAGAAAATTTGGAGCTTCTTCTTGAAGATAAAGATGCTGAGCAAGGACTAAAGACTGAGTGGAATGAGGTTGAAGGTGTTGTCTCACTGCTTGCCAAACGACAAAGAAGAAGGGACAAGATGGTAGTAAATACTACAAGTCCTTCCACCTCAACTTCTGACAAAATGGTAAAGCCTACTTTTATCTCTCCTAATTTTGATGAGTCCATGCTAGATGAGCTTGTGAAGGAAATGCGTGACTTGAAGGTGAAGTTTGCAAAGCTTGAAGAAAAAGGCCAACCATCAGGGCCACTTCCTAGGCAAAGACAACAGCCCAAAGAAGGGTTTGTTATAGATGTATTTGGTGTGATAGTACAGACCATGTAAGAAGGGATTGTGATGATTTTAGTGATGCTTTGTCAAAAGATGTTGTCTTTTTTAAGGATAGTAAAATCCACTTAAGAGAGACAGGTCTACCCTTGAGAACTAACCTTGGGAAGGGGGGAATGCAACCTTACTTGAAGATATGGCAACTAAGCATGCCACCTCTTCAGTTGAGGCAGCTACTTATGGAGTAAAAATTGAACATTTTTGTGATGAAGAGGTGAGTGACCATCATGGTCAAATTTGGCCAAATGTCATGCAATTAGCTAAAAAGGGAAAGCTTACAAAAGAGATTCTACATGAAGCAGGTGATTGCATACGTCTATAAACAGGATGGAATGATCTAGTGGACTCATTGTCAGTGCATGCCTACATTACAAAATGCCAACAAAATGAGGCGATTGTAGAAGAGAAGCGCAGACGTGAGAATGCTGATGAAGGACCATCAAAAAGAGCTTCTAGAAGTGGGGGAAGAAGCGACTCAATGCCTTCTCAAACACCTTCAACACAAGGAGCATCTCCACCTGAAGTACTCATGGAGGAGTCTACAACAGGAAAGAAGAAAGAGCCAACGAAAGGTAAGACAAAAGGCCCAACTTATAAACTACAATCTGATATTGAGGTTGCTACAGATTTAAAGAAAGTCTTGGAGGAAAGGATCTTGAATAGCAAGATTGAGTTTACTCTGGGAGAAGTTCTTGGCATTGCAAAGCGTGAATTCCATGAGGAGATCATTGAAATCATCAAGAGGAAGAGGCAAACCCTTGTTGAAGTTTCTCGTCCACAGGTTGAAGGGGAAACCTCAAAGACACAAGGGATGCAACTGCAAAATAAGGAGAATGATGGAGCTGTGATAGGATGCTACCAATCTAGTGGGAGAGTGAAGCAAGTGTATTTCTCAAATGATGATGAAGAAGTTGAAGATATTCCTAGGAGTTACTATTCACGAAGTCATTGGGCAAGGGCTACTACAGAAACTTTGGTCAAGGTAGGTGATCTTGAAGAGCCATTTGTTGCCTTGATTGACCATGGTTCAGAAATAAACATAATGTCAAAGAGTCTCTACAACAAGTGCAAATGGCCGATGGACACAGATCATGGCTGGATGGTAAAAGTGGCAAACAATTCATCCGATGAATTGTATGCAGCATGTCCAGGTGTGAAGGTAACAATAGGTGATGTAAAGATTGACCAAAACTTCTTTATATCATCTCATCCTTGGACAACCCTACATTGTGGGAGTTCGAATGGAAACAAAGGTAATGGATGATGGTTCAACATATGCTAGGATACGTAGCAAAGATGGTAAACGAGCTGTCCAATTTCTCACAGTTTGTGTGAACCATGAAAGAAATTGTGACAACCTCAGAGAACATCCTCTACCAAAGGTGAGCAAAGAGTTTCATGATCATAGAGAAATGATGGGTTTTGGCCAAGTACCATTGTAAAGCGGGATTGCAGTGGTACAAAAAGAAAAAGGGTCTCGCCTGATCCAAAAATAGGTGAAGCGTTTTCAACGAGCTCCTTGGTAACAAAGAATGGATCAGTATGTTTTACAAAACTTGAAGATTTGAAGAGATATGAGAGGCAATATGTGCATAATGTACAAATAGGCATGAAAAGAGTTGGTTGCTAGAGCCTACTGAAAATGTTTTGGGTTTGTGTGAACAAGTTTCTTTTGTAGATACTATGGGTGAGATTGATGCTATAATGGGGTCTAATTTGCATCTTGAAAATGAAGTTGTGGAAGTTTGCTCTATGGAAATGTATCAAGTAATAGAAGCCTTTAAAGAAAGCCAAACAGTTGGCCCAGAAGTCCATGTTGAAACTAAATACAAGAGTGTAGCAAAGAAGGTGAAACCAATAGCTTCACCCTTACCACCCAACAACAGGGAAAAGATTGAGCAGGCTTCTTTACAACCAAGTTTGAGGAATCCTAAAAAGATTGGGCATACCTTCACAAAGGAGTCTTTCCAAGACTTGCAGATTGGTCGCGATGAGTTTCTAACACGGGAGGAGACAAAGTGCTTCAAAGAAATACTTTCAAAGCATGGTAAGGCTTTTGCATTTGAGCCACATGAGATAGGATGTGTTGATCCTTCTATTGTAGCTCCTATGGTAATTTTCACAATACCTCATGTGCCTTGGAATCTGTGGCCTATTCCGGTTCCAAAGGCTCATTTGCCAAAGTTAGTAGAGCTACTGAATGAGAAAATCAAAATGGGAATCTTGGAGCCTTCTTGTGCTCCATACTCAAACAGGTGGTTCACAGTTCCGAAGAAGAATGGTTCTCTACGCTTCATCCAAGATATGCAACCAGTAAACAAGTTGACAATTAGAAATGTAGGTACAGGTCCAATTGTGGATGAGTTTGCAGAGGCATTTGTAGGGAGGGCAATCTACTCAATGGGGGATCTCTACTCAAGGTATGATCAATTTCAGCTTGCAATCGAAAGCAGAGACTTGACAACCATGAGGACACCTTTGGGTTTGGTAAGGATGTGTACCTTGCCACAGGGAGCAACCAACTCGGTTGCACATATGATGAATGGGATGAATAAGGTCTTACGTGACTTTATTCCTCAAATCACAATGCCTTTCATTGATGATTTGCCTATCAAAGGATGTGAAGAAAGTGACAAAGATGAAGCTTTGGATCTCAAGGGATGTCGCAGGTTTGTGGTAAATCACATAAATGATTGTGATAAAATTTTGTCTAGGTTGGAAGAAGTGAATCTTACATTGTCAGGGAAAAAGTCTATGTTTGATGTCAATGAAGTGCTTATTGTGGGGCACATGTGCGGGCCATATGGTAGGAAACCTTGTCCAACAAAGGTAGATGCCATCCAAAGAATGAAAGAAACGTGCACTAGCATCACTGAGGTTAAAAGGTTTCTGGGAGCATGTGTCTTCTATGTTATTTGGATTCCACATTATGCACATGTAGCTGATCCTCTTAGAAAGAATCAGAAGTTTAAATGGATAGAAGCACATGTAAAATCCATGAAAAAGCTAAAGGAGTTGCTCCAGTCAGCAACAACTTTGAGAAAGGTAGACTATGAGTGTCAAAGGCCAGTAATTGTGACAGTAGACACCAGTCCTACAGGGATTGGATGGGCAATAGGGCAAGATGACAAAGAAGGACAAAGGTATGTGGTAAGATTTGGAGCAAAGGTGCTAAGTGCTCGCCAAAGAAACTATCCACAGATAAAGAGAGAGTTATGGAGTATGGTTACAGCCTTGAAAAGTGGGAAAGAGTACCTAATTGGTGCATGTGTGGTTGTAGAAACAGATTGTCTACCACTTCTTGGGATGATTACAAGCTGCTCAACTCCAGACATTGCTATGTTGCGGTGGATTGCCTACATTAAGTCCTTAAATCCTGAGTTTAATCACATTGCAGGTAAAGACAATACAGTGGCAGATATGCTATCAAGGGCAAGGTATGAAGATGAGTCACAAATGATTGACGAGGGAGATGATGTAGGCACAAAGTTCTATTCTATCTCTCATGTCAAAGGTAACAATGTCTGCATGACTAATCTACTTGAATCATTCTTGAAAGAGCTTTATGAAGGTGATTGGCTTCTTATTGGAAGCTACTTGAGTACTCTAACAAAATAGGATGATTGTTCTGAACAAGAATTCAAGAGGATACGCAGGAAAGCATATGGGTACTTTTTGAGGGATGGTTACTTGTGGAAGCATCCTAAACAAAAGGGTGCTACACCACAAAGGGTTATATGTAAAAAAGAGACTCAAGTAAAGCTCATGCAAGAGTTTCATGAGAGTCTATGGGCTGGACACAGGGGTGTATGGGCAACGTTCTCCAAGTTGAAAGAAAAATACTGGTGGAAGGGTATGTATAAAGATGCGTGTAACTTGTCAAGTGTATTCAAATGTTCGACATCGTGATGGATTGCACCCTACATATCCACTAGCCATGCACTATAAATGGGTTGTGGATCTAGTCACAATGCCTCTAGGACTCTGGCAGATGAGATACTTGGTTCTTGCACGAGAGGACCTAACTAACCAGGTTGAAGGAAGAGCATTAAGAGCTAAAACCACAGAAGCTGTGTGCAAATTCCTTCTTGATGAGGTGATTTGCCGTTATGGTTGTGTGGGAAAAATCACTGCAGATAGAGGTGAACTGGATGTCGAAGAAGTAAGGGAGTTCTTTTCTAGATTAGGAATCAAGCTTTCTCTTACTATAGCTTACAACCCTGAAGGCAATGGAAAGAGTGAAAGAGGGCATCCTCCTATCATCAAAGCTTTGGCCAAGGCTTACGAAGGAAGAGTTGGTGAGTGGCCAAAACTATTACCATATGCTTTATGGGCTGATCGTACAACACATAGCTCAGTAATTGGCTACATGCCTGCGGAGCTAATGTATGGTCAAAAGCCAGTGATGCCGATTGAAGATACAATTCCCACATGGAATGTACTACCTTGGCAAGAGGAGTTTAGCAGGAAAGATCTCCTTGCACTACGTATAAGGCAGCTAGAGAGAAGACCTGGAGACATTGAAGCTGCAAAAGAACGACTCAAAAATGCAAGGTTGAAAAACAAGGAATACTTTGATAAGCGACATCGACTCAGGAGCAAAGCAATTGACAAAGGTGACTTGGTTTTGGTGTATGATAGTAGCCTTGATAACCATCACACAGTCATGCGTAAGTTTTCAAAAAGATGGTTTGGACCGTATGTTGTAGAGCATGTGCATGAAAATGCTACTTACAGCTTGTCTGAACTAGATGGTACAGAAGTAAAGATTCCCATTGCAGGAAAAAGGATCAAAATGTTTAAGAGAAGAGGAGACAATGATCCAGAAGATGTTGATGAGGAAGAAGAGCAAACCACAGGTAAAGATCAAAGTGAAGATGAAGATTTGGAATCATCCAGTGAAGAAGAAAGCAAGGAAGATGTACAAGAGGGCTGATCTTACAAAGAAATAATGTGGCACATACCGGAGGATGTGTAGGTTTAGAGGCGGTGGATGTCGTGCTGTGACACGTACATAGTGGGAACGCATGCTACAAGATCTATCTTGTAACTTTTTAGATACATAATTATCTTTCCTATAATGTACATATTCATATTTAAGTATAATAATAAGCCTTCTATCTCATCCTATTATTTTTCTCAAGGGTAACCTATCCTTACTTTGCCATCAGAAAATACTATGGGAAAAGCTCAATAGCTCCGCCACTTTAACTTGGGGCAAAAAGCATTGATTCTTTATTTCTACTATCTCATTATCATCTCACACCCTACCTAGCACTTGGTGTATCAATCAAAGTGGAATTACCCACTCTTCTTCTCTCTCCATCAATAATGGTGTCGAAGGGTTTGTCAAGTAAGATGTGTTCTACATTGATGTTTTCTTGATTTCTTGTTGTTTTCTTTTTCATCTCTAATCCAACATATATATATGTATCTAATCTCATCTCCTTAAGCAAACCTATCTCTCTCATTCTTAGTAATTCATCCTCTCTGCAAATTCTAGGTTCTCTTTTCTATAGGTACATCTCTCCCCGCAGTACCCTTATTGCCTACGGGCAAGAATAGGGCTTGGGAGGGAAACTTCTCATCTCTTCACTTCTCTCATATCTACATTTTTCACATACTATCCTAGATGAATAACCCACATGATGATCATTTCTACCGTTTTCACTCTGTACGATCTATTAGAATTAACGTATGGATTAGCCGAAAAATACACTTTCAACAACGTATAGTGTTTCTCTTTGGCCCAGAAAGGCTTAATGAAATACTTCTATCACCGGATCCCATCATACTACCTCTCATAGACTATAACTTTTCTTTTGACGTAAGCGTAGTTATCTTGCTATGAACCAAGAGGATTTGTACACACAATTAATCCCAATCACTAGACAAAATATTTATATTATGGTAAGCACAAAACTACAATTCCAAAGAACAATTCGTAGCCTATTTGGTCAGCCAAGATTGAATGCCATTAATTCATCGATTAACCCTTTCATATTACCCATGATACGATATGACCATAGCCTTGATGTTTTCATCTTCGTATTGTTTTGACATTCTCTTTTTTGTTCTTTCTTTGTGTGTGTGAGTGCAAGAGAGAAAGAGCGAGTCTTCTTTGATTGCACTTCTTTCCAAACCCTAGTCTTCATGGCATCTATGGTTTAACTCCTTCATATAGTTTTTGTTGAGTTCTCTCACAAACTTTCACAGCCATAAGCCCGGTGCTTTCCTGGGAAGACCGCAAATTTCTCGACACCGTGCTATCTTATAGCCTCCCCCTAGCGTACACACTGTCCGGCTGTGCCGGTGGCCTTGCCCATAGGACCTATGTCCTTACATTACCCCCCCTTTGGAGAATCATTTTTGTCCTAAAAAATGAACGTAGAAAAACATTTCTTAAGTGCAGTGACATTCTTCCATGTAGAACTTTCTTCAGGTCTATCTAGCCATTTTACCAACACCTATTGTCTGACATGATGTCTGGTGCAAAGCTCATGAGAATCCAAAATCTTTCTGGACTCATGAGGAATGCTTGGCGGTTCAATAAGGTCAACCAACACATCTGTGTCAATGACATTATCATTCTGTCCTAGCTGTTTTCGTAAACGGCTAACATGAAAAACAGGATGAACTCGTGAGTGCTTTGGAAGAGCTAACTTATAGGCCACTTGACCTATACGTTTGAGAATGGTAAACGGTCCACAATAGCGTGGTGAAAGTCTAGCAACTTTTTCCGTCTTCAGAATTTTTGAATGCTTCGGAACTTTGAGGAAAACCTTGTCTCCTTCTTCAAAAGTAGCAAGACGTCGATGCTCATCTACGTACTTCTTATATCGATCTTGAGCTCGCTTAACATTCTGTCGAGCAACTCGAAGCATGTCAAAATGGTCTTGGAGAAATCCTTCACTTGTTGTATCTTCTCCTTAGCCAACCCCACCGTAACGGGTGATCTAGGTTGAAATCCATACAAAAGCATAAATGGATTAAACCCTGTAGTCACATGCTTTGAACTATTATAAGAAAATTCCAATATAGGTAAGTAGTCTTTCCAAACGGTTTTCTTCTTGCTAACGTACGCTCGTAGCATATCCTATAGCACTTGATTAACTCTTTCTGTTTGACCATCCATTTCTGGATGATCAGCCATACTTAGATTAAGTTCAGTTTCCAACTTTTGGAACACATCTCTCCAGAAGTGATTATCAAACTTTCGATCTCTGTCATTAATGATACTAGCTGGAAGACCGTAGAGTTTGTATATGTGCTCTACAAATAGTTGTGCTAATTCCGGTGTCTTAACCGTAGTCTTAGTGAGAATGAATCGACCCATCTTTGTGAGACGGTCTACAATTACCCAAATGGCATCATGGCCACGATTTGTAGTAGGTAGTCCTACTACAAAATCCATAGAGATACTCTCCCACTTACCTTGTGGAATCTCTAAAGGATGTAAAAGGCCACCTACCTTGAGACGCTCTGCCTTATTAACTTGGCACTGTTGGCAGTTTAGTACCTACTCTTGAACATTGAGATGTAAGCCCGACCAATAAAATTGCCGTCGAACTAAGGCATACATCTTACGGATACCTGGATGACCAGCACTTGGACTATAGTGACACTCAAATAAGATTTGGGGCCTAGAGTCTGAGTCCTTTGGCACACATACTCTACCTTTGTGGAGTAAGTAGCCATCATCAATGGAAAAATTCTTCCATCGCTTAAGCTCTTCCTGAGTAGGGTGGAGCTCTATGTGTTGGAGTTTCTATTTGTGCGTGCAGAGACATGTTGATCAGACCATTCAGAGACATGTGAGTGTGAGGGATCCCTTTCTAAAACTGCAGTCCACACTTTAGCATATGATTGATCTTGTGCACACTTGCCACGTAATGACTCCAAAAATCCACTCTTTAGTTCCGTGAAAGCAAGTGAATTAATATGAGGCATCCGACTTAGTGCATCCGCTACTACATTATATCGCCCCTTGCGATATTGTAGCTTACAATCATAATCTTGAAGGCGGCCCTTCAAGTTGATTTGAGTAGTAAACCATTTGATACTCTCATGTTCAACAACTATTTCAAACTCGGCACCATATAAATAGTGTCGCCACTTTCGTAAAGCGTGAATTATGGCATAGAGCTCTCTCTCATAAACAAAATAATTCTGTTGAGCTCTATCTAACTTTTTACTTTCAAAGGCTATAGGTCTTCCCTCCTGGAGAAGTACCGCACCAATGGCTCTATCACTAGCATCAGTCTCTACCACAAACGGCTTAAGTGGGTCGACGATTGCTAGGATGGGAGCAGTGGCTACAGCTACCTTGAGCTGTTCGAAACTGCGTTTTGGGCTTCTTCCCAAGAAAAGGTCTTACCTTTTGCTTTAAGTTGATCCGTCATAGGAACGATGATTTTGGCATAGTCACGGATATACTGTCGATAAAATCCAGCCATTTGAAGCTCGTCAACCGTGTTGGGATGCGGCCATCGAAGAATGGAAGCGACCTTGTCAGTGTCCATCTTGATGCTAGAATAAGAGATCACATGACCGAGGTAATGTATCTCTGTTTTAAAGAAATCGCACTTGCTTTGCTTAGCATACAATGCGTGAGCTCGTAGCTGTTCAAGCACTAATCATAAGTATTCTATGTGTTCATCTTCAGTCTTACTGTAAATGAGAATGTCATCAAGGAAAACCACAAGAAATTTTCCAAGGTAGGGACGTAAGATACTATCCATGAGTGTCATAAATGTAGTTGGAGCATTGGTTAGACCAAAAGGCATAAAGCAAAATTCAAAATGCCTGAACCTTGTTCTAAAGGCAGTTTTGGAGATATCTTGCAGTAGGATACATACCTGGTGGTATCCTGAATGAAGATCTATCTTTGTATAGTATCTTGCCCTGTGGAGTTAATCAAACAACTCATCCACTCGAGGTAGAGTATACTTGTTCTTGATGGTTATCGCATTTAATCCACGATAACCTACGCACATGCACATAGTACCATCTTTCTTTTTTACCAATAGAATTGGTGATGCCCAAGGTGAAGCGCTAGGTCTAATGAAACCATGAGCGAGGTAGTCAGCTAACTGACTCTCAACCTCCTTGGCTTCTTTAGCACTCATACGATAAGGTGGTTTACTCACCGGTTTAGTGCCTGGCAAGACATCTATGCCATGCTGTACATCACGTGTAGGGGGTAAAGCCGATGGTAAATCACTTGAGAACACATCACTATACTCCGTGAGTAAGTGAGTCAGCTTTTGCCGTGCAAAAAAAGGAGAAAGTAAACTAGAGTTATTTTGTGATGGAGAATCTTGTAATTCTTGTAATGTTTGTTCTACAACAGTTGCACGTTGCTCTATAGAATTAAAATTGAGAGCACTTTGCTCGTTAGATTTGTTAAAACTTCGTTTATCAGTAGAATTCATTGCATTTTGCATACCATTAGAATTCATTGCACTTTGCTTGATAATTCACAAGACTTGGAGACAAGGAGTAACACAAAAAGACTTCATCTATTAAATTTGCTTTCTGCAAAATAGAATGCTCGGTTGTACATATAAGAGGTGTAGATGGTATATTTTTCTCACCAAGCAAAAGCACATGTTTACCATTGACCATAAAGGATAAGGAGTTGTGTTCATAACTAGTGTGTAATGTGTTTCCTAAACCATGCAGCCATTCCCGTCCTAAAACTACATCAGTACGGTCCATGTTCATAACTTGGAAGTCAAGGGTCATCGTATGATCTTGAACAATACGCTCAACCCCTTGAACTACCGTGTCCCATATTTCTTTATCATTCCCAGACATCTGCTCCACCACATACTTGTGAGAGCAGGGAGTCTGTGTAAGCTTCAATTTCTTGACTAGCTTATAGTTCAAGAAGTAATGAGTTGCACCATCATTCACTAAAATACGAACACGTTGTTCGTTAATAGTGCCATGCATGCGAATCAAACCATGGGGGCCAAAGGTGGGTTGCCACATTGAAGCAGGCACACAACACTTGTGCTTTTCTTCCATATGAAGAACCTCTACAACACAATATTTAGGAGATGAATCTAATGTGAGGTGTTGCACCGTGTGCATGGCCTTTTCTTTGCCTTGAAAAAGAGGACAATCTTTCTTGTTATGTTGGTCCAAAAGACATCTAAAACACAGATTGTGTTTCTTTGCACGCTCAAAATCAGCATGCTGAGAGACCCACGCGGAGTATCTCATGATTGTTTAGGCTTCTTAGCCTCTTATGGGCGTGGAGAGGTAGATTGTCTCTTATTCCTCTTGGAACATGTGGGAGATCTACCTCCCCATTGGCTCTTAGCCACATTGCTCTTAGCAAAAGTATTCTTAGAGTAGGGAACATTTCGTTTCCTCTCTTGGTCATCATCATATCTTTGTGCATGACTAATGGCTTCTTCCAAAGTTTTTGGATGTTGGGTCTTGACATGAAGACGATAGTCTTTGTCAAGTCCCCTATTAAAACCCCGTATCTTTTGGAATTCATCTAAACCTTCTAGTTTTAATATGATTTCTCCATACTTCGAAAGGTACTGTGTGAGAGAGAGGCCAGACATGCGGCATGCATCCCATGCTAACCAATTCTTATCTTCTTTATTGGAGTCCAAAAACACTTTGGAGAAAGAAGCTTGAAACGCAGCCCAAGACGGTGTCGTGCCACTCCGATTCCATGACAAGAAAATGAGAAAAGGGATACCAATCTGGTGTATTTGAATCCTACATGATTATTCAGCAGTTATAAGGGCTTGCTAACAAGCCAATTTTTAAGCTAAAAGTATGCCAGTTGCGGCTCTAAGGGCCAAAAGATGTCTTGGTAATGCTAAATAGTGAGTATGCTTAAAGTGGTCATATCTGGGATTTTATTGATGAAAAATGAAGTACTTGAAAGGCTCTACATGCCTGTCTTTATGGCTCGTTGATTGGAGCTACGGTGAAGAAGTTATGACAGTTTTAAGTTGAGTCAGTAGCAAATTCGTACCGGATTGAGAACCTACTAACAGAAGGTCAAAGATGAAAGGAATGCATGGGTCCAAAGTGCTCACTTCCAGGAGCATGTCGGTCTTCCCAGTTCGTCAACAATCGGAGTTTTGGTTGGCAAGATATGGTCAGTTTCTGTAATGCCAGGGGCCGGTTCTGAACTGCCCTGGTCGCCTTGATCAGTCAAATTCATCTGGCTTAATGCAGTGCAGTGCCCGATGTGTATGCCAAATGTTGGCCGATGCGGAAGCAATTTTTATAATATATCTAATGCCTAGCCTTGACGGACATACTTGCATCTTGAAAGCTATGGTGCCATTCAACACACTAGAGTGGGCAGTAGAATTCACGGTGATATTGCTAGTCAGTGGGTGTTGGGAAATGATGTCATGGAGGCAATGCCTTGGTCGATATGTATGTCCAAATGTAGTGCTCTTGAGCTGAGTGGCTGCCCGCAATAAGAAAGGCCGCCCACTAAACTTGGCCACCCAAGGGCTATGGGCGGTATGTGAGCCAAAGGTGATGCCCTTCAAACCATGACCAAGGGCCCACTTAACCTAAGGCTGCTCAAAACCTAAGGGTGGCCACCCGCCCAAGCCATCTAAAGGCCACCCATTCAATTACTAAGGGTTTGTGTGTGAACAAAAGGGGAATAAGCAAAGCCAAGGTGTGGCGGCAGCGAGGGAAGCGAAGGACAAAGGGAGACGGGCTTGTGCTGGCCGGCATAGCGCTCGAATGAAGGTAGCAAAGAGACAGAAGTTGCAGAGCAGACCATTGCGAAGCTTTTCGGTGCCACTCTCATCCAATTCCACGCTACTCCGGAATTTGCCTGCCACGTCATCTAAGGGGTACCCATTAGCGACATCGCTAATGGGTAGGCCCCTTTTAGCAAGAAATAAAGTTCATGCAACTTATAAAAAGGAAAGGATGCGGCTCTCAAGAGCTCTCTCATTTTTTTGGAAGATCTCTCCTCTTTTTGAAGGGACTGCCTTCTCTCCCGGGAAGGAAGCTAAGAAGCCATAATCCTTAACACACATTAGCCGAGCCTAATCTCTAATCTATTAAGCCATAACCTTAAGCTCTAAACTGAGCCACCATAATCCTAAGCTCTAGAATAAGCCCATCATAATCTACCAAATCCTACTGCTAAGCCGGCATCTTAACCCAAAACCCCATATTAATTCGAATTCTATCTTCTTCTCGTTCATTTAAGCCGTAATTTTAAGCCATAAAATCCAAGCCGCAATTCTAAACCAAACTTCTTATGCCATAAACTTGAGCCACAATTGTAAGTCAAATCGTAATTCTTCAGGCCATTCAAAACCGAAGCTCCCATAGCCATAGTGAAAGGTAAATCGATTCTCTTTCAATATTGAAGCACCAGGAGGGAACGAATCACGTCAGTAATGATTGTCTCGATTAGCACCTGGATTAAGACAGGTTCAACCTTGGAGGGAGCATAAATGCCTCCTTTAACGATTGATTAAACATGGATACTATTTATTATTTGGTTTAAGTTAAACTGTTTGTTTTGAGCTCCGTTTTCGTTAATTGTGTATGCTGCAACTCTTTTCCCCGCACCTCTCACAGCCAGTGGCCCAGTGCCTTCTCGGCACCTTTCGAATACAAATCCTTCGACATTCTTGGTAAACCCGACGCGAAATGAGCCGGGGTGGGAGGTAAAGATGGAGATTCCAATAGAGTTGATGCAATTTATCGAAGATTACAATTTCAATAATTTGATAAAAATCTAGCGGCAGCAGATCTGCCAAAAATGTTGAGCTTAGTTCAGAGATGTTTGCAAGAAGTAAAATCTATGAAGATGAAAGAGCAGATTGATGATGCAGTGGAGATGGCACTTGATGTCGTACAGGAACAGTGTGGAATTTTTCAAGGACATGATCCAGATGGACTCCTTGCACGCTGTCAAGTGGAGATGAAGAGGATGATTTTGACTTTTAAAGAAGTGGTAACCTCTGAGTTTAAAGATAAGGTTCGAGAACTGGCCGTAACATATCCCACGCAGTGGGACTATTTTGCAAATGGGTTTGTTACGAAAGCTCAAAGATTATCGAGCTGGCAATGAAGGAGATTAATGAATGAAGCCAGATTGTTTTCTATAAAGAAGAAGGGGATCAGATGCAGTTCCTTAATTATGATCAATTTTGGAATCATATTTCTGCAAGAAGTAAAGCCAATGCAAATACAACTTTGGAAGTAGAAGATTCAACTTCAAAGGACCATATTTTGAGCAACCTATCAAAGGTAAATCATGAATTTAATGCTGAAACACAAATATATGATTTTTTTCCAAAGATTACTCGCATGGAAGTTACCTCGAATAATGGTTCTAGTGAAGGGCTAGACTGTACAACAAAATTTTTTCAAGCTACTGACCTTGGCATGGGATGCTCTTAACAAGTCTATCAAGAAGATGAGCCACTACAGGCTTCTAATGGATTTATTGGCACTATAGCTGAGCAGGGCAACAAGTTTACTACAGATGATTGTATAAATAAAGCTATTATATACACGACAGCTGATGTAATGGCCGAGGTTGTGGACCTAACACAGGATGTGCCTGATAATGCCAATGAACCTATGTTTGTTCCTAGAAATATGCTTGCTGATTCTATTATCACAAAAGAAGATTCCATAATTGAAGGTTTTTGGGCCCAGTCTGAAGGAGACGGTTATAGCAGTATAGGAAAGCTTTTTGATGCATGTACCCCTTCAGAAAGGGTGCCTGAAGAACCTTTTCAAAGCTATAATGGCTTGCTAAGTAGCATGTATGCAAATGATGAAGGAGAGGATGATATTGAAGATTTCCTAGATCATGCTGATTGTGAACAGGATATTGACATGGATTTTATATCTATGCTTATATACAGGCTGCAAGAGGAGCCAACTTCTATAGTTTTGATGAATGTTGAGACTTCCAAGGGTGATTTTCCCAAGGATACGTACTATGGATGAATATCTACAGGATAAAGCTAATGTACATTATCAAACTCAAAAACCAGGTAAAAATATCTCCAATGATATAGGTCCAGAAAGTCCTAAGGTTTTTCATAATGGCTATGAAGCTAGAGGGGGTGATGATGCTAAATCATCCTTGATACAACATAAAGTGCACAGGGCTTTTCATTTCTTTGGACAATGTGCTAAATATGGCTGGATTTGGATACTATTCCTAGTAATTCTTATGTCAGTGATGTCTTGGATACCAGTAAAAGGGAGTCATAATTCTTTAATTCTTGCTGGTAACGACCTTAAGTTACCAAAAGTTTATGAAATATGGCTGCTGCACTATGCTTCAGGTGAAGCTCTAGTATATTGCGGAGGCCATCAATGCTATGTGATCTTAATGGTATTTGATCCAAGTGATTCAACATATCTTCAAAAGCAAGTTCACTATGGATTGGTATTTTTGAGTATATATTGTGGTTTCTTTCTCCTAGATCCTGGAATAGCATACTTGGAGCAGCAATGCTTGAAGTTGATTGATACAGGATATGTATGCTCATATGGATATTATGATGAGCCACTATTGGGGCAATTTCTTATTATCCCATTTGATCCTGGGAGCTATTGAAGAGCAACTTGTAGATTCAAGGATATCGCTTATTTTCCTATAGCAGGTTACTTGGCAGTAGATTTGTTTTTGGATGTATGCTAAGACATAAGTGTTTTTGGTTATATGATCAATAAGCTTACATCGCTAGCTTTCAATTGACATTTTGGACAATTGTTATAGTATCTTCACATCTTTTGAGATGGTTTTGCTACCAGAACTTGAAGTAAAGGACTTGACGAGCATTCCGTGTGCAGACAGAGTAAGGCATACCTGAGCTTGACAAGGTTCCCTAAAGCGAGCTGATGGTCAATTTGTGTGCATAAGTAATTGGAGCACTTGAGTTTGACGGGGTTCACTAAACATATTTTTTATAATTGAATGCTTTGGAGATACGACCACTACGGTTCAAAGATTTATGATGGAACAACTACCAGATAATTGAGCTAGACTATTGATGATATGATTTAAGCCTTATTTTGTTTTACAAGTCCTTACCAATTGCGTGAGCTTGATGACAAGTAGCTTAAGGTGTGTATAGCAGATGCAGCTTGAAGACCGGTTGGCACCACAGACCGAAGGCTGTGCAGGTTCAGAGGGGGTGGATGTCGTGCAGCTCCGCTTCCATGACAAGAAAATGAGCAAAGGGATGCCAATAAGGTGTATTTGAATCCTACATGATTATTCAGCAGTTATAAGGGCTTGCTAAAAAGCCAATTTTTACGCTAAAAGTGTGCCAGATGCGGCTCTAAGGGCCAAAAGATGTCTTGGTAATTCTAAATAGTGAGTATGCTTGAAGTGGTCATATCTAGGATTTTATTGATTAAAAATGAAGTACTTGAAAGGCTCTACATGCTTGTCTTTATGGCTCGTTGATTGGAGCTACGGTGAAGAAGTTATGTCAGTTTTAAGTTGAGTCAGTAGCAGATCTGTACTAGATTGAGCACCTGCTAATAAAAGGTCAAAGATGAAAGGAATGCATGGGTCCAAAGTGCTCACTTCGAGGAGCATGTCGGTCTTTCCAGTTCGTCAATCGGGGTTTCGGTTGGCAAGATATGACCAGTTTCTGTATCTGACCAGTTTCTGTATCGCCCGGGGCCGGTGAACCGCGCTTGTCGCCTTGATCAGTCAAATTTATCTGGCTTAATGCAGTGTGGTGCTCGATGTGTATGCCAAATGTGGGCTGATGCGAAAGCATTTTTTATAACATATCTAATGCCTAGCCTTGACGGACATACTTGTATCTTGAAAGCTATGGTGCCATTCAACACTAGAGTGGGCATTAGAATTCACGGTGATATTGCTAGTCAGTGGGTGTTGGGAAATGATGTCATGGAGGCAATGTCTTGGTCGATATGTATGTCCAAATGTAGTGCTCTTGAGCTGAGTGGCTGCCCGCAAGAAGAAAGGCCGCCCACTAAACTTGGCCACCCAAGGGCTATGGGCGGTATGTGAGCCAAAGGTGATGATGCCCTTCAAACCATGGCCAATGGCCCACTTAACCTACGGTCGCCCAAAACCTAAGGCTGGCTGCCCGCCCAAGCCATCTAAAGGCCGCCCATTCAATTACTAAGGGTTTGTGTGTGAACAAAAGGGGAATAAGCAAAGCCAAGGCGTGACGGCAGTGAGGGAAGCGCAGGACGAAGGGAGACGGACTCGCGTTGGCCGGCATGGCGCTCGAATGAAGGCGGCAAAGAGACGAAAGTTGCAGAGCAGACCATTGCGAAGCTTTTCGGCGCCACTCTCATCCAATTCCACGCTAGTCCAAAATCCGCCTGCTACGTCACCCATTAGCGACATCGCTAATGGGTAGGCCCCTTTTAGCAAGAAATAAAGTTCATGCAACTTATAAAAAGGAAAGGATGTGGCTCTCAAGAGCTCTCTCGTTTTTTTTGGAAGCTCTCTCCTCTTTTTGAAGGGACTGCCTTCTCTCCTGGGAAGGAAGCTAAGAAGCCATAATCCTTAACACACTTTAGCCGAGCCTAATCTCTAATATCTTAAGCCATAACCTTAAGCCCTAAACAGAGCCACCATAATCCTAAGCTCTAGACTAAGCCCGTCATAATCTACCGAATCCTACTGCTAAGCCATCATCTTAACCCAAAACCCCATATTCATTCGAATTCTATCTTCTTCTCGTTCATTTAAGCTGTAATCTTAAGCCATAAAATCCAAGCCGCAATTCTAAACCGAACTTCTTATGCCATAAACCTGAGCCACAATCGTAAGTCATATCAAAATTCCTAAGGCCGTTCAAAACCGAAGCTCCCATAGCCATGGCGGAAGGTAAATTGGTTCTCTTTCAATCTTGAAGCAGCAGAGGAGGAAACAAATTAGATCAGTAACGATTGTCTCGATTAGCACCTGGGTTAAGACAGGTTCAACCTTGTAGGGAGCATAGACACCTCCTTTAAGGATTGATTAATCATGGATAGTGTTTATTTTTGGTTTAAGTTAAACTATTTGTTTTGAGCTTTGTTTTCGTTAATTGTGTCTGCTACAACTCTTTTCCCCGCAGCTCTCACAGCCAAGGGCCCGGTGCCTTCCTGACTCACCTTTCGAATACAAATCCCCCGACAACGGAGGACGAGCATCTATTGGAAATGTCATCCACCACCTATAGGCCTTGCGTTTAAGAGATAGACTTGTTTCCACAGCCGTCTTTATATCCAGGCCGTGTCTCAATCTATGAATATCACTTTATTTGTGTAAGAACGTATTGACCGCATCCTTGTTGCGATCACGTTGTTCCCCATGAAACTCAGGAATGGTGATATTCTTAAGTAATGCATTGCTACCTTCTCCATCTTCTGCAGCTCTTGTCTCTTGGACTCCTTGAGTCGTGCGAGCTTGGTTCCCTTGAACCGTGCCACTTGTGGCTCCTTGAGTCGTCTGTGAATTCATAAATTTCACAAGTAACTCCTAAAGATTGGTAACATTTGCATTGAGTGCAGAAAGGTTGCTTCCAAGTACGCTTTGGCGATGTTCCAAAGTCTTGAAAAAAGCCATATCTACAAGCCCATGATCTCCTAGATCATCATCATCATGCATATTAGTGTCAGTAGCATCTGTGGTGCCCTGATTTTGATCTACGTGCTCAAAATCAAACATGTGTGTAGGTGGGATATCCTCAGTGGCCATGGTAAACACACACAAATGCAAAGAGAGAAAAAAAAACAACTTGTACCTTGAGAAGAATTGAAGTCTTTGTGTTTTGTATGCTCCGTGATTTGCGTTGCATGTGAACCTCGCCTTGCGGGAATTTGAGTGCTTCACTTGTCGTTCATTGTAAGAACACTTTTGATGATTCTTCACAAAGACTCGTCGTTTTGTGAAGGCTTTTCTTCACTTTGAAGCTACCTCCTTGAGGAAAAAAGAATTTTTGGAGGAAAACTTGCCTTCCTCCAAGAAGTGAAAAGGAAGGGTGAAACTACTTCCTTGAAGTTTGAAGCTTTCAGTTTACTTCTAATTTTCCTTTCTACACAAGTAGACTATCTTTCCTTGTTATACATAATAAGGGCGAATAGCTTGATGGTAAAGTGTTGGCCTCTTACCCTCATGGGGTGGGTTCAACCCTCCTTCATGCAAGGGTTAAGCGGGCCTTCCTACGTGCGTAGCCAATGGCGCCAATTAAAGCCTTCAGAGCCTCGATGCCGTTGAGTTACCGGTTGACTTTGCCTTGGTCGTGCGCTCTGGAGGGCGTAGGTGGGGCGGCCATGGTCGGCTGTAGCTATCTGTCCATGCTCTGCTCGTATAGTAAACTGTGCATGCCTTCTTTTTGCTGCACAACGGAGACGTCGCTGTCTGTGGAACGTGGGAGGGAAGTAGGGCGTCACACGCACATGCAAGCCGCTTTTAGCCTCCTTCCAAAAATAGCTCTGATACCAGTGAAAGGGCGGTGGTAATGCGTGTGCTAGTCTCCACCCAACCGTGCTATCTTATAGCCTCCCCCTAGCGTACACACTGTCCGGTCGTGCCGGTGGCCTTGTCCATAGGACCCATGTCCTTACACACACACACACACACACACACACACACACACACACACACACACACACACACACGCAGAGAGAGAGAGAGAGAGAGAGAGAGAGAGAGAGAGAGAGAGAGAGAGAGAGAGAGAGAGAGAGAGAGAAGACATAAAACGCCAGAGATGGGGAAAGGGGGCGACCAGTCCCCCCCACTGACTACCAGAGCAAGAGACCAATAGTACATATGTGCCCAGGGGGGGGGGGTAGGGAAATGCCAAATAAAAGCCCATACGAACCAACAAGAAAAAATAGAAATTTGAGGGCGCTCGGACAAGGTGGGCGGCCGGCCCACAAGTGGGTGGTCGGATAGTGTAGTCTAAATGCATATGAAAAGGGTGGCCAGCCCTGAGGCACACTAGCCGTACATGCATGCCCTAGACCTATGATGCAGCAAAGTGGTGTAAGTCTAACATTTTAATAGCCCCTAGGTGGTTCAACCTTAAACTGGGAGGACCAATGGGCGAGCTCCGTGGAATGGGGAGAGATTACTAAATACTTCCAGAACTCCATCACTCACTGGTCCCTTGGATGTCTAAAGCCAATAATATACCATTGAACCCGCTTTGGAGGGACACAACTAGAAAGATGAACGTTAAGGGTCTAAGTCATCTGGCCCATTTCTGGGATAACACTAAGAGAATATTGAAACATATTGATCAACTAGCATCTCAATTCAATTTAAGTGGGATATAAATTCTACTAGCAATGAGAGTTCTGGAAGAGCTGGATAAGAGTTATATGTCGATGTGTGAATCATAGTTTGAGTGGAAGTCTGGCGATGGCCCAAGAGTTGGTAATTTGGGAAACCAAAAACTAAAGGATGTTTATCTCTCTCTCATGGTCTTGAGTGTTTGGTTCTCTCGCCTCAACAAGCATTGGGAGAAACAGTGGCCAGAAGCAAGATGGGGGTCGGTAGTGAATAACATTTGAGCCCCACAATGGCGCATGGCAACGAAGTGCTTTGTATGGAAGGTACTGGTGTGGGCTTTGGTGACATGAGTGAAAATTTATGCCAGGGGGATTGACCCATATAGATGTAGTGGCTGCAAAATGTCTTGTGAGGACCTTCCTCATCTATTCAAGGACAGAGCCCGACGATCCATAGCCTAGCAAAAAAATGTGCAAGTGGGTTTAGAAGACATGGAGGATATACTTCTTTAAGAATGATTTGTTCTTTGGAGGGATGAGGGTGAAAAGCCAAGTGCTCCTTATATGCAGTCAAGTTGTCAAAGTTTTCTACTTTAAAGAAAATTTGGAAGGCCACGAATTGTAGGGTGTTTGAGAATGCTCTCTAAATGCTAGTTTCAATGAAATAGTACTTGAATGCACGGAGCTAATTGTCTTGATTGGTAGAAGGAAAGCTTCGAACGATTGAGATTGGCCATCAACGCCATTCTGACGGGACAAAATTGACCTGCTGAGGGGTTGTTGGTTGCCTCTTTGGGAAACCCGATTGCTATCCAATGTAATATGTTAGCTGTTTTTTTTTCCCCCAAACTCACAATAGTGAGTGTATGTACTATTGTATTCACTAAAATAATGTACATTGTCAAAGATACCTCAAGCTCAAGATGAGCCTTGAGGGCATATGCTAAGTCCTAAATATTGAATGCAATCTTAGTTTCGTATGTAAGAGCCAAAGCCCCCCTACACCACTAAATTATTAGTGCTATCAAGAAGTAAATGGCAATATTGTGGACACACATCAGAAGAGAATGTTACTAAATCTACCCTCTCATTTGATGAATATTGCTTTACCTGAAAACATGGGCGTGTGTAAAAATGATGCAACTTCATTACGAGTCACCAAGGGTTAAGCATTTATAAGAGAATGAGATGTTATCTAATAAGTTGTAGAGGCTACCTGCACAACCACGTCCTTGTGCATATCCATCACCATGAAATCCATGTTGGCAAGAGCAATAGTACCCAGGAACTTGCTGCACAATGGTTATGTTGGAGTGGTTGGAGCATGCAAACTTAGGACTTTGTTCAATGTCTGCAATAGATTGTGTGTGGTTTGATGGCAAGGCCCAACTGAGTTTTACTCCATAGGTTTGCCTCGAAAAGTCTGTATATTTGGGGTAAAAGATGGTTGAATACATACTGCTGCATGAGCTCATTGGGGGGTTTACATCACCGGTCTCCAAATACTGAAGCTGAATATTAACTTCTCGAAACGATGTCTCGCGACGAGCCAAGTTGGAGGTACAACATGCGGGACCTCCACACCTTTGGTCAACCTCATCATCTAAAAAGAAGTTTGCAGCAAAGAGAGAATATTTGACCTTGAGCAAAATATTTCTTTGGTAATCAAATAAGATTTAATACTATTTTTGAAGATGATGGCCAGTTTAGGAGAAGAATACTTTCAACGTCATAGGGAGGGGGGGGGGGGGGGGGGGGGGGGGGGGGGGGGGGGGGGGGGGGGGGGGGAGAGAGAGAGAGAGAGAGAGAGAGGAAGAAGAAGAAGAGAACTTTAATGTCGTAGGAAACTATCCCAAGAGACCTTAAAGGTCTATCTTACGAGGAGAGTTGAACTCAATACCATTTTCCTCTTTTTATTAGCACTTGCGCACACCCACACACACCCCCGAGAGAGAGAGAGAGAGAGAGAGAGAGAGAGAGAGAGAGAGAGAGAGAGAGAGAGAGAGAGAGAGAAGCATCTTGGGAACAATCTGAAATACCAAAGACAGTCGACTTTATCTTTCTAGTGGGTTTCAATCCTTATTTTGGGACAGCTTCTAAAAATTGTTTTCTAAAAATTGGGACAACTTACACATGGAATTTTTTGAGGTAAAGTGGACGTATTTGATTGAAGTCTTGTTGACTAGATTTCTGGGTGGTTTTGTCATGTTTAAATTTAAAATTTAGAGGATTTTTTTTTTATAAAATTTATAGATTGGATAATACACTAAACTTAGATTTTTTTTCCCGAGCACTGAAACGTGGAAGAAGAAGATTTGTCCGATAAATTTTGAAATCAAGACGTGTTATTCAAGAGAGACTTAGGACACAGAATATTGTGCGTGTGTGTGGGTGAGAGGGTGAGCACAAACCTGAGCAAAGCACATAGCAACCACCAACCTCTATCGTTGATTCATACGGCTCTGACGTAGAGGCGTTCGGAAGTAGCTTAGCGCCAACGATAACACCCAATACGGAACAACCAAAGCTACCAAAGAGGTTGTCGTCAGAAAAGAAGAAAGGGGAGGGGAAGGGGGGAAGTGCCAAGGTAGGTGGTGTGGAAGGGACACATGAAGTGCCATTGGTGGTGAGGGAGGCATTAAGGCCGGTGGCATCCACAATGATACTATCAAAGTCTACGTGCAATACTCTTCTAGGGACGGATGCATTCCAGTAATCAGTCATGTTAGTGATGTTGCTCAAATATAAGCGCTCTTGACCTTGGGAGAGCTGGCAGTCGAGATCGAAGAAGGAAGAATACGATGGGCAGTGGGTGTTGTCGCTGAGTTTGAATGGATAGCTTACCCGCACACCGCCGCACGTTTGGTTGAAGCAATCTTGCTGTAATATATCATGGGTATCTGCTTGAGAGAGAGCTCGCCATCGCCCACTACATGAGCTCAACATTAACGCGACAAGACTCATGATCATGAACCTTGGCCAGCTGCCCCCCGGCATAGCATGCATGTCTCCCCCCCCCCCCCCCCTCTCTCTCTCTCTCTCTCTCTCTCTCTCTCTCTCTCTCTCTCGGAGTTGTTCCTCTTCTTCTTCTTCCTCTCTCTCTCTCTCTCTCTCAGTGCGCGAGAAACCTTCAAATTATGGACGGACTCCTGACAGCGCTCTTCACGAACCACAGGAGCTGAACTTTTCACCTTTCACTGCTCGAGATAAACTTTTCTGCCCACATAAAAAGAATGAACGCTGGATGAGCACTATTAAAATCGTGGCGCTGGTGGATGAGCATCGCCCTTGGGAAATAGATGGATGTTGACATGGGACATTCCCATTGTGTCTCTCTCCATATTGTATAGAGAACAATATCATAAACCACTCCCACTTCATACCAAGCTAGATGTGATTAGGGGTAGTGGTCTTCGAGCCCCCACTTCATACACATATTCCCTTGCTCCCAAACATGCTTAGCTAGTGTGCGGTCCCTCCCTCCCAGTGTAGTTAGGGACCCTCCCAGTGTAGTTCATGATGTTGTAGGAATCCACAACATGAGAATGATAGTGGATTGTATCATGAATTTCACCATAGAGGTCATTTCCTTCGTCCTCAACTTGATTTTTCTACCTATTTGTCAGACCATGACTTTCAGTAGGATTGGTTGATGGTACATTTGCAACCTAGGGTTTTGATAGAGCTTGCGATCGTCTGGACATGGCGTGGCCTTGCGTGCGAGGGGTCTTCATTGGGGAGGCTCACATTGATCACCTATGGGAGGAGGTGACAAGGTGTCTATGGATTAACGACAGCCGCGAGGCATGTGCCAGAGGTGGGGGATTTTTCCGGGAGGAGGGCACCTAAGCCGCTCATTCCTGTCTATCAAAGCTTGCTCATCCACCCTAGTTTTTGGTTATGGGAGAGGCCTCTCTCGCACATCTCTTTCGGGTGGCAATGGTGGCCTTGAATTTTCTCCGTGTGGTGCTTTGGCAAGGCGATGGCCTGTGGCAAGCTCTTCTCCTTGGTGGCAATGGATCATCGCATGGAAAGGGGCTTGGCTCCCCTTATAGCCTGCTTGTTCCTCAGTTATGTTGTTGCTTCTTGAGGTCCTATTGTTGGTGCTAGGCTCTCCACAAAAGCCTGAGATCCAGATGTGATGGTTCTCAAATGGTGGGTCCCTTGGTTTTTCCCCAAATGTGGGTCTCTATGATGCGAGGTGAAGGATATTGCAGGCTCCCCCATTATGCAATTGTACTTGGTTGTAATTTTTGCAAGGTGGCTCTCTAATCAACCCGATGCTTAAGTACGTACTAGTATGTGACCGGCGCAATGCTGCGGCCAAGAAAAGCATGTCAATCAGATCTCTCTCTCTCTCTCTCTCTCTCTCTCTCTCTCTCTCGCACACACACACACACACACACACACACACACACACACACACACATACGAAGTCATATAGAGGTAGGGGTGTGTGTGTGTGTGTGTGTGTGTGTGTGTGTGTGTGTGTGTGTGTGTATCTATGCATCCACATGTGAGGAGAATGGAACTCTAGTCCTTGGAATCACTCTAAAAAGATAACAATGCATAGGTTTGCCTTCTCTCTCTCTTTATCTCTCTCATATTAGACCTTGAGATAAAGACTCATCGAGTAAATCTTTGCTATCTTTTTCTCCACCTATTTTTCTCCCTTCCTCTATTCTTTTGAGTTGAAGACCTGCTAGGTAGCTCTCTCTCTCTCTCTCTCTCTCTCTCTCTCTCATAAAGAACATGGAGTGCTTTTAGCGGACTGGTTGCGACTGATTCATCCTTCACACAACTTCTAATAAGCACAGTCTGTTGAGTCGTGGCTAGAGCTGTTTTCACCTAAGCCATTATCTTTTTATCCTCTAATTACCAGCCCCAACAGTTAATGGCTCGAGCAAACTTTGTACAAAGCACCCTTCTACTACTACCAAGTGCTCCCCACCAACGAACGATGCCTATCGCTCAAAAAAACCTAGGTTTAGAGCAATTCCACCTATGAATTTTGAGATTCACCTTTAAATTCCAAGTCAATTCCATTCAAAGGCGAGATCACCAACCAAGCTCAAAGAAATCTAGCATAAAAACCTTCAAAAAAATAGCCGAGTGTTGCAAGAGTTGTCCCCCATTGTCCACCTTTTCCATCTCTTGAGCTCCCCTCCAACCTTGGGCTTGCCTGCCTTCTACCTTGGATTAATCAGATCAAACTTTTTCAATTACGTCAATTCTCGATTTTCTTGATTCTTGATTTTGTGGATGTCAATTTTTCGATTGCTAATTGTAAGACCGATGCTTATTCTCCCTCCCCACTGTCTCTAGTGCCAGTGTAAGAACCCTCTTACCCCCCCCCCCCCCCCCCGCCCCCCCTCTCTCTCTCTCTCTCACGCACACACACACACTCACTCGCATAGGTTGTAGTGAATGGCACTCTCTCTTACTCACTCACACATGTGATCTCTCTCTCTCTCTCTCTCTCTCACACACACACACACACACACACACACACACACACACACACACACATGATGAACTAATGGACCATTCTCTATTTCTCAACAATCTCACTCACACACAAAAGCTTGCAATTAGCAACATTGCATTCTCTCTCTCTCTCTCTCTCTCTCTCTCTCTCACACACACACACACACACACACACACACATGTACCCACATTCTCTCTCTCTCTCTCTCTCTCTCTCACACACACACACACACACACACACACACACACACACACACACACATGTACCCACAATGTATGCAGGACATCCACAACAAATCTCTAGACTTCCATCGCTGAATCTTTGAGCTCGTTGTGCTTCATTAATGCAATACAAAAGTGGAAGGCTTTTGTGCAGCGCTCTAACACCTCAATGAATGGCACATCGACTCTGTCTCTCTCTCTCTCTCTCTCTCTCTCTCTCTCTCACACACACACACACACAGGCACACACACACACACACACAGGCACACACACACAAAAAGGTAGCATCTCTCTCTCTCTCTCTCTCTCTCTCTCTCTCTCTCTCTCGCTCGCACGTGCATGTGCACACACAGCCTCCAAAGAGTGGTTTATTGGGTGACATAGAGGGAAGTTCTTTATAGCCTTCAAAATGAAAAGTGAAGCCACCCTTCAAATGGCTTTTAAAAGTAAAAGTAGTCCGAGTGGTCATTGTTGAAATTTGAGGGCTGAAGTGAAACTCCATGGCCTTCCTATAAATATGATAAATATAGTACTAAGTTCTTTTGACTTTACATTGGCATGATTGAAAAGCCTTTTCATTTTGTTACCATCTTAGTACTTGCCCTTCACTTTTAAATTTCAAATTAAATTTTTTAAAAGGTTCTCTTTGAAATGAAGAAGAGTGTGACATGTGGAGGGTCTCTCCTTCCTTGAAAATTTTAAGCTCCAGTATAAAGAGTATAGATGAGATATTTTGAGCTTTTGCTAGTTGTGCTCGAGTGACTTAGCTTTGGAACCTTTTCTAATTCTTTTTGGACTATCTCCATGGCTCATTTTGAGCATGATGCATTTGTATGGTTGATGATTGTTAATATAACTTAACTCTCTCCAATCTCTACTTGCAGAGAGTATTACAAAAAAAGGATTGGTTGATGGTTTCCCATCTCTCATTTGTCATGTCTCACATTTTGTACACATTAAATTTAATAGTGATGTGGTTGCTTATGGTCATGTGGCTTTCCACCTCTATACAAACAATTCCTTTGCTCGTGGCTTGATTCATACTCACACCCGGGCCATTATTCATGCATGATATATTTTTCAAATAAAATACGTATAGCTATTGGCATTTGATGTAGCAACATACTCTACTTCCATGGTAGATTGAGATGTACAATCTTATAAACAAGATATCATGAGACTACACTACTAGTGAATGTAAAGACATAACCTATTGTAGACCTTCTATTGCCCACATTCCTATATAGCCTATATCCATGGCTACCACCTACACACGTCCTTGCATCCAAAAAAATGCACAACTCTTTCATACGATTCAAATAACTCATCACATCTTTCACTCATTTGTTACTATATACATGTGGTAGCAGTGTGTGTGAACACACTTAGGATTGCCGATGCATTTTTTCTCTCACTAGGAGGTTTTTTTCCCTGTGCATTGTATGTACCCCCATAACTCTAGGGATAACTAATCTTTCCATTGCACACTAAGTAATACACTCTCTGTTGTGTGCCGTGGTCTTCCTTCGTCTTCTCCAAGTTGTGTGTGTGTTTTCCTACAATCATAATTCCAACAAATGGTATGAGAGTAGGTTGCATCCTCTCGGGCTTAGTCGCCATTAGCTCCAGCACACGCCTGCTCACTTTCTCCGATTTTTGTGAGATTTGACGAGCGTTAGCAAGTAAACAAAGTTTTACTCCATAGGTTTGCCTCGAAAAGTTTGTATAGTTGGGGTAAAAGATGGTCGAATACATACTGTTGCATGAGCTCATTGGGGGGTTTACATTACCGGTCTCCAAATACTGAAGCTGAATATTAACTTCTAGAAACGATGTCTCGTGACGAGCCAAGTTGGAGGTACAACATGCGGGACCTCCACACCTTTGGTCAACCTCATCATCTAAAAAGAAGTTTGCACCAAAGAGAGAATATTTGACCTTGAGCAAAATATTTCTTTGGTAATCAAATAAGATATAATATTATTTTTGAAGATGATGGCTAGTTTAGGAGAAGAATACTTTCAACGTCATAGGAGATCTCAAAGAATATCTGTTCAATGAGTCTTAAACTCAAGGTCTATTAACAATAGAGAACTGAGATAACCAATCTACCACACTTAGATGATACAACGAGTTGTGATTGGAGCTTATAGATGAATTTGAATTGAATACATTAAGAGTGATAATTTCTCGGGTTCTTCCCTCACAGTTGCTTCGTTTCAAAACCTGTGCAAGCAGTCTATTTATTACACAATATAAGTTGGTTTTTAACACAAATTGTCAATTGTAATTTAGAAAACAGATTATTTCTTTGGTCTTTGTAAAAAACAAAAAATCATTGGCTTGCGTTTGTCATCATATCTGAAGCTCATTACTCAAACCAGAGCATGGAGAGAGAGAGAGAGAGAGAGAGAGAGAGAGAGAGAGAGAGAGAGAGAAGAAGAAGAAGAAGAGAACTTTCCTTAGGCAAGCTTAGCCCTAGCTTGCCTAAGGTCAAAGGTAAGTTTAGGTCGGGTTCCCACCTCAAGCTCAGCCCTAGCTTGCCTAAGGTCAAAGACTTTTAACACTAACCATTGGATGTCTTTAATGAAGCTAACCCTAAGTTATTTTTAAGCTCCATTAGTTAAACTTGCTCTTTGACAGACCATCTCTCATCTCAACCCCTTTACCATTGGCCCTGTGTTGAGATAGATCCTAAGCACATGTCTATATTCTAACCCTTGTTCCCATTTATTATCCCACATTAAATGATCAGTTTAATATGAGAAAACTAATGGTTATTCTTATTAAGTGGATCATAACCTTTGTCAAGATGTCCTCATTTGGGGATGTTGAATATATATCAATAGCAACATTTCAAAAGTTTAGAAAGCTAAATTCTTGCTTTCCAAAATGTTATTTGTTTCCATACTATGCCTATGCCAAGCTTGACTTAGAGAAATGACAACTTGAGATGGAGGTGTAGATATATAGGGGTGACTTATTATTGATTCTTGTTTCATCATATATATTATAAAGCCTTTGAGTTTCCACCTTTTTGAGTAGTGTTGACAAGTTTTTGGTATCAAACCTTCTTAAATATCCCTATTCATTCGCTATTGGTAGCTATTTATTTGGTATTGCTAAAGATCATACTGACGAGAGCAAAGCGAACCCCGAACCCCGACGGCCTTTAAAACACCGGGGACCGAATGGCGCGCCTCGAGCCTGTCATGGTAAAGCAAACAGGGGGCACCACCTAGCTTCAGCGGCTAGGACGCAAACAACACACCACCATAACAAAGTTTTCATCCAAGAGAGATGGATGCTTGGGAGTAATGATGAAGAGGAAAGGGAATGAGATCAAGTGAGAGAGAGAGAGAGAGAGAGAGAGAGAGAGAGAGAGAGAGAGAGAGTGAGGGAGGGGGTATAGCGGCTTAGTACTTAGGCACCACAAAAGGATGGCGAATCCGCACACCCTTCACACATACACAAGCTCACTCCAAAACACAAGACTAGGTGGCGATTCCGCACACCTCACATGGGCAAAACATGGCAAGAAAACATACTCACAAAACCTCAAGCTTTATTTAGAGAATTAGGCGATGAAATGGGGAGAATAGGGTAGGGGAATGAGAAGGGAGAGAGTGGTAGAGCACATGGCGGATAGGTGGGAGTTGATGGCGAAGACTCGCACGAGGATTATGGCCATCATCCTTCATTTAATTGCCCTTCATCTTCCATAGCCAAGGGTGTAGAGGTCATGCTCAAAACAAGCATGGTGATTGCGGTGATGGTGATGGTGATGGTGATGGTGTGGGTGTGTGTGTGTGCACTAGGCACACACAGTGCATAGTGTGTTCTTTGGTGATGTTGTGTCCCTAGTGTGATGGTGACCCCTCTTTATATAGGGGAGGAGGGGGGAGAAATTCTAGAATTTAGAAATGAAGAAATCATTATCTACATAGGCCATGTGACTGTGGGCCCCACTTGTCTGGCTGTGTGTATATGTGCCAGAACAGCAGTCTCATGAGAGAGAGACTAAGAGAGAGAGATAGGTTGATGAAAAAAAGTGAGAGGTGACATGGAGAATAAAGTAATTACAAGAGGGGAGAGAGGGGAGTGTGTTCAGAGGTGAATCTGTGTGCAGATGTGTGTGAACACAAGAAAAATCAGGTAACCACCGGGTGGGGATGGGTCTGTGGGCACCTTTTTCAATGAAGCTGAGTGTGTGTGAGTGTGGGGGAGGTTATTTAGCTACAAGACAAGAGACATGGCGCCCTTTAGAGAGAGAGGGGGGTATTTGGATCTTGGGATATGATAGGAGAGAGAAAGAGGGGGTGGGGTATACTATTTTGGAAGATAGGGTCAGTTGCATGTGAGTTAGGGTGCATTATTGGTGAGTTATAATGCATTATTGGTGAGAGGTGGGGTAGCTTGAGGGGAGAGAGAAAGGAGAAAGGACAAGGGGAAGAGAGAGGGGGTTGACCTTTTGAGTGGAGGAGAGGAAAAGGGACACCCGGCGGGGCAACAGTGAAGAAAAAGGAGGCAAGGTGGGGATGGGCTACCCCGCAGGCATGAGGTGGCCTATTTTACCTTTCTTATATATTTACATAATCATACTTTATTTTTTTCTTACTTTTTCCAATGCTTTTTTTATCACTCCCTTCCTAAGAGGGGGTTTTCATGGGGTGGGGACGAGAAAAGAGGAATATGGGAGCTTGGCTTGTGAAAAGCCCCCATCATTAGCCCTCCCCTTTTGGCTAGAGGCATTCATGTCTCTAGCTCATCTGTTTGATCATTATCGTCGGAGGTGGTGGCTGATGGTGTGTTCTCATCTGGAATGTCAATTGGTGGAGCCTAGTCAAATCGAAGAAAATAAGGTTTAAGTCGCCAACCATTTACCCTGGTTTTATGAAGTTTTCCATCAGCTTCCATAAGCTGGTAGCTTCCATTGGCATACTTTTTCCTGATGATGAAAGGGCCTTCCCATCGGAGTAGGAGTTTCTTATCCTTGCGCGTGTCGAAGCGATTGTCGTAGCGGAGCACCAACATTCCTTTCTTCAATTCTTTTTTCCGGAGATGCTCGTTAAAGCTAAGCCGTCTATGCTCTGCTTGTGCTGCATAATAATTTATTGCTTCTTCTCTGTCTAGCTGCAGTCTTTCCAAGTTGATGATGTGATCTCTCAAATGCACGTTGGGCTGTTGAAGCTGGCTTGCCATTACTCTGAGACTTTGTAGTTGCACTTCAATGGGCAAGATTACTTCCTTACCAAATACTATATGATATGGTGTGAATCCCAAGGATGTACGAAATGAAGTTCTGTAGGCCCATAAAGCTGGTAGTAGATACTTATCCCAGTCTCCAGCATGATTGTTTACCTGCTTGGTAATAATTTTAGAAACCATTCCATTTACCTTTTCAACTAGGCCATTACATTGAGGGTAATATGGTGAAGCGTGCCTCCTTGTAATGCCCAGTTTCTACATTAATTCTCCTACCAAGTCTGCTCTGAAACCAGGCCCTCTATCAGAGATGATCTCGAAAGGTGTGCCAAACCTACAGCATATGTGCTCGTAGATAAATTTAGCTACCTCTACCACTGTGATTCTAGTGGTGGCTGTAGCCTCTGCCCATCTAGTCATGTAGTCAACCCCCATGATAATGTAGAATTTTCCTGAGTTGGCCCTAGGTAATGGCCCAATGGCATCGATACCCCATTTTTCAAATGGGCCATATGAGAGAATAGGTGTCTGTGGTTCAGGCATAAGTGACCTAGTGCCGGCCTTTTGACACAACTTACACGTTTTGCACCAATGGTGTACATCACGGTTGAGGCTAGGCCATATGAAGCCTGCCTGCAAGATTTTCCTACTTGTTATGTCTAGGGAAAAGTGACCACCACAAACCCCGTCGTGACAGCTAGCAATTACTCCCGTGATTTCGTGAG
Source organism: Adiantum capillus-veneris (assembly GCF_014529385.1). Classification (NCBI taxonomy): domain Eukaryota; kingdom Viridiplantae; phylum Streptophyta; class Polypodiopsida; order Polypodiales; family Pteridaceae; genus Adiantum; species Adiantum capillus-veneris. The sequence goes on from NC_140957.1 coordinate 79,472,797, forward strand.
AGAGAGGGACCTTCCTGAGTATTTGGTCCTTACCCTTACAGTACAAACCATCATTGATGAGTCGATACCTTGTGGCCTTCCGCGTCAGCCATTGCTTCTGTCCCTTTGTTAAATCTGATGGGCATTCCCCTGTTTCCAAAAAATGCATGATGTCAGGCAAGGCATCACTACCTTGAAATAGAGGGAGCTTTAGTTTTATTGCTCTAACCACCACTTCCTGTAGTCTTTCACTTGCTAGGGCATCTGCTTCTTGGTTTTGAGCCCTTGGGATATGGTGTATTTGAACTTCTTCAAACTTACCCAACAAGGTTTTTACACCACTTAAGTGAGTCCTTAAACTAGGATTCTTGTATGTCCATGCTCCATTTACTTGCCTTACCAGAAGTAGAGCATCCCCAAATACATTAAGGCGTTGTACACCTTGCGAGACGCACCATTGTAGACCCTTGGTTAGTGCTGCATACTCAGCTTCATTGTTAGAATGTGAATCTAACAATTGGCCCAACGAAAATACCTTTGTCCCTTTGTCATCAAAGACCACTATGCCTGCAGCTGCTTTCTCGGACGCTCGCTTGTAGGCTCCATCAAAGTAGAGAGAGTATGCTCCTTCTACCATCGGTGTTACTGGAGGTAATCGGACTTCTCCTTCCTTAGATTGCTTCTCCTTCCTTTCAAAGACTTGGTAGGTCATGAGTCCCCCCAAACTTGCCCTTGTCGTGCTTTCTACCTGTACCGTGTAGTCAAACTCTTGCACACGAACTAGCCATTTAGTAATTCTAGCAGACACATCCATGTGTTGTACAACATAGGGAAATATTTTATCCGTGGTTAGAATCACAAAATGCTTAGGCAGCAAATATGACCTAAACTTTGTAGTTGCAAATCTAAGAGCTAGGACTAAGTGTTCCACATGGGTGAAACCTTTCTCTCCTTCTGTCATCATTCGACTAGAGAAGTAGATTGGCCTCATGAAAGATGTCTTCGTATCCTTTTGGAGTAGCACAGCCCCCAATGAGTCATCACCAACACTTGAGGTGACATAGAATTTTTCATCCCACTTAGGTGGTGAGATAGTTGGCAGAGTGGCTAAGACCTCCTTTACCTTGTTGTAGTGATGTTCGCTTTCCTCGTCCCAAGTGAAAGTTGATCTTTGAGTGAGTTGTTGCAGTGGTAGAATAAGTTATGATAGTAGATGTATGAATCTACTTAAGTACCTCACCTTCTGTAGAAAAGAGACCAGTTGGCGTGCGATCGTTGGTGAAGGTAGGGCTATGAGTGCGGACACCTTACTTGGGTCGGCGTTGATACCTTTTGCTGAAATTTCATGGCCTAGTAGAATGACTTTACTCTCCCCAATGTGGCATTTATCCACATTTAATTTCCCACCTAGGCTCTGCAACCTGGCCAAACCTTCAGTTACCTTTTCTAAATGTGAAATACGGGAGCTATATATACAAAAATCATCAATGAACACTCTTATGGATGTTCCAAAGAAGGGTTGAAAAACATATGTGACATATCTTTGGAATGTGGCAAGTGCATTTGTGAGACCAAATGGCATAACCCTGTATGCAAAACAACCCCATGGCGTGATAAAAGTGATTTTTAGCTTATCTTCCAAGGCTATGCGTATTTGAAAGTATCCAGAATAACCATCACATACGGTATAGCATTCAAAACCCTCTACTTCATTCAGAATTTCATCCAAGAAAGGGAGAGGAAAGTGGTCTCTCTTTGTAGCTGCATTTAGTGGTTTGTAGTCAACACAGACCCTCCACTTACCATTCTTTTTAGGCATCACCACTACGGGTGACACCCATTCTTAGTTTTCTACAGGATAGATGAATCCCACCTCCAGCAGTTTCCTTACCTCGGCCAAGAGTGCCTTTTCTTGTATGACCCCCAGTCGTCGTAGCTTTTGCACAACTGGTTTTACCCCTTCCTTCAGCTTAATATGATGTTCCACCACTGTAATGCCTGTGATTCTTTCATAGTTGTCAATGAACAGGTTAGGAAATCCCATCAACATTTGCAAAAAACTATCTTTCTCCTCAAGTGTTAATTCTGTAGGCAACATACCCTTCAACCTACTTCCTCCTAGGCCAAGTGATTTGCTCTCCTCTTCATTGGGTTTCCCTTTTGGTGAAGGATCACCAGTTGTGCTTACCCTTTGTGGATCCTTCATAATGATACCCATCACATCAATGGAACTGTCATTTTCGTCGGTGGATGTGGTCTCCTCCTCAGAACTGGAAGATTCGCTAGTGGTTTCATCTGCCGATGTTTCCAGATTCATTTGCTTCTGCTTGCCAATCCTCATGTCGTAGTAGATTGTCTCCCCTTTCTTACTGGTCATGCGTAGAAGGCCAGTACCCCAGTCCTGTTTTGCCTTCATGGCCATCAACCATGGCCTTCCCAAAATTAGTGGATAGCCCTCCCCCTTAGTAGGCATTACAAAAACATCTACCTCTACCTCAGTGTTGAAAGCTTTGATTTTCACGGCACTTACCACACCCACACACTTTACTTTTGCGTTGTTTGCCATATTTGCCTTGCATGGAGAAGGCCTGTCAACCTCGAGCCCTAATCGAAGCATCATAGCTTCGCTCATTACACAGATTTGTGCACCTCCATCAATGTAGGTGTTTTCAACCCTCTTTCCTTTTATGTTTACGTCGACAATTGGAAGGATGTCATCCATGTTGCATCCCGAAATTGCTCCGGCTACCTTTGTTTTGGAGCGTCTTGTACTTACCATTTTAGACCATTGTCGCCTTACTTTTGGTGCAAGATGTAGCAGCTGTGGCCATGTAATCTTCGGTCCTTGCTCTGCCACATCCAATGTTAGATCATAGGGCTTAGAACTTTTCCCTAGCTGGAAGTCGGTGATGCCCAATTTTCATCGTGGCCTGGATGGCCTCTTGCTAGTTTCTCCTCTCATGCTTCTCTCATCATCTGATTGTGTAGCTTTCTCCCTCCTAGCTCTTTTCACAGTCATGGCTTCAAGTGGTTCTAAAAAGGTTACCTTCTCCTTACCCTTGTCCCTCTCCTTTGCTCTGGGTGGATCCACTACTATGGCTTTTCCTTTCTCTTCTAGCCTTATGATGTTTACAGGGCGATCAGGTGGTGGGGCTGGTGGAAGAGGTGGGATGGATGCTTGTAGTGGTGTCTGGGGTGGACGTAGAATTTGTGTTGGTGGGGGTGGTGCTCGGGGTGGGGGTGTTCTTTCTCTAGGGGGTGACAATTGGTTCCTCCTACCTCCTCTATTATAGTTTTGTCGTGGTTTGGGACAGTAGTACATACCGTGACCGTCTTCTCCGCAGTTGTAGCAATGATACTCCCTGTTTTGTCGTCGTGCTCTTCCAGGGTCTTGATCTCTTTCTTGACTCCTCCCTTGTTGTATTAAGTGGATAGACAAATTCTGCAGTTGGTCAGTAATATGGGCCAACATATCTTGTTGGTCATCTCTTACCCCAAGAGCCGGTGGTGGTGGTGGAATGGTGGTTGTCGTAGTTGCTGGTCGACGCGATGTTCCTGATTCTGTTGACTCGGTTTCTTTGGCTTTCATTCGCAGCTTCTTGTCTTTAAGGCGAGCAATCTCAACGGCTAACTCGTACGTAGCCGAGAATCTACCTTTCACCTTCTCCTTGAGAAGCGGCCATAAGCCATGCGTGAACCGATCTTTTTTTAGGAAATCGGGTGCAGCTTCCCCCCTAGCCAGTGACTCAACCCACCGTTCCCACAAATCCACAAATTTGGACTCATACGTGGCATATTCTAAAAGACCCTCCTGCTTCAAGTCTCTCAACTTGTCCCACAACTTTTCTGAAGTGGTACCTCCCCCAAAGCGCCTCTTAAAAGCGGTTTTTAAGGGTTCCCAGTCATGCTTGGTTGCTTGTGGAAGTGCATTGTACCATGATCTAGCTTCTAGCTTCATGAGATGCTTAAAGATTCTAACCCGGGATTCATTCGTATCTTTGTTGCTCACTACACATGCTACTTCAATGTCATCTAGGAAGTCTGTTACCAAATCCTCCCCCTTCTTTCCTTTAAATGTTGGAAATGCTACACTTGCCATGATTACTGAGAGAGAGCTAGAAAGACACACTGCTTAACTTGCAAAAGTATTTTTCTTCTTTATAAGGAGGCGTGTATACCCTCTTATACTAGGACATAGATTAAAACTTCAAACGGTACATTGCCTTGTACCAAAGGTAAGACAAATGGTTGATCTGATGCCAGAACCTCCAAAAACCGCTCCCCACCCGGCATGGTGTCAATGACGTGCTGGTAGTGAGCCTTCAAATCCAGTATTACCTTGATTGAGTGTACACGTGTTGGTATGTGTGATCTGTCTTGAGGTAGGTTGTACTGATTCATGTGAAGCTTAGAGGTGCTTAGTCACTGTCCAAGCTTGTGGGAGAGGGTGGTGTTCTTTCCTGAAACAAACTCAGTAGATCCCTAGTTTCTCTAGTGAGAGTGTGAGCCAATGATTCTGTTATCTGTGCTGCAGCATCAGGTGCGACTTGAAAACTGACTGTGATAATTACCTCAGTGACTTGAGTTACCCGATTCTCAAAGTAGAATAGTGTTGATTCTCTATTATTGTGTAGAGCTCCTTCCATTTTATTGTTGTGGGTTGGTTGTAGGTTGCGGAAATGGTTTCGACCTTCTCCTTCTTCTTCTTGGCACTTGGCCTATGTATATCCACTAGGTTTGGCATGTTGGTTGACTCTCCCACTGCAAATCGATTACCGTTACGCCTGGCACTCGAGCTTCGATGGAGATGCGGAGTTCGTCTAGTTGTGCTTGGAGCTCTTCTTCTTCTGTCGTCCAATTAGCAAATCCTGCCATTCATCCATTCACAATAGTTTAAGGGTTTTAGTCTTGTAAACTGAAGGGTTTCATGAAAAGATCCTCAGTGGGGACACCAAATGACGGGAGCAAAGCGAACCCCGAACCCCGACGGCCTCTAAAACACCGGGGACCGAATGGCACGCCTCGAGCCTGTCATGGTAAAGCAAACAGGGGGCACCACCTAGCTTCAGCGGCTAGGACGCAAACAACACACCACCATAACAAAGTTTTCATCCAAGAGAGATGGATGCTTGGGAGTAATGATGAAGAGGAAAGGGAATGAGATCAAGTGAGAGAGAGAGAGAGAGAGAGAGAGAGAGAGGGGGGGGGTATAGCGGCTTAGTACTTAGGCACCACAAAAGGATGGCGAATCCGCACACCCTTCACACATACACAAGCTCACTCCAAAACACAAGACTAGGTGGCGATTCCGCACACCTCACATGGGCAAAACATTGCAAGAAAACATACTCACAAAACCTCAAGCTTTATTTAGAGAATTAGGCGATGAAATGGGGAGCATAGGGTAGGGGAATGAGAAGGGAGAGAGTGGTAGAGCACATGGCGGATAGGTGGGAGTTGATGGCGAAGACTCGCACGAGGATTATGGCCATCATCCTTCATTTAATTGCCCTTCATCTTCCATAGCCAAGGGTGTAAAGGTCATGCTCAAAACAAGCATGGTGATTGTGGTGATGGTGATGGTGATGGTGATGGTGATGGTGTGGGTGTGTGTGTGTGCACTAGGCACACACAGTGCATAGTGTGTTCTTTGGTGATGTTGTGTCCCTAGTGTGATGGTGACCCCTCTTTATATAGGGGAGGAGGGGGGAGAAATTCTAGAATTTAGAAATGAAGAAATCATTATCTACATAGGCCATGTGACTGTGGGCCCCACTTGTCTGGCTGTGTGTATATGTGCCAGAACAGCAGTCTCATGAGAGAGAGACTAAGAGAGAGAGATAGGTTGATGAAAAAAAGTGAGAGGTGACATGGAGAATAAAGTAATTACAAGAGGGGAGAGAGGGGAGTGTGTTCAGAGGTGAATCTGTGTGCAGATGTGTGTGAACACAAGAAAAATCAGGTAACCACCGGGTGGGGATGGGTCTGTGGGCACCTTTTTCAGTGAAACTGAGTGTGTGTGAGTGTGGGGGAGGTTATTTAACTACAAGACAAGAGACATGGTGCCCTTTAGAGAGAGAGGGGGGTATTTGGGTCATGGGATATGATAGGAGAGAGAAAGAGGGGGTGGGGTATACTATTTTGGAAGATAGGGTAAGTTGCATGTGAGTTAGGGTGCATTATTGGTGAGTTATAATGCATTATTGGTGAGAGGTGGGGTAGCTTGAGGGGAGAGAGAAAGGAGAAAGGACAAGGGGAAGAGAGAGGGGGTTGACCTTTTGAGTGGAGGAGAGGAAAAGGGACACCCGGCGGGGCAACATTGAAGAAAAAGGAGGCAAGGTGGGGATGGGCTATCCCGCAAGCATGAGGTGGCCTATTTTACCTTTCTTATATATTTACATAATCATACTTTATTTTTTTCTTACTTTTTCCAATTCTTTTTTTATCACTCCCTCCCTAAGAGGGGGTTTTCATGGGGTGGGGACGAGAGAAGAGGGGTATGGGAGCTTGGCTTGTGAAAAGCCCCCATCAATACCAATAGCTATCACCTTGTGAAATTAATTGTTGAATTGGGGATTTGATTTTTACTATGTAGCTCATTTGGATAGAGAAAGTGTAAACATAAATTATAGATACATGCATTGTTAACATAGAAGATATGTATCACTCGAACCTATATAACTGCAAATCAAGAAACCTTTGGTCGGATACTATAACAATAGGGGTCGCATGTGGTTTTAAATACCAAAGAAATGGCTTAACCAAAACATTCCCAAGAACACGAGGTGAACACAAGGAAGTAAAAATTGGCTCCTTGTTTGGTTGATTTCTAGTGCTAAATGTTCTGAGTGCACAAAATTTGTGAGGCCTTTGACCTTGGGAGTTCACTAAAGTATATGTAACATAGCACATGTGTTCAACAGAAGGGAATTTATATTCTTGTAAAGTTACAAAAACATGTGTAGGTAAGGCCTATAAGGGCTACTTTCAATCCATTGTGGTGAACGCACATGATATAGGAAAATTTGACATAGTGAATACTCCAGACATCAAACACTACAACCTTATGTCATGGCCATACATTAAAACAAAGCTCCTATTTGTCATTTTGAGCCCCAGGCACCCTCAACAAGAGGGACCACAACGGTGCGTAGAATGCGCATCCAGGCACAAATAGGGACCAAGATATTTCCAAGAACAGGGGATGGACACAAGGAAGTAAAAAATGGTTGATAAGCATGATACAAGGTTTAGGTATCTGCCATTTGGGGGGAGGGGTTGCTATGAACACATTAAACTGCCCAGTTCTATCTCATGGCCATGCATTAAAAAAAGCTTGTACTTATCATTTTAGGGGCCCAGGGGCCCTCAACAAGAGGGGCCAATTGAAACTGAAGGAAAACAATCAGAATGAACTCCTAGACAACTTTTAGGTTGTTTTCAAGAGCTTCTAGTGTTCAATTGGCTCCGAATCTGTATGGGCTTGTCTCACATAAATTTGTTCATCTCGTTGCGCTCTTCGACCATCGTGTGATGCAAAAAAATCATATCCTACTCGGATTTTCCAAAAATCAACGTGCGAGTTGGCAATTTCTTAAAAAATGATGTAAAACAGACATTTCTTACTTTTTCCTTAATCTACGGGCTCGAACGGGCATTAAAACCATGGAATCCGAAAATACTCAAAGAACCAATGTTTTTTATTGTGTTAAGGACTGCATTTCCTACATACAAAACTTTCTCAAAATCTCACCATAACACCTTCAAAAGTGGCTTCCAAGGAGTGCCCTCGATCAAAAATTGAAACTGAAGGAAAACAATCAGAATGAACTCTTAGACTGTGTACAAACTTTAAAATAACCAAAATTTCCTTTAAAAAAAAGTTATTGCTAAAAATTTGAAAATAAACCACCCTTGGACTTCCCACAATGATAGAAATCAAAAGGTTCAAGGAGAGGTCTGGTGTCACAAGTGCATGGTAGGAATCTAATCGAGGCTTATTCCGTCAAGATCTCTTATACTTTATTATGTCTTCTCATGTACAATCTTATCAAACAAAAACAAACTTACACTTTAAATGACTACAAATTTTATTTAACTTATCAAACAATCTAAAATATGGTAGACCTAGAGTGCTCTTACACATCAACAAATAAAAAAGTCCAAATTTCTTCTCATTAACTTTGATAAACATACATCTGTGAACACTTTCCAAGGAGTAGTGCGGTCATAGTTCTTACATCCATTCCATGACATGGCAGTGCTCCTGGGGTGACCTATCACATAAAAATATCTTTGGTAGGAGTGCCCTCATGTTAGGAAAGAGTGTGTTGCTGCTAATGAAAAGATTTTGCATTGTCCTACTAGGGATCTCTTCATGTCAGCATAATGATTTTTGGTGTAGTGGGAGCCACATTGCCGCTGAGGAGAGCTTTGTGCCACCGTAAAAGCTTCATGTTATGCCAGTTCCTTGAGCCATTCTTGCAAACAACGCCACTCAACTAGCATAGCAAGAGGTCACCTTGTAACAAAAACATGTATGAATTCAACATTTACAAGCTATATAATGAAGACACTTGTTAAGTATATGTTGTACAAATTTGCAAGTATTTCTATCTAGCTGGGAATAAACAATACAAAAATATACATTATGATGAGACTACCACCCCTAATAAGCATGGATTTGAAGCACCTACCTACAACATGTAACAAAGAAGACTGTTTTAGAGGAAAAGTGGTGACACTTGGCCTCTCTAACCTGCATCCTTTCACTATTTGTGCATAAAAGAAACCTTTGTGCCAAGCACTACAAAACAAGTAGAGGCAACACCTTAGACTTCAAAGTTTATGATAAGAAGAACACAATCAAAAGTAAGAAGTATATTTTTACCTTGCATAAAGGGGTGTTTTATTCAAATATGTGATGGTATTGGCAAGATATTGAAGAATCGTCAACATTCATCTCACCGATGGTACGACGTTCCTGGGATGAAAAAGTCATACCATCTGCAAAAGACAAATGCACACTGCCAATGCCTTCTATATCGCATGCAAAGTCATCACCTAAATGCACTTTACCATGATTTCCACCCTTGTAATCAAAGAACCATTCTCTGTGTGAAGTTACATGAAAAGAAGCACTTGAGTCAAGTATCCACGTGTGCATATGCTCATCAGAGCCAAAGACAAGAGTTTTTGCATCCAAGGAAGATGCATTAAGCACATCATTTCTACTCTCACTGTCATAAATAGAGGCAACATTCGCCTCTTCAATCACAATTTAGCTCTTTTTGGCTTTACCAGTGTCTTTTGCATTAGCATCTGCCTCTTTGTTCTTCAATTTCTTCCACACATAACATTCCTGTTTATAGTGGCGGCACTCCACATCCTTTTTATTACGGGATTTGCTACACCCTTTGCCTTTCCCATCATTCTTCTCCCTTTGCTGGGATCTGCCCCTCATATGTAATGCATTAGAAGAAATCACCGAAGCTTTGTTCTTCGTGTTCATCTCTTCCATAAGAAGAGAACTCTCTACATCCGTGTAAGACAATTTAGTGTTGGTACTGCTCAAAGCTGTCCGGAAAGTATCCCAGCTTTCAGGCAATGTGCATAGCAAAAAAGTAGCTTTGAACTCCTCATCAATCTCAAATTTCAAGTTCGTCAGCTGGTTGAAAATTGAGTTGAACTCATTCAGGTGTACCAACATTTGTGTACCCTCCTTCATGCGGAGATCCATAAGCTTCTTAAGCGAGTAAACTTTACTAGCTGCCCTCTGTTGTGCATAGAGATCCTCTAATCTCTTCCACTTGCCCCATGCAGTGTCCTCATTCTCTACATTGAAAAGCAAACTATCAGACACAGAAAGCATAATGGTGGAGTGAACCAACGCGTCCACCTCTTCCCATTCCTCACTCTCATGTTTGCAAGCTTCTGACCCTCTGTCTTGATGGGCTTCGCCTGTTTCTTTTGCAACATCACATTGTAGCATTGTTTCTTCCAAATGGCATAGTTGTGCGCACCCTCAAGCTTCTTGATGTGTACAAAATTGCCACTTTCACTGTTGGAAGCCATTGCAACAAAGACAAATGCAAACACACTTGTTTCTCAAGGCTAAACACGGCGAGATGAGTGCAAAATCAGCTAATAAACCTTGTTGTCTTGAAAATTTAGAACTTCAAAACCCCTCAAAATTCACCCAAATCGGCATACACTCACTATAAAAACCTTGCAAAATGTGTCCACAAGGTGAAATACATCAAATCAGCCCTGAACTTTGCTGAAATTGACCTAAATTCAGACCTATAATTCAGACCTATAATTCACTGTTTTGCTGAAATTTCAGACCTGTCCGCCTAAAACACCTGTGAATCTGACCTATAAGCAACAAGTTTCATCCGTAAAGCTAATATTTTGACTTTGGGAGGTCAAAACACCTTAAATTCAGCAAAATCTCTTTGTGCTGTGTGCTGAATCTGAAACCCTAATTGTCAACTTTGACGAATGGGCATTGTTCTTCACGACAAGATGAGTCCTCCCCGACAGAACTTGAGCGCAAACAATGGGGAAGCTAAAACACAGCAAAGAAAAGAGTTTACAGCTCTCGTGTTGCCAGAGAAGGTTGGAGGCCATGCTCTAATACCAGTTGTTGGGGAAGGAGCAGGTGCTTAAGGTGTTGCAAGAGGGGGCAATGAAAGAAAGAGAGAGAGAGGAGGAGGAGGAGCGCAGGAAGAAGAGCAAAGAGAGGGGGGGGGGGGAGAGAGAGAGAGAGAGAGAGAGAGAGAGAGAGAGAGAGAGAGAGAGAGAGAGAGAGAGAGAGAGAGAGAGAGAGAGAGAGAGAGTTCAAGCCACGATTGTGTATTGAGATTATTCTTTCTTATTCATTAAAAGAAAGTGAGTGACCTACAAGGTGTTAACACCTGTCCGGCCAGCCATAAGGCACTTAGCCTTTATTTCTTACACTGAAAACGCAGATGCTGAAATCTGTGAATAGCGGGCTGAATCTGCAAACTTTGGCTGATATAACCGTACGGCTAGGATCTGTTGTGTAAAAAGGTGAGATCTGCAAGGTTTGAGGGCTGTGGTGCGGAATCTATCTACTAAAAACTGAAAAGATGATATAGAGGGTACTTCTGTTGTCAAAAATCTGCAAAATGCTAGGTGCTCTATTGTCCCAAAAACGCTAGGGCTGGCATGATGTCTCATGCAAAAACGCTAGGGTTGATCTGATGTCTAATGCAAAAATGCTAGGTTGAATGTTGGGATCTACTAACGACAGGGCTGATCTGCAACTGCAAAAACACCAGGGCTGAATCTTGTAGCAAAATGCTAGGCTTAATCTGATGAAGAAAACACTAGCTGTCTTGCCGGGGAGTCTTGCTGAGAAGGTGCTCTGTTGGACACTTGGTCCCTGCTGCCTCTTCTACAAGAGAGTGCTAGCGTTAGGTTTTCTTATATATTGGCTTGGCTAAATTGCCCTACTCAGTTTCCCAACAAAGTCACTTGTTAATAATAAGTGAAAAATGGTTAAAATAGGGAAGATAGGTATGTGCACTGTAAAAATGTTCCTAAGCCACGTCACTAGTTTGTGACATACCCCCCTCTTGAAAGCATTGTAATCACCCTCAATTGTGCCTGCAAAACAGACAGAGGCCTGGCAGACACTAATTGTTAGTACCGACGCACTAGGGAAAAACACATCTAGCACATGTACCAATTGACAGTCACATCACAGGACATCACATGACAGGTCATATTCACAAATTAATTTGGATCTCAGACCATGATTTATCGGCAACGTATCTAGCAATCACATCTAGATCTAGTTGAGATCTCACAGATGCCCAATTGACTACTCCTTATTGCCACCATGTCTAACGAGATCTTTTAGGCCAAAATGTTGCAGTCATTTTGTCTATCAGTTCTTGCACTTAAAGAAGCCAAGAACAAATTCAGTATCATATTATTGGGAATTCTAGTTCATAAAGTCATACAGCAGAATACTGTCATCTCACAGTATCCTTGAAACTCAAAGAGACATCAGTGAGTTTAGTATCAAAAATCGAGGCAATTTGTTGACAAAGGAGTGGAGAAACTCCCCTCTTATGCATACCTGCTGCACTAGATTCCGCCCAAGCTAAGTTTGGGGTTCCATTTGGAATAGACTATGCTAAACCAAAAGCTTCAAGGTAAAGATTCACAATCTAAGGAGTATCTGCTAGGTCCTCCTCCTCCATCCACTTCCCATCCAATGCAGGATAGTTCTTGAATATAACCAAGAACCGCCTTGTCACTTTACCCTTAATCTTTATGTCTTTATGTGCCAATATCTATTCTAGAACAAGGATCTCCTCATTTTCTTCCACTTCGGGTTGCTCATCAAGCTCCCCATCTTCGGGCACATCGCCTTTAAAAGGCTTCAGGAGACTCACATGAAAAGCATTGTGAATTCTCCAAGTATCAAGCATCTTTAGTCTAAAGGAGACATCATATTATCTTTTCGGAGATCTAGAAAGGTCCATAGTATTGCATACTAAGATTTGGAAAAAGCCACTCCTTTCCCTTTTTCTTTCTCAGGCACGCCTTCTCAAAACGTAAGAGCACCCAATCGTTCTCCTTCAATTTCAAAATCACGACAATGGCGATCTCCTGCCTTTTTCTATCGTTCTTGAGATTTCTGCAAAGCCTCGTGGACCTTGGCAAAAGCCGTGTCCAAGTCACGCGTGTACTTTCAAAAATCTTATCTTTCGTGCTTAGGAAGGGTGGAACCTTTGTAGCACCTTTAATAATCTCAAATGGCGCCTTCCCCATCAAAGAGCATATCAGGACAATTCCACCAGAGGTAAATACTTTTCCCATTGAGTCTTCTGATCCAAGATGTAAGACTTCAATAAATATAGTACCACTAAATTGGCAATCTCAAATTGCACGTCAGTCTTCGGGTGGAAAGATGACGAGAACTACAACCGCATGCCAATGCTCTCCCAAATAGCCTTCAAAACAAACTCGTGAATTTGGGGTCCCCTTGTCGGAGACAATCATCTTGCGCATGCCATGTAATCTGAAAATCTGGGCCACAAACAGTCTCGCTAGGTGATCCGGCTTGACTGTTTTCTTCATTGGAATGAAATGAACTTGCTTGATAAATCTATCAATAAAAGTCCAGATACCATCGTGACCACTCTGTGTTCTTGGGAGATCAAAAATAAAAATTTATTGCAGGCGGGTGGGTATGGGTAAAGGCTGTAACAATCCCTGTGCTTTATGCTTGTCAAACTTGACCTTCTAGCATACCAAGCAACTACGTACAAAATTGTCCACATCTTTCTTGAGTCTCGACCAAAAGAAGTATCTCTCTACCCCTTTCAAGGTGGTAGCAATGCCGCGGTGATCCGTAAATGGTGGACAGTGGCATTCGGTCAGAACCTTTTCCCTCAACGGTTGTGTAATGCACAACATGGTTTTCCTCATCAAGTAGCCATCCCAAATGGAATATGCCGCTACAATCTCCCCATTCTGTATCTGAGTAAAAATATCTGCAAAATTTGTATCTGTGGCATATCGATCGACCATATCCTCAAAGCTCCTATGATGTATGGCGAAAATAGCCAAAACCAACGGATTTCGGGACAAAGCATTCGCCACCAAATTCTTCTGTCCCTACACATGGACAATCTAGAAATGAAACTGTAACAAGATGTTTGCCCACCGCACATGCTTTTTCGATAGCTGCTTCTGTGACAAGAAGTAGCGTAAACTCTGTTGGTCAGTGAAGAGAGTAAAATCCGCTCCGAGTAGGTAATGTCGCCACTGAGTAAGAGCATGAATAACCGCCAAAAGCTCTTTCTCATAAATCTGTGATGTCAATTCCGGCCTTGAGAACAATCGACTCTTGTAGGCAATGAGATGGCCTTCTTGCATTAAGACCGCACTCAGACTACAACCACAAGCATCACAATATACTTCAAATGACTTTTGCAAGTCCAGCAAAGTCAAAACTAGTCCTTCAGTCAGTTTCTCTTTCAATGTCTAAAAGGCAGTCACCTTTGTGGGTCCGCACGCGAAAGGGACTCCTTTTTGTGTCAAGATATGCAAAGGGGAAGCAATCTCTGCAAACTTTCTAATGAACTGCCTAGAGTACGAACACAATCCCAAGAAGCTTCTAGCTTCATGGACATTCTTCAAATGGGGCCAATTACGGATAGTCTCTATCTTGGCCGGGTCCATCTGCACTCCAGCTGCTAAGACAATGTGTCCCAAAAAGTGTATCTCGGGTAGGAAAAATTCACTTTTCTTTGCATTAATCACCAACTTGTGATCTCGGAATGCCTGAAAGACCTGTAGCAGATGTTCTCTATGTTCAGCCTCATCCTTGGAGAAAATAATGATGTCGTCAAAGAAAGTGCCAACAAATAGTATGTACTCTCAAAAAATCATATCCATCATCCGATTAAATGTCGAAGGAGCATTGGTTAGGCCAAAAGGCATCACCAAAAACTCAAATAACCCAAAAGTCGTGCAAAAAGCTTTCTTGTAGACATCTCCCGATGCGATTTGGATCTAATGGTATCTGCTCTTCAAGTCGATCCTGCTAAAACACGAGGATCCTTGTCGTCGGTCAAGAATATCATCAATCCTAGGAATCGAAAATCGTTCTTGATGGTGATTTTGTTGAGAGCTCTATAATCGATGCACATTCTCCAAGATCCGTCTTTCTTCAAAACCAACACTAGAGAGCAGTATGGCGAAGTACTAGACTGGACAAGACCCTTTTCCAAGAGTTATTTCACTTGGTTCATAATTTCTTTGTTCTCGGCTCGGCTCACACGATAAGGTGGCCGGTTTGGTGGTGTGCTTCCAGGTATCAGATCATGGTATGATCCTCAGGACGAGCGGGTAGTAACTCGCTTGGCAGGCCCTCTGAAAAGCAATCAGCATGAGTGTGTAGAAAATCTTGGCGTTCTTTATCAAGTTCAGACATATTTGTCCTATTCTCATCATTCAACTCTCTCAAAAATATTGCGTAAACAAACAGACTGGATTTCATTAATTTTGAAATGGGTGAAGCCGATACAATAGGAATAGACTCTCCCTTAAGTTTCACATCAAGTACAATAGTTCAACCCTTCTCTCAGTCAAAGTCGTTTTTCTCGCCCGATAATCAACCATGGTGTTTTTCTTATGGTACCAGGGAATTCCCAAGGGGCATCACAACCTTCCAAGGTCATTTTGTAGAAGTCCTCATGTCCCAAATACCCCTGACAATGCAACCGAAGTTTTCCAATGACAGGTGTAATGGCTACATCCTCGCCGGGTGTCGCTAGAACTGCCTCTGCTAGTGGTCCCATCTGATTGGGTGTGATTTTGAGCCTCACCGCCAATTCAGGTGAAATGAAGTTGGCCTTGGCTCCTCCATCAACGAAAATTGAGGCTTCTTGGTCTTTCACTTTGCCCCATGCTCGGCAAAGTTTTATACTCTCGTCAATCGTGCTTGGATCAGTACCCATGCAATCTGGAGCCAGCCCTGCTTTCATCTTTCCTTTTCATCCACGTTCCTCAGCTGCTTTTGAACCCTCGGGCATTTCTTCATCCTTTTCGTTATGTTCTTTTGGTGCCTTTTTAGGGCACTTCGCGGAGATATGTCCAATTTCCCCGCATCCAAAGCACTTCCCCTCTTTGATGTAGAGAGATCTCTCTCGAAGAGTAAGCTTGGTTTGTGCATCCTTTTCTTTCTTTTCTGGGTTGCTCTTCCTCTTTCTACTTTCCTTGCTCGAAGCCTGAATGAATGGAAAAACCCCGTTTCGTATGACTCATCGGTTCCTGAATGGAATCTGACTTTTGCTCTTAGTAGTGATCTCGGATCTCCACTCAGTCTGTTCGTTGAATGAGATCTTCTTAAATGAAGAGGCTGGTAGAAAAGAGCTCCAAAATCTCTCGCAATATGCATCCAATGTATCCTTCTTGGTCGTTTGAAGATGGTTCCAAGCAGTTCGTATGTCGCGTTCATACTCTCGAGTCAACCAAGAAGAAATAAAAAGCCTTTAAATTTTCAGCCATTTAACTGGCATTGTCTGGTTCAATAGAAGTGTGGGCCACCAAGTTCGTGCATTTCCCTTGAAGTAAGAGATAGCACTCCGAATCTTGGAGTGCTCCAAGTAACGCCCTCTAGAGAAAGCTATGTCAAACTGCTGTATGAAGGCCAAAGCCTTAGAAGCATCTCGGTATCCAAAAAACGAATCAAATTTAATTGACTGTCCACTTTCTTTAAACTCTCAGACTTTCTTGATTTTATCCTCCAAACAGTCATACTGGTTGGCTTTATAGAAATTCTTCTTCTTTGCATAGAATCTGTGATCTTCGGAGTCCGAATTGTCTGAAGACGAGTCCTCTGTAGAACTGTCAGAAACTAGGCAAAATCTAGGCTTCTTTGCCTTTTTCTTACCCTTTCCGAAGCTTTGCATTTTGCTTCGCTTTTTTCCTTTTCTGTCTTCTTCGCTCGAGTCAGAGGAGCGAGAATAAATGTCATAAGAAGAAGAAGAGTAAGAAGAATTGGGTACTCCTTCAAATTGCACATGCTTCTTATGCTTGCTTGCCAAGGCAAACGTAGCCTGACGACCCAAATAACCCGGGAAGTCAGTGCCCTTATTCTGCTTTTTTGACGTGCTTTTTGTCTTTGTTCTGTGCATCAAAAAGCTAAGAAATCCTTGTATCAACCACCCCTTCTAATTCTTGCTCAATAACATCCTTGGAGTAGGAGGTTTCTTGAGTGCTGGTTTTGAGAGGTGTTTTTGTGGTTTGTCGCCACTGTGCCTGCACCTCGTCAAAGTAGGTCTGCATCATAAATTTTGCAAATTTTGGGTCCTTCAAAAAAATTAACATCATCTTTGCTGCATTATCAATCAATCGTCGATGCTCCATCTCTTCAAGCTCCACCTGAGTAGGCCGAGGCGGGCCGTACTCCTTGCGTGACTCTTCTTCGTGATCTCTTCTCGAATCTTCTGATGCAAAGGAAGTCGATTGATCTCTGTCTGAATCCATAGATGCTGTGTAAAAAGGATCGGACTTCCCGATAGAACAGAAATTGGCAGCGCTGTGATACCACTATAACAGACTTGGACACTCCAAGTCAAGATTCTACCGCGACACAATAAGAATTCACTTCAAAACAGTTCACAATTGATTCGACAAGGCCCGACAGAGTTCCGTGTCTAGAGATATTGGCCCCAAAGACTGGCGCCCCTTTCGATACTTCTTTTTGTATTAATCTGTTGCACAAAGTACACGGAGTGTCTGGGTCTCACTCTCAGACTCTACGTCCAGATGCTCTAAGAAATGAAGGCCATCTACACTTATAAAGAGTTACAAGGGATGCCAAAAGCAGAGCCCCAAAAGCTTTGAAAGAAATAAAGCAAGTTCCTCTCACAAGCCCTCTTGGGGGAATTAAAGCAACTCCCAAAAAGCCCAGCGTAGGAAATTTTCAGCCCCATACGTAGAATAAAGCAGGATTTTTGTACGTTGTTGCCACGTCATCACTCCACAAAACGCACCGTGATTTTTGGAACTGTCCGTACGGCAGTGCCACATCATTATTTAGCAAAAAATCCTAGAAACTACTTGCCACATCAGCAATGAATGCTTGTGTGATCTTTTCCTTGACACTGACGAAGGAAATTTGGAATGGTGGCCTCTACACCAAAACAAACTCCATTGCGCCACAAGGGAAATGAGATGAGGGCACCACCTAGTCTTGGAAGTGTGGACTAGGACCGCTACACACACACACACACACACACACACACACACACACACACACACACACACACACACACACACACACACACACAGAGAGAGAGAGAGAGAGAGAGAGAGAGAGAGAGAGAGAGAGAGATCACTATGAATGAAGCATTAACCGTAGTGTGTGTACAAGGAATGGATGACTTCAAACACTCCCAACACAAATAGCATATAGATTACCAAACAATCACTCAAGGATTAGCCAAGATCACATCAAGCATTCTCACACACATATAAAACATTTCTCTTAATTAACATAAGTGAGAGGAGGAGAGGTTACTAGCATGAAACAATTTGCACTCTAGGATGTGCAAGAATAGAGTGAATGAATGAGCTTATGGGCTCATGGTGAGTGATACAAAGGCTCAATGGGGCTGAGGGAGGCTTGAAATTACAAAGGGGAAGGCCTCTTTATATAGGAAAGAGAGTGATTAGGAGTGAGGTTAAGATCCAAGTGTAATTTGTACAAATGAAGCTTGATTAGGGACATTCAACCAATGAAGAAGCTCCTTCCAAGTGATTTGTTGACCAATTAGCTCCATCATCACTTGTGTTGTCTTCACTCCTTCCTCCATAGCTTGAGTCCAAGAGCTTCCTTATTTTAAAATGTAAAGAATCTACATAAAATCAATACATATCTAGTAATAATAGGAAGGGGTTGAATGAGAACTTATGAATTACAACAAGATTAAGCATGACTTGAGAGGTGATTAGAAGAGGAACTTTGATGGGTTTTTGAGCTTGAGAGAGAGAAGGAAGGAGAGGAGGGTGAGAAGACTAATGGCTGATTTTAGAGAAGGTCTCAATGTGGAAAAGGAAGGGTGTGTGTGTGTAAAGGTAGAGGGGGTGGTCTCCACCACAGTTGAAAAAACTGGCGTCCACCATTTTGGCCATATATCCTAGACCGTAGATGCAAAAATTATAAAAAAAATATGGCCAGAATCTCCAGCTCATCAGCTACAACTTTGATGAAGACAACTTTTCTTGGATCGGAGTGGAAGTATTTTTTTAAAAATTCAGCAAAAGCATGTGTATGGTTTCTTCCTTTACCAAGTCTTCCACTTGGGTCCCATTTGTTTGAATCATCATATGGCTCCAAAGCCATGATGATATGAGCCACTCATGACCCTTGAATCATGGGTGCATGGCTCCACAACCACATCATATCTTTTTTTTTCACATTTACATATTTTCCCTGCCCTTTACCACTAGGTTCTCCCTCTACCTTTCACCTCCGGTGAACTAGTCAAGAAAAAATCATTTTTTTTAAATTTTCCAAGAGGTTGTTCTCACTCTTTCTTTTATTGTAAACCTCTAGAAGCAAGGAAAACCAACAAAATATGATAAACAAAAATTTGTGATAGGCTCGGATCAACACTAAACCAAGCATTCCACATTCTGGAAGTTATGAGAGAACCAGTTGCCTTAATGGTCCATTTGAAAGTAATTAGGTCCCAAATTGTTAATTTGCTCCATGCCTTATACTCTTGCAAGAAGAAGTTAGGAATGCTCCTTTTAATTAAACACGCCCAAAAATTAGTACTATCTATGGCCCTTGCAACCCATTTGGCAGCCAATTTTTCTACCATTTTTTCCATATCCAGAATGCCAAGACCTCCCTAGTTTTGTGATTTCAACATATTTTCCATGCAACCTTGGGCATCTTGCTCAATTATTTTGAGCCACCCCATAAAAACCTTCATGCCAATTTAATTACCTAAAGCATTTGTATCTTGGTTGGCTTCCAGCATGAAATGATAGAAGGCAGTAGATAGTGGTTGAGTACAAAGGTTCTTGAGGAGAGAGTAGGTTGGTAGGAATGCCAATGGAAGATCTTTTTCCTGAATTTGTCCATAACCCAATCCCATCTCCGTGTCATTGTAACCTTGAATCCCATTGGAATCCCCAATAGCCTAAAAATTTCCCCATCTAGGATGACCTTACACCCTGCAATAGTGGCAGCAGTAGGGGTTAGTCCATTGGAAGACTTAAACCCAGTATTTGTATGATTGATCATAGACCCATTGACTAGAGAGAACATATTAGGTCATTCCAAGAAGGATTCAGCTGACTGGTTATCTGCATTAAGAAGTGCATTGGTGTCATTTGCAAACATCTGCAGGCATAAGTCTTTGTGAGCACCTTTGACCCTAATTCCTTTGAATTTTTCTTCTTGCATTTTTTGTTGGACCAACCACCCAAGAGCATTTGAAGAGACAGCAAAAAGCATTGGGGCCATTAGACAACCCTGTCTGATTGACCTCATTAAAGCAATTATAGCAGTTAATTCTCCA